>NW_028145459.1:3385000-3600000 GCF_977016875.1 Pavona decussata
ATCTGCTTTTTCCGATGTTCGGGTGTGTCATCCAAACAGAGATTCGTATCGAGAACTGTCTCCGAAACAGATATTCCAACTACACGAAAATGAGAAGAAGAGACAATACAGCAGGCGGGTTTTGGAAGTGGAGCAAGGGTCATTCACACCACTAGTTTTTACAAGCACAGGTGGAATGGCCGATGAATGCAAGAAATTTTTATATTTGCTGAAAATGTACATAATTTTTAGGAGTGCATAGGGTTGCGTTTTAAAGAGTTGGTCATTTTTAATAAAGATTATATTTATATTTAATAATAATAATAACAATAATAATAATAATAATAAACAATTAAATATATCTTTATTAAAAATGACCAATTCTTTTAAAACACAACCATATGCACTCCTAAAAATTATGTACATTTTCAGCAAATATAAAATTCTCGTATTCAAATTCTTGTGGTATAAGGACATGTTCAACGTGAAGCTTTAAAATATTATTGTTGTTATGGCTTCCATTTTGAATAAAAACATTTTCCATTTCCTTTATCTTGCCCGTTTATCGAGATTTTACGGAGACAGAGGCTCATGTAAAGTTGCGGCTGTGCTCGCGAGAGTGGCCGGCGGTGCTGATCGTGTTAGCGGACGGCCGGTGGCAAACAGTGATGTACATTGCAATAAATAAAAATGTAAACATAACATAAAGTGTGAGAACTCCCCGTTCGTGTTTTCTACAGTTCTGTTTCTTCCACGTTATTTTCTCGCTTTTTCAGAGGATAAAAACAGATTGAAAGGAATCAAGAACCACAGAAGTAATTTTTGTCTTCAAACACAACAGCAGCATGTAACCGCTAGTATTGTTGTCTGACGCAACAACAACAACAACAACAACACTTTATTAAAAATAGACAGACGCTCTATATACTTTCACTTCAAACTAATATACAGAATACATACAAAAGTACCGTAAGAAAATATGTAAAGATAAAGGGGGAAAGCATTTACAATATCGAACCAAAATATATGTACAGGATTGCTTGGGAAAAGGCGATTATGAAAGGTTCTGGAGTCTTGTTAGGGATTTCAGTGATTCGGCGTTTTACGGCCGGAAATTCAAATCGCAGTGCGCAGTGCATCACGGCAAGGGTACCAGATATCGGCGATTTTATACGCCGATCGCGGCGGTCGGCGAAAATCACAATCCCTACACCGGGAATAAAATCGCCAAGTCAGTGTCGTCGGCTTAAGGCGTGTGATATGTCACTCCTTGACATACAAATGATGTGCATGGATCGAAGAAGTGAAAACGACCGTCTCGCTCCGTGGTCAAAAATCTCGCTCAATGGTCATGTTTTTTTTTATGATGATGAAACAATCTCAGTTGTACGTTACAGAAAGATAGCAGCTATGATGTGTTTGAAACTGTCAAGAATAGCGGCGATGTTTCTACAAGAGCCATCCATGTATCGCTCAGATAGTTGTTGATTTCTTAAACACTGTCAAAGGGAAGATGATAATTTTGAACAGAATGTAGGAGTGAAAACGAAAACCAATCTACAGCCACTGTGTTTGCAAGATAAACTTGTTATCTTAACTTTCTAATCAAATGGGGTGCAAAGCACTAAGATTGCTTGGAATATTGGCTTCGATAACAGAGACTCTAATTCGATTATTTGTGTTTATTAATAGTCAAGTGGAGTTTGATTTTCTCAACATAGAGCGTGCTTTTTTCGTACAGAAGTTAACAGCCCACACTAATTTATATATCCTTGAAAAGAAGATCATTTCCACTGATCACAACCTTAATCTAAGTGCTTCTGAGTTATACCTCATGGGAAAAATGTTTCTTGCAAAACAGTTCCAAAATGACAGTTTTAAACAATGAAATATTGGTGATTTTCAAACTCGTGCAATGCATTCCTAGGTAAGTTAACAATCCTGGTTTTAGACTTGAATCATTTTCCAGTGTCTCTTAAACAAATATACCAATTTGAAAAAACCGTGCTTCCTTTTGAGCTTTTCATTAGCGAAGTTCTTGTGTTGATACTCAGCGCACTTAATTTCCGCCATTTTATGACAGTTGGCGCCCGTTACAATTTTTAAGAATTTTCTGGAAAATAAAACCAGAGCTGAAGATAAGAAATACACCACGTTTCTTAACTCATCATAGAGTATGTCTGAGCCAAATATATATATCAGGGTAGTGAATTTTTGAACCCTGTGCCACCACTCACTCGGTCATGAAAAAAGGCGCTCTTAAGAAGTCTTTTAATGTTGTAAACAACCGCAATGTTCTACGGCAACCTTAATAGAAAACGAAAAGCTAAAACGTTTTTGCTTTAAGTGTATCACAAACAGCTGAGAAAATAGACATTAAGCTTACCATAAAATAAACTAACCATAAACTAACCATTGACTGAAAGTTTTAACATTCAGTCAATGAAATCGAATTAAGTGCCCGTTTTCCCGTTTTCCCCGAATTTTGCGACTGAACCCGAATGAGAATAGTAACGTACCAGGAAGCTGATCCTGCAGTTGCGTCAATGTTTTGTTCAGAGATTCAAAGGCATACTGGAGCTCTAAGAGATTAGAAAGGAGTATTAAACCTTAACAATAAACATTTTTGGTATAGGCTGTGCAAGAAGTAACAAAACTCTTCGGTTTGAACTAAAACTATAAGACGAAAGGGATGTTAAAAACGTAAATAAATTAGATGTTTTAGGTCTCACCAATGATTGTCATTTGTAGCCGGACAAATGTCATCTCTGGAAATGGAAATACTACCTTTAAGTGGGTCTGCGAAATCTGCAAGCCAGCGAGCCATGCGAGTCACGCGAGTCATGCGAGCCACAGTGCAAATGTTAAGAATTTTTATTTGTTTTATTTACATTCGCGTGAGAAAATTTTGGACGAATTTTTTTCTTTGTTTTTTTTCGTTTTTGTTATAATTTTAGAGAGAATTTTGCCTATTCAAAATCGCCCAAGATGCGCAAAAAAATAAAAACAATACGGAAAAGGTTCAAGACTTCAGAAAAAAAAATCCGATAAAAACATACGGCTGCACCGCTACTCGAATAGGTATCTATTGACACATGTCATTCATTGATATCCACGTGGAACTTCATTCAACAAAAAAAAAAAAAAAGAACAGCACTTCGATCTCCGTGTGTTGGCGTCTCCGTGTGTTGGCGTCTTTAGTGAATCAGAGTTATCAGAACTCTGTCGGTTGGCTGACTGCTGCATGTGGTTGTCCTTTCCCTTAGACAAGTCTTTCTTCAAAACTCGCCACTAGAGTGGCGAGCTGACGGCAAATGCTTCTGTTACGCTGCTTCTTTTCAAATTGGATTTAGTGCGACAATATTGACTTCGCTCATCTTTGAGTACTCATTTATCATACCTCAGATTGGAATAGCACTGACAATCAGTCCTGACGTGTCAATTAACAAAAAAACTGAAATATGATGGTTTGCGTTGTCCCACAGTAAGAATTAAATATTGCGATGTTATTCATCTTGTTCCGATGCTCTTGTTCTTGTTCTTATGTGAATGTAAATACAACAAATAAAAATTCCTAACATTTATACTGTGGCTCGCATGACTCGCGTGACTCGCATGGCTCACATGGCTCGCACGGCTCGCCTGGCTCGCATGGCTCACACCTTGGCTCGCATGGCTCGCTGACTCGCAGATTTTTATCACTCCCTTTAAGTCAACTGGAATACTAATTTTCATGCCCAACAGGGGGTTTTCTAGGTTCGTTTGAAACGAAAAAAGATTTCTATGGGATGAATAAGTCTCAATTGCAAACCAACAAACCTTGGTAGTCACTCTTCAGTTCATTAAATTCTTCGGTTTCCGCTAAAAGAAGAAAAGGATATCAAAAACATAAATCGATGAGATCTTTTAGGTCTCACCAATCATTGTAATTTGTAGGAAGACAAATGTGATCTCTGGAAATGGCAATACTATCTTTCAGTTAGCTAGAATACTAATTTTCATGCCAAATAGGCGGTTTTCTAGGTTCGTTTGAAATAAAAAAATGATTTCTATGGGATCAATGTGCCTCAATAGCCCTTTTCACGGTTGATTTTTCTCATTTGCATTACAATGTTATCCAACCTGGTTGCGAGGCAATTTCGGGCTAAAACTACAAAATAGCCCAAAATTGCCTCACACACATACTAGATTTCATTGTAATTCAAATGAGCAGAGTTAATCGTGAAAAGGGCTATTGCAAAAGCAACCAACCTTGGTAGTCACTCTTCAGTTCATTCAATTCTTCGGTTTGAGCTAAGAGAAGAAAGGGATATCAAAAACATAAATCAATGAGATGTTTTAGGTCTCACCAATCATTGTAATTTGTAGCCACACAAATGTGATCTCTGGAAATGGAAATACCATCTTTCAGTTAGCTAGAATACTAATTTTCATGCCAAATAGGCGGTTTTCAAGGTTCGTTTGAAATGAAAAAAGATTTCTATGGGATGAATAAGCCTCAATTGCAAAAGCAACCAACCTTGGTAGTCGCTGCTCAGTTCATTCAATTCTTCGGATTGAGCTAAAAGAAGAAAGGGATGTCAAAAATATAAATCAATGAGATGTTTTAGGTCTCACCAATCATTGTAATTTGTAGCCACACAAATGTCATCTCTGGAAATGAAAATACCATCTTTCAGTTAGCTAAAATACTAAATCTCATGCCAACTAGGCGGTTTTCAAGGTTCGTTTGAAATACCAAAAAGATTTCTATGGGATGAATATGCCTCAATTGCAAAAGCAACCATTCTTGGTTGTCACTCTTCAGTTCATTCAATTCTTCGGTTTCCGCTAAAAGAAGAAAGAGATATCAAAAACATATATCAATGAGTTATTTTAGGTCTAACCAATCATTGTAATTGGTAGCCAGACAAATGTGATCTCTGGAGATGGAAATACTATCTTTCAGTTAGCTAGAATACTAATTTTCATGCACGATAGGCGGTTTTCAAGGTTCGTTTGAAATACTAAAAAGCTTTCTATGGGATGAATAAGCCTCAATTGCAAAAGCAACCAACCTTGGTAGTCACTGTTCAGTTCATTCAATTCTTCGGTTTGGGCTAAAAGAAGAAAAGGATATCAAAAGCATAAAGCAGTGAGATGTTTTAGGTCTCACCAATCATTGTAATTTGAAGCCAGACAAATGTCATCTCTGGAAATGGAAATACTATCTTTCAGTTAGCTAGAATGCTAATTTTCATGCATAATAGGCAGTTTGCTAGGTTTGATTGAAATAAAAAAAGAATTCTATGGGATGAATAAGGCTCAGTTGCCAAAGCAATTAACCTTTAATTTAACAGCCAACCATTAACTGAATGTTAAAACCTTCAGTTAATGAAATTTAGTTAAGTGCCCGTTTTTACTTTGCCTCGCATTGTACATAATGTGCGACTTAACCCGAATGAGAATGGTAACGTACCAGCAAACTGATCCTGCAGCTGTGTCACTGTTTTGTTCAAAGATTCAAAGGCAGAATGGAGCTCTAAGAGATTAAAAAGGAGTATTAAACCTTAAAAATAAACGTTTTCCGTATAAACTGTACCAAACGTTACACAGCTCTTCGGTTTAAGCTAAAACTAAGAAGAAAGGAATGTCAAAAACATAAATTAATTAGATGTTTTAGGTCTCACCAATGATTGTAATTTGTAGCCGGATAAATGTCATCCCTGGAAATGGAAATGCTATCTTTTAAGTTAGCTAGAATACTAATTATCATGCCCAATAGGCGGTTTTCTAGGTTTGTTTGAAATTAATGAAAAAAGATTTCTATGTGATGAATAAGCTTCAATTGCCAATAAAAGGCAACCAACCTTTGAAGTCACTATTCAGTTCATTAAATTCTTCGGTTTGCGCTGAAAGAAGAAAGGGATATAAAAAACATAAATCAATAAGATGTTTTAGGTCTCACCAATCATTGTAATTTGTAGCCAGACAAATGTCATCTCTGGAAATGGAAATACTATCTTTCACTTAGCTAGTTGTCACTTTTTCTGTTCATTCAATTCTTCGGTTTGAGGTAAAAGAATAAAGGGATATCAAAAACATAAATCAATGAGATGTTTTAGGTCTCACGAATCATTGTAATTTGTAGCCACAGAAATGTGATATCTGGAAATGGAAATACTATCTTTGAGTTAGCTAGAATACTAATTTTCATGCCAAATAGGCGGTTTTCAAGGTTCGTCAGGTTTGAAATGAAAAAAGATTTCTATGGGATAAATAGGCCTCAATTGCAAAAGCAACCAACCTTGGTAGTTACTCTTCAGTTCATTTAATTCTTCGGTTTGAGCTAAAAGAAGAAAGGGATATCAAAAACATAAATCAATAAGATGTTTTAGGTCTCACGAATGTGACCTCTGGAAATGGAAATACTATCTTTCAGTTAGCTAGAATGCTAATTTACATGCCCAATAGGTGGTTTCCTAGGTTTCTTTGAAATGAAAAAAAGATGTCTATGGGATGAATAAGCCTCCATTGCAAAAGGAACCAACCTTGGTAGTCACTCTTTATTTCCTTCAATTCTTCGGTTTGAGCTGAAAGAAGAAATAGATATCAAAAACATAAATCAATGAGATGTTTTAAATCCTTTTCGTAATTGTGTAGACTGTAAAGAAATTTGTTTTAGTTACGCATTAAAAACTCATCTAATAGGCTTTTGCAACAATTGGCCACTTCACCAATTATCGTAGTTTGTTCTTGGACCAATAAGGTCTCTAGAAATGGTCTCTAGAAATACTATCTGCCTATGACCTAGAACGCCAATTGTCCACGATCTGAGGGTTTGGATACTTCAGAAATCATTAGATTTTGTATTGAGGCGACAAGGCCTAATAACACTTTTCTACTTAGTTTCTTGATTAAATAAAGAGAGTTGCTGTATAACTATTAGCAATAGGAAGACCATCATAGCAAGAGATTTTAGGCCAGTAGAGCACAACGGGGAGTTTTAATTAATGACAGTTCAACGTATCCTGTAGCCTTTTCTTTAGAGGATCAATTTTTTCCTTGATAACTAAGACGTTAGAAAGGAAGAAAACATTATTTTATTTAAATGTACAACTCTTAAAAACTGAAGTGATGTCTGTGAACCACAAAACAAAACTTTGTAAACTGTATTAACACTTGATTTGAACAGGGGACAACCAGAGAACAAACCCAGCTGGAAATCAGAACTCTGAACATCCCGATTACCAGCGCGCGGGTCTAAGAACTCGCCACACTTCAACGCCCGCTTAGTTTTAATCTTTTATTCATTATCAGAATTAAAGAAAATATCGATATAAAGTAATGGAATATGTTAAGCCTGGTGAATAAATGATAATGATGTATTTAACCAGTAAATGACACAGGCATACGCGGAAAAAAATCCGAGTGCTCCGATCAGGAGTCGAACCTAAGACCTTCCGATTACTAGTTCGGATGCTCTACCACTGAGCTACAGGAGACACGTGGGAGCTAAAGCCATTAAACAAGGTTCATGGCACAAACATCCTGCGTACTGCTAGGATTGGAATGTCAATGTGTGGCATATACGCAATGGAAATAATGTGATGTAATATGTTAATGTAACACTACTAAAGACACAACTAGTCTCAAAAACAGTTTATCGTACATCCGTTTCAAACACAACATGGAAGCTTGACTACAAGCATGTCTCGTCACAACTTACAACGCATGCCCGAGCTAACTCGGGCTCAGGCCCTACGCTACACTACCCCCTCCCATATAAGGTCCGAGGTTAGAGATTAAATAAATAAAAAGTTAATAAGCAATTGTTCCAACAAGAGTAAAAGGCCACGTAGGGTAAACAACAACTGCCCTAACATAGTCCTGGAGCCACGATGGCTCCCTTCTTCGTCTAACTGGAATTTGAATTGATTCATTGTTCTCAGAAGGGACCTCCGGCTGATAAGGTACTTCCGGGGGCTGTGCATCCGGACCAAGGGTAGCACTCGCGCCCCGAAGCGTTTGATGGCCCTCTCTGAACAGAACAACAGGATTTTCCAGCCATTCTAACTCGACCCCGCCAGTATCGTCAGCCCCTGCCTGAGTTGGCTGTAGCACATCTCTAGACTTTTATCGAGCCGCTTCTCCGGAAGTGGTTGCTGGAGGAGGTTATTCATGGACTGGCGGCAGAGTAAAACATGGTTTCAGGTAATTGAAATGGACCACCTTTCTGTTGCGTGGCTCCCCCACTTTCCTCCTCTCCTCTTCAATGCGATAGGTAACATCAGAAAGGGCTTTCACAATTTTCCAAGGACCACACCAAGGTTTAAGGAATTTCTTTCTCCTTGATCTGGCTCGGTTTCGATACCAGACTCGGTCTCCTACATGAAACCGCTGACCACGGCACTTGGTGTCGTAATATGCTTTCTGAGTTTTCCGTGCCCGCTTGAGGTTCTCTTTCACCATGTGCTCTGTTTCCTCCAGTTGCTTCTTCTGCTGAACAACATAATCGGGATAACTTTCCCCCACTCTCTGGGGCGGTTACGTCTCAAGCTTCAGGACTGCGTCAAAAGGCAAAATAGCTTCCCGGCCAAGCATTAGACAGTAAGGGGTAAATCCTCATGCACGCTGGTATTGTATGCAAGAACCGCTTTTAACACAAAGTCAGAAATGGTCAGAAATGAATTAGCACAAAATTTTTACCAGTGATTTGTTTAGTTTCTCCACTTGCCCATCCCCCTGAGGATGATATGGAGTCGTTCGAGTTTTTGCTGCATCAATTAAATCACACAGTCCCTTGAAGACAGCTCCATCCACATTGGCTCCCTGATCAGAATGTAAGCTCTCAAAGCAGCCAAACCGACATATATACTCGGCCATCACTTTCTTTGCAAGTGTTACAGCTGAAGTGTTCCTCATGGGAAAAGCTTGGGCAAATTTAGTGAAGTGATCGGAAACCACCAGCAACCACTCGTGACTAAAGCTTGACTTTGGCGTAGGCCCAACAATGTCTATAGCCACTCTCTGCAATGGCTGACCCGACTTGACGTTGATAAGAGGAGCTCTAGGCAACTTGCTTGGGTCATTAACTTCAGCACATGGACCACACTTTGTGATGTGATTTTCGACATCCTCACGCATGCCATGCCAGTAAAATCTCCTTCGCACCTTCTCTAAAGTCTTCGACACACCGAGGTGCCCGGCTGAAGGGCTGTTATGAAGGACATGCAACACTTGAGGCACAACGCTGTCTGGCAAACAAATCTGCTAGTAGACCTCTTGACCTGTGTTTTGTTTTCCCAGCGTCTCAACACCAGACCATCCCTGAGCAACAGTCTTCCCCACTGTGACCAGTATGACAGACGTTTGCGCCCACCTCCTTCCACATCACACGTTGCAGGTCTCACACCAGTCTTAAGCCAATCCACCACCTGCGACAGAACAGGATGCTGTTTCAGGGTTGCTTTTATACTTTCCCTTGACAGCGGCTCTACGTTGACAGAGTGGATCAACGTGGCATCCTCATCCTGTTCAGCGAAGTGGTACTTTCCCATGTCAGGCGAAAGAGTCCATCTGCATTTCCATGCAGTTGTCCAGAGCGATGTTCCACCTCAAAGTCGAAATCACTCAGCCTTTCTAGCCAGCGAGCAACCTGACCCCTGGGGTTCTTGAAATTCTTTAGCCACTGTAGAGCACTATGGTCAGTCCTAGCAAGAAATCGTCTGCCGTAGAGATATGTCTCAAAGTGCTCCGTTCCCCAGACAAGGGCTAGGAGTTCCTTCCGGGTGGTGCTGTAGTTTATTTCGGCCTTGGAAAGTGCCCGTGCCACATGAGCTCTAACACGCTCTTTTCCAACCTGAACCTGAGATAACACTGCCCCCAAACCCCTGTCGCTGGCATCAGTGTCTAAAATAAATGGCTCGTCCAACTGAGGAAAAGCAAGGATGGGGGCATTCATCAGCTTCCGCTTAATGCTTCCAAAGGCTTCCTCACACTGCGTTGTCCATCTAAAACGTTCACCCTTCTGAGAAGCACTGTGTAAAGGGGCAGCAATGCCAGCGTAGTTTGGCACAAATTGACGGTATTAACTGGCTGTCCCCAAGAATGCCTTCAGCTGGCTTTCGTCCTCTGGCGCTGGCCACTCCTTAATGACCCTCACTTTCTCTGGATCAGTAGAAATGCCATTTCCCGGGTCACCCCATGACCTAGCACAACCACTCGTTCTGACAAAAGTTTGCATTTCTCGGGGTTAATCTTCAAGCCTGCTTCAGACAAACGTGACAAAACCAGTGACAGTCTCTCTCGATGCTCTTGCAGGGTTCGGCCAAAGATAATGATGTTATCTAGATACACTAGACAGTCTGACCAGCACAAACCTTTTAAGACAAGGTGCATGGCCCTCATGAAACACGCTGGTGCATTAGTAAGACAAAACTTAACTTGCGGAATTGGTAAAGGCCGTCCGGGGTTGTAAAGGCTGTTTTCTCCCGATCTTCTTCCACAACATCAATCTGCCAGTATCCAAGGAGCAGATCAAGGTGAGAAAACCACTGTGCACCAGCTTAACTCTCCAATATGTCATCACACCGTGAAAGCGGATACAAATCTCGCTTGGTTACCTTGTTCAAAGCTCAATAGTCCAAACAGAAGCGTTGAGTGCCGTCAAGCTTGACAACCAAAACCACAGGAGAGGACCAAGGGGATTCTAAAGGCTCTATGATCTGTGCTTCAAGCATTTCATCCACTTGACGGCGCATTTTCTGGCTTTTATGGAAAGGGACTCTTCTAGGAGGTACCTGTATTGGCTGTGCTGAACCAGTGTCAATGGTATGTTTCGCACCTTTGGCTGTGCCTAAATCCCATGGTTCCCTTGAAATGCAGTCAGCATAGGTGGATAGGACCTCATAGTGCTTACGTTTTTCCTCCTCCGGAACTGAATCACTACTTATGGGAAGCACTTCCTCGAACGGAACTTTGTCAGCCTCAGAGTTTTCCACAAAAACTGCACTACACTCCCTAGCCCCCGACTCTCCCTTGACATTTTCTTTAGCACCCCTTACAACTTTGTAACCATCACTCACACCTTTGTCAGGCAGTTCATCGCCTTCCACTAGTGCGTGGAGGTCTCCAACACCGCTGCAGAGATAAATTTTGAGAGGCTTGTTGAGGCAATTAAACACACAAACTGGTATTTGACCTTCTTTTACAGTTACTGCAGTCCGCAAAGCTCCAACAGAATACCTTTCTGCGAACTTGCTTCCTGGTTCAACCACACCCACACATTCCTTGTGACCACTCACCCCCTCAATCACACAAGGTATATCAGCAACCATATTTGGTGATAATGTTACGGTTTCAGCAACAGTGATCCTGTAAACTTTATCAAGGGGACCATACACCATCCTATTGGGATCCCCTTTATTGTATACAGTTAATACAAAGTTAATAATACACTTGTGAGTCATTAGGAAATCTATGCCAATCAGCACTTGCTGTGGTAGTACACGACATACTATCACCTTATGTTGCGCTTTGATACTACCAAGCTCAAGTGTCAACTCTGTTTCACCAACAACATCAAGCGGCAAGTTATTGGCCCCAAGGACAGGCTTTTGTGGGAGTTCGTTCTTATTTGCATTAGTGTTAATACAATGGTAAATGTCATCACTGATAATTGTTGCTTCTGCACCAGTGTCCAGTAAGGTAAGGGACGGAACACCATTGACACGACATGGAATAAAGTCACCCTAAGATTTATCGGGGGGAGGGGGGGGGGGGTCACTTCTGGCTGCGCCCCGCCCGTCTCCAGTTTCCCTGGTCGTGACGAACTTGGTGAGGACAATTACGGATGAAATGGTTCAGACTGCCACACTTAAAGCATGCTCTGGGGTCCTGAGGGTACTCTACACTTTCATTCCTATCTTGCCTTCCTTGGAGAATGTTTTTCAACTTCTCTTAAATTTCTGCTTGTTGTTGAAAGAGCTACTGAGCCCATACGGGGGGTTCTGGAGTCGTCTGATGTGGAGTAGAATTCCCGTCCATCTCTTCGGACGTTGAAGAAAGGACGTGAGCACTCCCTTTGTTTAATACTTTTTGATTCGATTCATATCACTGAGCAACCGCCAGTGCCTCATCCAGTGTAATCGGGCCCAAATCTAACACCTTCTCTCGTAACGTAAGGGGAGTTAAAGCGCCAATGAAGAAATCTCTTGCAGTACGATCAAGTATAGCTGGTGGGTCGTCGGGATATGCCAGTTCGACAAGGCGGGAAATTTCGCATCGCAATTAATGTAAATCCTCGTCAGGTTGGCGTAACTTAGCTCGCAGAGTGGAAATGTACACTTGTCGTGATTCTTTGGGATGAAAACGATCTGCCAGAGCGCGTTCAAGAACCTCCATTGTGGATGTTTGCTCGGCAGTCAGACTGGGGTATGTCTGCTCGGTGAGGCCTTTCAGGTAAGCTGGCAAAATTTGACATCGAAGCTCAGCTTTCCATTTATTCAACGAAGCAATGTTTTTGAATTTTCGCAACCATACTAGCCAGTTTTCCCCTGAAGCAGCTGAGAAAGTCTCGGGTTTAATGCGAAGAGAATGATCCGCCAAAACGATCGGTGAACTCGCGGAGCCGGGCGAACTGGACGCTGTTTCGCCTTTCTTCGCAAGGTTAGCTTCCAACTGGGGCACTTTCGTCTCCAAAGCTTCCGCAGTTGCTTCCATCATTACAGATCCCACCGCTGCCACCAAATGTAACACTACTAAAGACACAACTAGTCTCAAAAACAGTTTATCGTACATCCGTCTCAAACACAACATGGAAGCTCGACTACAAGCATGTCGCGTCACAACTTACAACGCATGCCCGAGCTAACTCGGGCTCAGGCTCTACGCTACATTAAGCCTGGTGAATAAAGGAGAATGATGTATTTGTCAATGTGAGGCATATGCATTGCGCATATTTTTGTCCCATGAACCTTGTTTAATGGCCTTAGCTCCCACATGTCTCCTGTAGCTCAGTGGTAGAGCATCCGAACTAGTAATTGGAAGGTCTTAGGTTTGACTCCTGATAGGAGCACTCGGATTTCTTTTTCCGAGTATGCCTGTTTCATTTACTGATTAAATACATCATTCTATATATAGAAAATATGTTTTCAAAATCAGAAAAAAAGAACCAATCAACGAACTGAAAGAATGAAAAAGAACAAGAAAAAAGGAAAACAATTGAAAACATTTCGTGGAAAGCTCTAGATTGGTTGGTCTCGCTTACATTCTGTGCACTCTGGAGAACGCTTCTTATCCCTTCCTGCGTCTGACGTAATAAGCATGTGCGCCAGCAGGAGACTTACAATGAGAATATAGGTAGCCTTCATGAAGAACAGCTTACTACGAGATAACACGTTCAGGTCTACAAAAGCAAAACAGAAAATTTGTGAGAAAGAAAATATTAAGTAAAACAGCCATATCTTGGTTTGTAATACCTCCTTCCAACAGTAAATATACTAATTTTACGGCTTATTCGTCGACTCCTTCAAAAGGTATAAACTAATCAGGAGAAACAGAAAAGCAGGTACACCTCATTTAATCTGACTCCAGAAAACTCTCACGAGTTTTTTTCCCCAGGCTGTAGGCAGATTTCATTTAAGGGTCCTAACAACAAATCCAAAGTAACCACCCCAACCAATCGCAAAAGACGTAAACACAACAATGAACCAATCAGAACTCAAAGCATTGCTTGCGAGCAGGCCGTGATTGGTTTTGGTTTTGCTTCTCATTGGTTTAGAAAGTGGCCCGAGTTTAATTTTGCTAACCATTCACAATACATGGTGAAGCAAACGTGAATTACTTTCGACACCCAATTGAAAAGCGCTGGAATCTAGGCTTTACTGCAACGAAGGAGTATTGAGGAATTATGAGTGAGTAACAGACAAACTGGAGAAAGAAAGAGACCAGTTAGGGAAGTTTGATTAAAATTGAATTAAAAGGGCTGTTTTACAACTCCAAGCGTTTTGTTCTATTCTTTATATTATTACTAAGAAGATCTGTCATACGTTTATCAAAGCTAAGGGAAAAAATCCCTTTATTCACGCAGACATAATAAGTTTGGTAAGGATCTAGAATCATGAGTTAAAAGAGGACCAACGAATTCAGCTTTCCACACAAATTAGTGGTTAAAGAGTTGAACCAGAACCCAGAGAATGAAACTTCTGTTTTCTTCACATGATGCACGTGAACATTTTTTCCATCATATTTTCTCCGTGGTTTAGCGTTATTTTGAATCTCCCGGAGAACTGCGAGTAGTTTTGGGTAGTCATACATCAAATGTTAAAACCTTTATTAATTTAGACGTTTTTTCAGGCTTTCAAAGAAAAAATAGCAATATTTTAAAAACGCATTGAAGTATCATGACAATCAGCGGGGGCAAAAAATAAAATATATATATATATATATCGAACTTAAAGCTGGTGAGCATGACATCTTTTTAAAGCGAAATTGAAATTAACTGCAACTTACAGCTGGAATTCAGCGCAGGTGCAATTAAATAAGCCACTCCTCTTTAAGTTCTAATAATTCCTGCTGGTAGCTTAGACGATTCCACACTGCTGACTGTCGAGACTACGGTCTCAAATAATGACACCACATGATTCCACTTAGTAGTTCAACAACTCGGATAGAGGACGGTTTATAAATTACTTCGACCAGTAATCTGAGTAATTTCCTCGAAATAATCTATATATATATATATATATATTGGTTCAAAACCTTTTTTTAGTTGAAAAAGTTTCAAATCAGTTTGATTTTTATTGTAATGAAAACTGTACAGAGGAGAATAAAATTAAATTGGTTTGAAAAATTTTAAACCCAAAAAAATGTTAAACCACAACATATGCATCCTGCTTTTGTAATTCAAAACAGGTTAAACGAATGTTTTCCTTGAAATTGTAATGTGGTTTTCATTTTGACTGTGCCCTGTGAGAGTCAAAAGCACGCAAATGATGTGCGAAGAACTTCCAGATTGTTACCAATCTCGCTTTTTTTGTGAACCAAAAGGGAATTTTCACGATTTAAATGGTAAAAGAATGACTTAAAAGAAGATAAACTAATTCAACAAATTCAGATTGCCACAAAAAAGTTGTAAAACAGTTGAAAAACAGAGAACGAAATTATTTTCTACACGCGGGACCTTTCTTTTATGAAATTCTTCACCATTTTTGTGCATTTTCGCTAACAATCGCTGCGCTGTCTCATTATCGATCCCGCCACGAGTTGAAGCTTTTCAGCAATCTAAATTCACTGCTTATTTTTCCACTGTTTAATTTTCTTTGCCATCTCATCTCCAATTCGTAGTTATTGTCGCTAAAATACTGGAATGTATTTATTCACATCCAGAAATTTGTGACGTTGTTGGAAAAAATTCTAATGGGAAATGAACACCTTTTGAGGCCTTATCGAAAAATAAATTATTGTGCATGTAGACAAAGAACTTTCGCACAATTCCGACAAACCAAGAGCTGGGTCTTGCCTCTAAATGAAAATTCGAGTTTCTTTAATATTCTCTTAAGCTTCCGTCGGAGGTGCGATTTGTGTAGGTTCCTCTTGAATTGAAGACGGGTGAACGTCACGTTCTATTCATTTATGCTGACAAATAATAGTCATAGCTTCTATAACAGAAATTCAATCTCAAAACGTTCTCCCCTGCGCTCTATTGTTACAAGCAAACGCAATTACCAAACCTGTTAAAATAGCATTGATTACACAAAGAAAGGGAAATATAGAAGCTTTACAAGCCCAGTTTTATTCCCTTCATTTGACAAACAAATTCATTTATACGGTTTCCAAAGTGAAAAAAACTTGCTTTTTCCGCATCTAATAATTTTGCTCAGTAGCTTTACACAAATAATGATTTGAAATAGGATAAACGAATTCAGCTTCCATAAAATATTAATTGTAAAGCAGTCTTGTATTGTTACAAACAAACGCAATTACAAAACCTGTTAAAAAAGCATTGATTACACAAAGAAAGGGAAATATTAAAGCTTTACAAGCCCAGTTTTATGCCTTTTATTTCACCAACAAATTCTTTTACACCGTTTCCAAAGTCAAGAAAAGCTTAATACGTTTTTCACATCGAATAAGTTTGCTCAGTAGCTACACACGATTTAAATTAAATAGAATAAACGAATTCAGCTTCCCTCAAATATTAATTGAAAAGCATGCAGCCGAAGGTGTTACTCTGGTGTGTAGTAAGGAACAGACAACGAAAAGATTGTTTTTCGCAAGTAAAACAATTTCTTAGTTACATTTTTCACTGGTTTGCAGACCCACATGTTTTCATTCAGAATTTACACGCTCTACCATCATAATAAATCGCGCCCCAAGTTGAAGTTTAGAGTTCTATAAATTTGTTGGTTGGAGTTGTTTCTTGAATATCTAATTTTGTTTGAGTCCTTTACTTCTAAATTGTCTCCAATTTGTTAGTTGTTGTTACTAAAATACTAAAATGCTTTTATTTAGGTTTAGAAATTTGTGAGGGGAAATTAATGAATACCTTCTAACATATTATCGCCAAATAAATCATTAGGCTTGTAAACAATACTCTGAAAAATCAAGAAATTTAACTGGCACTTACTTCTGGATGAAGCGTATTCGAGTTTCTTCAATATTCGTTTTACTTTCCGAGAGAATTGCGACACAGTAGTCTCTTGTTGAACTGAAAAGCGTTAACTGACGAAGAGTTCTATTCTTCTATTCATTATGGGCCCGTTGCTGGGCATCGAAAAGAACATTGCAAAGAACCCAAACTGAAGTAATAATGCCCATCGCCAAACTGTGCAATGATTTGACATGCAATGTCAAAGTCTGTCACTAATCACTGAACGCCTCCAAAACAAGTTGGCAAGAAAAGTTTGTAATCTATTCAGACTGATGAGTTGATTTAAAATGTTATTTTATATTTTAACCTTGCAATGCCAAAAAAAGTACAAAACAACAGACAAATTACGCAGGTAGAAAGAAGAAAGAAAAAAAATATGAGGGGAAACAGAACTCTAGTCTCACTTTAACAAAACCTGATCAATAGCAACCGTCGAAGCCATTACCAATCAAAATACTATATATTTCCATTCGCTTATTATACTAGAAAAATAGAAGTCTGCTGTGTGCTGAAGAGAAACTGTGTTTTTCAAGAATAGTATAATGTAACGTAATAAGCAAAAGTAACAAGCACACACATTAGAGCATTATAAACAAACAGAGAAAAACATTAATAGTATATACAGTGTCAGTTTTATTCCCTCATTTATTAATGGTTTTCAATGTTACAGGTAAGTAAGAATTTGTTCTATGAGGTTTAGAAAGTTCACGAGTCGAAAAATTTGCTTTCCGTTCCAGAAGTAATAAATTTGCTGGGTTTGTAAAGGAATGAGTTAAAAAGAGGATGGACGAACTCAGCTTAATGCTACAAAAATTATAAAACAGTTGAAACGCAGTTTTATGCCTTTTATTTTGACCAACAAAGTCTTTTGCGCAGTTTGCAAAGTCAAGAAAAATTTGCTTTTTCCGCATCTAATAAGTTTCTTTTGTAGCCGCAAACATCGTGATTTAAAATAGGATAAACGAATTCAGCGGTTTCCACAAATCAGTATTAATATGTAAAGCAGGCGCAATCTTGTAAGTTACGCTCGGGTGTGTATTTTAGAAACTTAGAGAATGACACCTTTACTCTCCGCAAGGAAAACAATTTCTTGGCTAATTTTTTATTAGTTGGGAGCATTTTTACTTAGAATCTCCACGCTCTACCATCATAATCGATCGCGCCACAAGTTGAAGTTTAGAGTTCTATAAATTCGTTGATTGTTTTTTGGATATCTAATTTTGTTTGCGTCCTTTTTTATCTAAATCAGCCCCAATTTGTAAGCTTTTGTCGCAAAAATACTAAAATGTCTTTAATTTAGGTTTAGAAATTTCTGCCATTGCTGAAGTCCGAAAGGGGAATGAATACCTTCTGGGACCTAATCGCCAAATAAAACCTTTTCGCTTGTAAACAAGGCAGTTTCCCACTACCCTGAATCAAAGGGCTTTGTGAGGCTACTCGTGAAAACCAAGCTTGTTGATTTTGGCATATTTATACACGTCGGCTTTATTTCGGGCCATAGCGACACAAAAGGAGTTGTTGGCCACTATTCCACTATAATTTCACGCTATTTCTCTGGAATTGGTTTAACCCGATGTCTCCTGCGAGATTTTGGAGTTTTTGCAGAAATTTAATTTTTTCAAGAAAAGAAAAATTAACCCTACTTCGTAGTAGATAAAGAAAAACCGTAGGTTTCCTAATTTAACTTCTTCTTAAACTGGAATAGCGAAAAAGAATTTCTGATGCAAAAAGCGATGGTTACGTGTCAAGTCATTGGCTACAAAACAACCTCCAAGCCGTCACAGACTCGCGTTCACTTCTAATCTCGTAGTAAAGTAATCAATCTGATAATCCAGATTTTGTTCACCCTCAAAGTTTTTGCTTGTTTTTGCTTTGTTTGTGTCATTTTTTGGTTTGCATTTTGGTCTATATTTTCACAAGAATCGCGTGACGACACGATATACTCGGCTAGCTGTAGCCTGCGCACGGCGGATACACGGCAGAATTTTTTTCTTGCTGTGCGGGTTGCTATGCACAGACTAGAACTGTGGTTATCCAAATATTATGCAAAGATGATGAATTTTGCGATAAGGGAAAGCTGCATTAAATAAATAGAAAAAAATAGGACAAAGTAAGCCAAATTTAAACGAACAGGAAAGGGGGCATTTGATTTTAAGTTTTGAGCGGAATTTACATTATGTCTTGAAAGGCGAAGAAATCACTGAAGCTCGCGCGAAATGGATTGTTTGTTTATTTTTTTGTCTTTTCGTTACCCACTAACACTCACAGATATATGCACAGCAGAAGAAAACGTAGCCGCGTTCATATCGGGTCATATTTCGGAGAAACTGAACTGATTTCGGTGACGCTTCTGGAAGTGCGAACGCTTCTGCGCCCGCGATAAACGAGAACATAAAGTAGAGTTGGATGTTCTGCATTGCTCAGCGGAATTTCCAATGAAGAACTGAGTGAACGCCAAACCTGCACATTTAATAGGGAGTTTAAAAAGCTACCACGGTGAACGTCACAAAACAATAGGATATAATGAGAAAAACAAAGGCCCTGCACGTGCGTTATGAATTTTGGTACATTTCTCCACTTTGCTCGGCCAAACAACTGAACGTGAAATAACCAAATTCAAAGTTTTGTGGAGAACGTGACCACATGCATATGACAATAAATTGTTTAATCTCTGTCTCAACTTGAACGCCGTTTCCACCTGTTCTGTTACTGGATAGTTCGGGCACATTGTGCAAGTTGAACGAATTGGAAAAATCGCGAAGTAGTACAAGTAACACGAACTTATATTTTCATGCAAGCGACGTTTTCGTTGGCGTTGCCGTTTTGGTTTTCTAAAGTCCTTAATATACTTAGTTCCAACGCTATGCGTCTCCACACGTAAAAGGCACAAAATTCAACTGGGACTTACCTTTGAATGAAAAGCTTCTGTGAGAGTTGCGCGACTCTTCTGTGTAGACTCTTCTTGAACTGAAGACCGGTAACTGACGGATGTTTCTAATCATAATAGGACCATTGGTAGGCATGGTTTCGAAAATACAATTTAAATATCAAAAGCGTTCCCTCATTTGCTTTTTTTTTTTAGCAAAAAATGCCAATCACTAAATATTATTAAATTATTGGTGTGTTATCAGGTAGTCAAAGATACTGTTCTAATGTAAATATACAAAACATATATTTGAACTGCGGATGAAAGATCAAATAGAAGAAAGATTCTCGCAGTTACTACGCAACTTAGCAGTTGCGAAAAGAAAGCCTGAAAAAACCTCAGGCTTGAACGGGATTCGAACCCATGACCTCTGGGATGCCGGTGTAGTGCTCTACCAACTGAGCTATCAAGCCAACTGAGCTATCAAGCCAACTGGGAGCTGGTCAGCTCCCAGTTGGCTTGATAGCTCAGTTGGTAGAGCACTACACCGGCATCCCAGAGGTCATGGGTTCGAATCCCGTTCAAGCCTGAGGTTTTTTCAGGCTTTCTTTTCGCAACTGCTTAAGTTGCGTAGTAACTGCGAGGATCTTTCTTCTATTTGATACTGTTCCAATCTTATTGAATTGCTAATGTTATCAAGAAGCACATATCATTTGTCAAAGTCTGTCACTGATCATTATTCGTTACAAATGTCTTGAGAACTCAAGCCGGTAACGAAAAAAAACAAAACAAAAAAAAAAAACAGTAAAAAAAAATTCGAACCGTCGAAGCCACTGAAATTGGCCAGCTATCAAAGAACTAAAAATTTTTATTCTGTTACTTATGTCTGCTTGTGTGCTGAATTAAAACAATTGAAGTCTGGGTAATTAGCAAACATATTAAAAAAGAAAATTATTACAAAAACCAGTGCTAGTTTTATTCATTTCTTTTATGCATACGATTTACAAAATCCTGACGGAAAACTTGCTTTAGACAAAATGTGTTGCTCCAAATATGATGTTGTCAGTTTTACTAATTTTAGATAGGCAACGCCATATAAATATATTGAAATACCTTAATACATTGTTGTTGAAGTTAAGTCGTTGTTGTTTTTGGTTCGCATAGGCAATATTATTAAGATTCTCACCGAACTAAGGAACCGCAAAAAAACTGAAAGTATACGAAAGCTTTATGCAGAAGTGATAACTTTGCTGGTAATCACGAGCCAGGCATGAGTTGAAAGAACGAATTCGGCTTCCCTCAAAATTTCGTTGAAAAACAAATATATTATCATGTTAAGGAAAGACAGAGAATGAAGCCTTTGTTTTCTACAACAGAGGCATTTGCTTCGTGAAATTCCTCACCGTTTTGGTCCAGTACCGACTTAGAATCTCCCCGAGAAATTTCAGCTGCTTTCGGGGAAGACATCTTTTAGGTTTCAACAGTTATTGAATCGCGTAACTCTTGTTTTAAAATTGAAAGTCTTACAATGAATCAGGAAGGTGTGAAATATAAAAATGCAAAGAAGTTCCACAGTTGTCAACGGCGATAAAAGATTAAAACGACGGATTTAAGCATAATTGAACAAGCCACGGATATAATCAGATAAATCGCAATCCACTGGATACAGTACTCCAACTTAAAAACTTTTTTTGTTCGCAGGATAGCGACTTATCCGCTTGATTAAAAAGTAACCGCCTTGCTAACGTGGAATATCAACTCCGTAGTTATGGATTAAGGTCCTTTTCAGTAGCCTCACCCCAACCGTGGAATTCCCTGCCAAGTTAAGACTCATCTTTTTAGGAAAGTTTTTCTATAAAATTAAACTGACCACATTTAGACGTTTTGTACATTAGAAATATTAGACCTAAATATTTAAATGTAATTTTCTTTTTAATATTCAGTATTGTATGGTGTAACGAAATTTATTTGCTGTAATTGTGAAGCGCGATTGGACATCGCTGGAAATCGCGCTGTATAAATAGAGTATTATTATTATTATTATTATTATTATTATTATTATTATTATTATTATTATTAAAAACATTGAGAACATAATTTTATTTCTCAGTTTTTCTTATTTTTCTTGGTAGCCTTCCATTTGATGTTGGTTTTTATTCCCTTTTTTTCAAGATTTTTAACTTTGTATATATGATTGATTTTTTTAATAAGAATAGCATAGTAACTTTATCAAAAAAAATCGGCTTGAAAGTTGTCTCTTTTTCATCGAAATAATTTGTAAATAGCTTTTTAATAGTTCTTTTTTCTATTTTTAACTTGTGAATAGCAATTTGCTTGAAATATGTTAATAAAGAGTTCTCATTTTATTTTTTTTAATCAAAAAAAAAATTATTATTATTTTTATTAGCTGCGTGGAAAGAGCTTATTGACAACCATTTATGGCTTGGCTCGTTTCACTTTGTTCGTAGGATGAGTTGGGTTCACTCGGGTCCGATGAGCTTGCGGGATCATTTCCTGAACAGCGGATGGTAATCGAGCCTAAGGGATGCAGGGAGATTCCCAGAGACAAAGAAATTGAAGAAATTTAATTGCGTCAATGGTAAAACGTGGTCAAACGTGTAAAGTAATAGTTGTGCGTGTGTTATTGGGTGGTAAAAGATATACTTCCAATCTGATTGAATTGCTAAAGTTATTAAGAAGCGTGAATGATTTGTCAAAGTCTGCCACTGATCACTAAACGCCTCCACAACACGTTGGCAGAAAAAGTTTGTAATCTATTCACACTGATGAGTTGATTCAAGTTCCGTGCTCTTTACAAACATTTTGAGAGCACAAGCAGTTCAAAACTGAAAAAAAAACAATTCCCAACCGTCGAAAGCACTGAAACCAACAATGAAAGTACTATATATTTTCATTCGGTTTACTTTTTGGCCAGTCTTCTGCTCTGTGAACGCACCCTCTCGACTAATCAGAAAGGGACTGCTTGCAGTCTATTCGACAATCGAACACAATCGAACTCTCACAAAAAAAAAATTGGAGCAATCGAACCCAATCGAACTTTGATTGCGTTCGATTAGGTTCGATAGTCCAAGTTGGCATACATTCGATTAAAAATGGGAGTTATATAGGAAAATTGCGCGTGTTTTGCTGAAGGCTTCCTTTTTCTAGGGTGTCTTTATAGGATCGATGATAACAGTTGTGGATCATGAAATGATGTTTCAGTAAAGCTACATAAACTCATCTATTGTTCCTTTCATCTAATTCTTTCTTGTTCTTGCTTGCTAAAAATTTTTGTTTCAAAATATGTCTTGTCTATTTCGAGTGATGTAGAACGTTCCATTAAGTTCGATTGGGTTCGAAAATCGAACGCAATCGAACTCTCATATAAATTTTTTGGTTCGAAAGTGTTTTATTGCCGAACTCAATCGTACCCAGTAAAGCCAACCCATCAGGTTGGGCGATGTTATCACATGACTTTTCAAAACTGCCACATCGCCGCGATCAGCGTATAAAATCGCCAAGTGTGTCGCTGGCTTTAGGTCGCGTCACCGACCCTACATAATACTACCGTGATAAAGGTTTATAGGGAGGATGGCTTTGGTCCATAATTAACCGAATGGTAATTTGCTTAATAAATAACACAAAGTGAAAAAGGTACAACAGAAAGTTCCCCCGGCAATACCTGTATCACTGGAAAGAGTTTCGTTAATGCCTTGAGTAACTGTATGAGAACAATGTTTAAATACTAAGGGTATTACTAGGGGTACATGAAAAGTCTTACAAGTATCTAAGACCGTGAAACGATGAAGAAAAGTCAAACGGATCTACAACTCGGGTGAAAGTTAAACAATGAAGACTGCTGTGATCTTAACCATCTTGGTTATTTGGATGGTTTGTGTTGCTGTTGAAGCTAAAAGTAAATACAGTGATCAGGTTGATTGAATATATTGTGCTATGAAACAGCTCCTTGAAAGGAAATTCATACAGTCTTCCTTTCTTAAAGGTTTTAAGAATTTAATTTTCTCTTTTCAGATGAGATGGTGCAAAAACGAGACACATTTGTCAGAGGTAAGACTACCACTACAAAGCAAAAAGTATGAAATTAAAAAATGAAAGAAAAAAGAAAAGATATTGAGTTCACTGAGGTAAAATGGTACCATATAGCTGCGTAGTAAAGATAAGAGATGAGTCAAGAAGCCAAACTGTAGTGTCTCCCAAACAATAATAACATCATATCTGTAAGACAGGTACAGTTCGGTACTTTATTTCCAGAGCAAATAAATTATAACTAGCGAACATGTTTTCCGTCGTTACACCTAGAAGAAAAATTAAGTGAGATTCCTGTGTTTTGTTTTTGAAGAAGGCTATTTAGTTTTGTCTACACAACATTGCCATTCCAAGAGGGATAAACCAAAGAAAAGAAGAAAAACCTTTAATTTGGCAATATGGTTACTTGGCGAGGCAATTTATAGCATCTGTTCAAGTGTGCATCACGAATAAGGCGCCGACAATAGCGCACTCGGCAATTAAAATACCACCACCCTAAAATTACTTTCTTTTCCATCTCCTTTGGCTGTTTAAATATTTTCGTTTGGGGAGAGGCGGGGAAGAGAACTTGGCGCATGCGAGAGAAGCAAGAACAGACATCCTGTTTGAAGATAATTTAATATACCCAGGGCATCCCGTGCAATGGTAGATAAAGGGGCGGTGTAATCTATTTTTAGTACTACTTTAAAAAGCTGGAAGACATATTGGTATCCAAAGCCTGAAATCCAAATGTATAAATATTTCAGTTTTAATTTCAGTGTTTTTGCCGACAGATGGCCAAAGAATGGAAAAAGGTTGGTTCTTCCCTTTTGTCCGTAGAAACTTGAAATTGCTAAAAACTGATTTAAGTCCACTTGATATTTTCCCCTTAGTGCTCCAGGAAAACATCTGTGGGGAAAAGGTTCTTAATTTTATTTTCACCAACGTTTTACAATATCCACGGCCCCGAAACCTAGTATTACCCGCGCTAAGTCGAAGTTCTTTCCGGTGCTCAAATTCTTTATAGAAAATTGAAGGCCGTTGCAAACGTGCTGTGATTTTACTTGTGTGACTTTAAACTTAACTTTCCAGGGTGCAACGAAAGAGAAGCAAGAGCACAGGGCTGCAAGAACGGGGGCAGATGTGAAATAGTCGAGAGAGAAGGTCAGCAACAGAAGAGTTGCCGTTGCAGAAGGATAGGTTTCAAAAGATATGGTGGACCGAAGTGCGAAATACTACTTCCAGGAAGCAGCATTGGCATAACTTACTCTGGTTGATTCAGTATGTGACAGAAATAAATAAATGAATAACATAAAAATTAGCTTGCTAGTGACTCGTTGTTGATAAAAGCAATTAAGTAACTGCAAATTTTAACCAAAGAAAATGTTTGTTTACTGAAAGTCGTTCAAATTAGTTTAAAGAACAGCTTAGTTTCTAACGTCTTATAAAGATCGCTTGTTGCTTGAATTAATGATTCCGGGCTACCTGCCACACACGAGCAGTTCTATAATAGTTATGCAATGTTTAAAACACAGGCAGCAGTGTTTTATCGGGATTTAAAACCACGAGGCGCAGCCGAGTGGTTTTAGACCCGATAAAACACGTGCTGTGAGTTTTTTTTTTAACGGCTTCAGAAACATTCCTGGAAAAGCGTGTGTCAAGAGAGTTCATAGCAATGATACTTTGGCGAACGTTGTAAATTAGTATAGGAGAAAAACATAAAACTCCGCATACTAATAAGGAGGAGGTTTATCGGATATCAGACCACTGCACGTGATGTTTTATCGACCATTTGATAGGTCAATGGGCTTATGAATTATCAATGAATTTTTGAAGTGGTTGCACTTGAGCAAGTGAAATTAAGAAATGTTCAAATACTGGAAGGAAGCCAATGACACCAATGAATTTCATAATTCGTATCATTCAAATTTTCATAGTTATACTGCAGGGTTAATTCTCTGATCTCTCAGTTGTGTAACCTATGGTGCGCCGCACAACACTGCATTTAAAATATTTCCAGCTGGTCCGTAAAAATTGCACACGGCCTCATTTTGCATTGGAATGGAGCTCAAACTAAAGCGACAAATTTCAGGATACAGCTGTTTCGACAAAGGTTGTCCAAAAAAAGCGTAAAAGCGTACGCGACAATGTAGAAAGAAAGGCTGGGAATACCCAATAAATTTCGATGAAAGCTCAAAATCTATAATCACTAATGCCTCGACCGTACAGCGATGACATGAGATGGCAGGCAATATGGATTCTGAGCTTTCATTGAAATTTATTGGGCATTTCCAGCCTTTCTTTCGGCATTGTCGCGTACGCTTTTACGCTTTTTTTGGCCAACCTTTGTCGAAACAGCTGTATATTTTATGATATTTAAAGAAGTTGAGGTGATAACAGAAAAATACCAAACGTTGAAGTAAAATTGAAAAAAAAAAAAATCCAGATAATTTCGTCCTCAAGATGTTTATTTACATGATTCATTTATAAGATATCGGGAGGGTTATGTTGCGGAATTCTTTTAACCCCGCTCCGCTGGTTCAAACAAATCAAGAGGACTGTATCTTTCGATGTAACAACACGATTTAATCCAATCCGACAATCTACTGCGATGTACAATTCTCACATATTCAACGTTCGTAACACAACGATCAACGTAACTAAACGATCAACGATCAACGATCAACTAAAACATTCTAAGTACGGGCCGGGGATTTTGCGAGCTCACATCTGCGAGCTGCGAGCTGCGAGCTACGAGAAAAAACAAATTAAATAAATAATAAAAACAATAATAATAATAATAATAATAATAATAATAATAATAATAATAATAATAATAATAATAATAGGAAAAAGAATAGGACCGACCTTCAGTTTCCTTAGTAGCTTTCTTCCCATATCTTTTCGCAGCCGCTTATGTTGCGCAAACAACCCCTTTCTACTATTTTAATAATTACGAGATTTATTCGGCTAGAGTCATGTCGCCATGATGAGACGACACCTGATACAGGGAAGACTAATTACGTCGATTCCACACGCCAAGGACCTCTCACATGGACGTAGACACCCCCGTGGATATTCTATGATTGATTGTTTCTGTTTAAATCCCGGCCCGATTTTCAGCTGGTCGACTATCAAAGTCATAATACCTTTGAATTCAAAGGTCCACACAACGCTTCCGTTAATCTGGTCATTTTCTTATGACGTCTATATTTATAAATAAACCTAAAATTCGAAGAGAAACGACCCTCGTTACTGTCGGAATTAGCGGCAGCCATTGGGGCTCGCTACTTTAGGGGAGCAAAAAAACCTCATATAACGTCAAGAGATTTTCTCTTGATAACGTTCATGCAACTAAGTTTTTTTTTTCGAAATGTTAGTGAAATATTCGTTAAAAACAGTAGCATCCCTCCCAGACGTTTTCCATTTCGTCACGCAATCTTCTCCTCCAATCTTTGGAGAGGAAAGCGGGATTGCGTGACGAGGCAAATGAGACTCCCGTCGCGTGTTACTCGCGCTTCGCACTCTCCTCGTAAGGCCTTTTTTTTTTTGGTATTTCGAGGATGATACATCAATTCGCGTAAATTTTATTTCCTAATTTTTTTTTATGTAATTATCTTTTGTTTGCAGCTCGCAGCTCGCAGCTCGCATTATTTCAGCTCGCGTGTTCCCCACATTCTTCTAAGTATACAGTGGTTCTTCTACTATCCTTGCGCAAGGCAGTATTTTTACATTAATCACATGTACAGTAAAAGTTCCCATTGTAATGTATCTAAATTAAGTGTCTATTACAAAATCGCTCGTTCTCTCACCTTATTTAGCCTAAGAAAATGCATGCAGTTACATCATTTTATATCGTAAATATACTCGGACTTTGTTACCCTGGTCCCAGAGGTTTTTCTTGATTTTTTCCCCACGTGAGCTGCTACATTATAATTTAAGTTGTGAAATTTGCATGCATGTAGCTTAATATAACGACTGGTGTGTGTTATTAAGGAAAAAAATCAACAAAGTATATAACATTTAAATCCACTGTCCAAATTTGAGTCCATTCCATTCAGTATTTATGGTCAGGCGATCGGGGATCATTTGCGGTCCAATCTGGGGATCATTTCCCGTCCGGGGATCATTTGCGGTTCAATTTGGGGATCATTTCCGGTCCGGGGATCATTTGCGGGCCGGGATCATTTGCGGGCCTGTACAGTTCTATCTACATATGTATATTTTCAGCGTTTGACTGTCCGTTATGCTTTTGGGGGCAAAAATGTGAACCACCCTGTTAGGTTGATGATAGGTGAAGACCAAATCTCTCCAGAAAGACAAAGCTCCTTAAATATGCGCTTGTAAGTCTTTGCCAAGCTCCTGAATTTTCGTTAGATCAGCCACAGGTGAACACTGTCCGTGACGAAATGAAACATTACAGAGCATTTGAGGTGGATGACCAGACTGAAGAACTAATCGATTAAAATTCTTTCCTTTAGAATTACACTCTGCAATTGTCTCTGAGCATTCTTGAATTGAAGCTTGCCCTGAGCTGCTGTTTGACAACTCCTCTAAAACTCTGTCATAAAGTGACGGATAAAGATCATCAAGTGGAAGCAATACCTGAAACACAGAGCTAGGAACGTTAAAGTGCACATGTCAATATTGAAAATGAGCACAGGTTTTCTTTAATTTCCTTGAATATTGTATATTTTTCTGCTCCTTCCATGCCATACATAAATTTGTTGTTACGTGTCTGCCAGTTTCCACATAATCTCTCCTTTAGTCTGAAATGCCAGTCGTCTCCTCCCCCTAACCCACAGGGGGCGCTGGAGAGAGAGCCTCTCTCTCCCGCTCCCCCTGTGGGTTAGGGGGAGGAGATGGCTGACATTTCAGACTATCTCTCCTTCTTTCAGTTCCCTTTTGTACAGTTAATCTTTAATATTTTGCCATTATTTACAGTTTTAACCTTTCATACAGGAATGTCGCAAGTTTGAGACAACCAAACAATCTGAGCCTGGCCTCAGATCTTTTATTCCTTTTGCACATGACTGTTAATGTTACCACAAGTCAAATTTGTTATGTCCTAATTATAAAGCACACTACAACTTAAAAATAAAAAAAAATACACTGCAAAGTTAAAATTCAATGAAATTTAATCAATTAATTTTTGATAAAGGCCAGGTTGCAAAATCCTCAAAACTGCTGAACAAAGCACCATGAGATAGTTCTGGGAAATTTTATAGACATGTGCATGCTGGTGTCTGGGAGGACTGTGGGTGCCAGCAAGCAATCTAAACTTAGTTAATGTGCGTTCAATTGAGTCCACAAATGATAACAAAATTAAGACACAAAAGAACCTTTTTACCAGTGTTCCATCTGTGCACTTTAACATGATAGCTTGCCACTGTGAACAACCTTGAAATGCGCGTCCTTCCTGAAAGGCCTTGAGGTCGGCCCACTTTGGAAATCTGTATTAAAAATACAAGTACAACCAGAGTCATTATCAGTTAATTGAGTCGCTATATTTTGCTCTTCCAACAGAAGTTGTGGAGATGCACTTGAACTGGGATATACATAAGTTAATCAGTTGCAGGATGGTTGGGGAGAGCTGCAGATCTTTGTATCCTTCCTTGTTGCTTCCTTACGAAATAAAATAATTATTTTTCTTCATATTGTTTCAATTTCATGCAAGTCTATAAATGCGTACTAATAAATTCCAAAATCCTTTGTTTAATCCTGCAATGGACTTAATCAAACTTACAAGTGATAATATACACTCGATTGCAAAAACGTTGACACCTAAAAAGCATAAACCTTGAATGATGAGACCCAAAGGATTTGTGGGTAATTTTTAAACAATAATCTCATTTCCATAATCAAAAATTTACCATTCTCATTCTTTGCAATACAAAATACAGTGCTGACTTAATTCTTTCATATAATTTTCTACCAAATATTTCTTAAGTTCATTGACTGATTTGAACTTAGGCCAATCACTCAAATTGACCCTTGTTGGCCAACTTGGACACTTTAAGTAAAGCTTGGACAGTTTCCATCATTCACCACGTGCAACTAATTTTGGTTATCAACCATCGCACGAGAATAGAATATTGTGCAAATAAATTTAGTAAACTTATACCAATAAAGCTATCGGGTCTCATCGTTCACGGTTTATGCTTTTAGGTGTCAACGTTTTTGCAATCAAGTGTATACAATGTTGTTTAAAACTAACTTTCAAAATTTTAAAATACAGTCGAACCTGTATTAAGCGGTCATCCTTAGGGAATGGCTAAGTTACTGCTTAATACAGGCTGCACAGAATACACGATTTGATAACTTAGTGTGCAGTTTATGGACAAAGGCACTCACAAAATCACTTTCTTGGTTAAGAAACTGCAGCAATAAAATGGTATGACAAAGGAGAACATGGTATTAAGAAATGGACAAATAAAACATTAATGTCAAGATCTTACAGTCCGTTTTGTAGGTCAGTAGAAATTCAGTTGCCTGTGCATGCTATTTGGGACCATATTTGAGTAATTTCCTTTTACTAAGTGACCGTTTATAACAGGTCAAGACAATTTAGAAAAAGCACAATGGGACTTAGTAAAGGGTGACCACAACCGCTTAATAGAGGTGACCATTAATACAAGTCAGAATTACAGTAATTAAGGGATGTAATTTTCGGGACTTTAACAGTGGATGACTGCTTAATATGGTGCTACTTAACACAGGTTTGACTGTAGTATTTTCAGTCCAAGAGGATAGGTATCCTTATGGCTCACCTGCAAAATCGCAACAGCTCATAAAGCTGTGGCCATCCAATTTTTATTTGCCGAGAGATAAATTTTGAAGCTCCTTCCGCTGGCATCATCCACTATATAGTATGAGAAAAGAATGAGGACACCAATGGATAGGAGAATTTCCTCTTTGGTATTTAGGATTAAAGGATTAATATTTTGCTTTTCAGACCCTACCTGAGCCACCCTCCCCCCCCCCCCCCCAGGGATTTCCAATGATCCTCCTAAGGTGGGCATAGCTACACATATTTGAACAAAATCAACAAATATAAGACCACTGATACTTTTATATCACCTTTGAGTGAGTCACCTCCTTGTCGTCAAGAAGCACAGTGGGTTCTTTATCAAGAAAGCAGATGTAAAATAATGTGTCATATTGTCTTGGTAGACTGGCAGGTGTCAGCCAATTAGACCATTCACTAAGAGACCATACATCAGGGATGCACTCCAATTCCCTGCAATGAACATGAACAGCAAACTGTCACTTGTTCAATGCTAAACCCCACCAAACAACCACACCATGCAGGGTCATCAAGAGTAGCTGGCAGGTGGCGAAAATCACCATCTATTTCATGATCTCGGCCAGCTACTCCACTGGGCCTTTTGACTGATTCTTTACAAAAGATGGCAGAACCTGCTGCCTACTCCAACAGTAAGGCCACCTACTTCAAAACTTTGTGACAAGCCTGTGATTAATAAAACCTAGGCACTCCACTTATCCCTTATCTCAATAGCATGATTTAGGGACATTCATCGCTATAACTAAAATATTTACACCAGACATCTTTATTATGTACCTGCACATTGTAATGAATTTTGAAGCATCTGTATGAACTTCTTTCCTCCACTTCTGAATATTGTCGTCTGGTAGATAACCCTGGCATGTATCTTTGAGGCTTTTCAGCAACAAAATACCAGCCTCCTCAAATGTTTCTCTAATTGCACATATTCTAAAGGCGACTTCACTTGGGATGTCTGTGGTTGATTTCTTTAACACAGGTGGGCGTGGTCCTTGAACGTTGACAAGGGAGGTAAAATCTCTACCAAATTTGGCAAACGAGTGTTTAAACAGTTCCATCCAGTCATTTGAAAAGTCAGCTTTTTTCTCAATAATTCCACCAGGGAATACATAAATACTTGGCTGAAATAATTTAGAGAAGATAAGTCAAATGCGATAAGCAGATGTAATTTTAACCATCTTGTATGCAGCGGCGACGGTAGCTAATTAACCTTAATACTTACCCTCTCTGTCGTCTCTGATCTATGGTGGCCATAAAGTAAAAAAAAATAGTTACCATAAATGCACTTTTGGCTCCTCTCTCAAGCAACAAAACCCTGTAATCAAAGTGGCTGTTAAGTGTAGCGTTTCGTGCAACTAATATTAAGGTGGCGGCATCCCGTATCGTGGTTTTAATGCCCTTCATTTTTCTGTCGACCTGTGTGCATTCAGTCTTACAATCTCGGCAGACATATTGGATTCACCTGACCGTTTGAGATCTGGGCGTGAAACGTTTAGGGCAGGTCACCAAGCTCTCGATCCAGTCTTACTCTTATTACAAAATGGCGACCAACAGGGGTAAAGGATGACATTCTAGCTAAATCAGTAAATTATAGTGGTTTTGTTATTGCGAAAAGGATTAAATCTTCTGGATCAAAATGAGTGCGAGCTACGCGAGAAAGATGGACCTATTAAGATCAAGGATTTTTGGCAAGTTGACTCGCCAAGTCACCCCACAGTGAGTAGATCAAAGTTTTGATCAGAACTAGCTAAGTTTTTATTTTACGCCATCTACACAGTTTAGGGTTAAGCAACGAACGGTTTTCAAAAGATTTAGGTCTAAGCACTTCTCTATACTATTAAGTGTTAAGCACTTATTATACAGACAGTTAGCTTTTAGTTGTTGTCATGGCAGGCATTTGAGTGATTTGACATTATATCTAGTGTAAGAGATGGTGATTAAGGTTTGTGGTCTTTAAAAAACAATGAAATACCCAAGCAAAAGGAGCAGACAAGAAATGACTGTTGATGAAGTGACAAGTTTGTTATCGGTATGGCCTTAATTGCATGTTTTCATGGTTTTTCCCCAAGATGTGGGCATTCTGAGCTGTAGGTTAAGGCAAAGGGAAATTCTTAATACTACCAAATGAAAACAAGTTAACGCTGAACTCAAGATAGATGCCAAAAATTGTATCTTTGAAAGGCAACCAAATTCATTTTCTCACACAGGTCATATAAAGTTGTCAAGAATTTTGCCAGAAGACCCCTTGGAGGCGAGATTAATTCTTACTATCCCCCTCTAAAGAGGTTCCAGAGCCTTCTCTTTAGACTGCGGTATTTTGGATTCTACTATGATGAGCACTTGGTGAGTACTGTACATGCCAGGTTTATAATATTTCAACTGTAAAAGGGGCAATGTCACCTGCATGATTTGTAGCATCACTTTGAATAGCCAGAAACTACTTGTATCCATGGAAACATCAAAATAATGGTTCAGTTTTGTTAACAGTTACCCTGCTAAACTGCACCCAAATTTGTAATGATTATTTGATCGGTTTCCATGTACATGATGGGAGGATTGGCCCCATGCCCAACACCTAGCCTGGAGGGCCAGGTTTTTCCGTTAGGGTAGCTTTCCCTTAGCCACTATATCCTGGTATTTAGAAAGGCGCCGGATACTCGCCTAATGCCGTTGTCGCTCAGCTGCTGTGGCACTGCAGTACCAGGGTTATGACGAGGACATGTGACAGTCGACTTGGCGGCAGGGCCTATGACACGGTTGGCATTTCCCAGCATTTATGAAGCACACCTGGTGGCCCCAGTGTACTCCACTGGGACCCCTTACCACCCTTCAACCCCATTTATTCCTGTTCAATTTTATAGGATAATTACCAGGCCCCAGTTGTTCAAAAGCTGGATAACTTTATCCAGTGGATAAGTCACTATCCGACAGTTTCAATCTGTGCAAAGATTTCAGTATTTCATCGTGTAAAAGCGAATATGCACACTCTAACCACAGTCTAGTTTAGGAGTGTACGAAAACCTTGGACAACGTTTAACGTGAAGTATATTTTAGACCCCGAATAGTGCCTTATTCAGCGGATAATGTTATCCGGCCTTTGAACAACTGGGGCCTGTATTGCATAAATTTACGATTCATCCTCCATGCGTTTATTAAATGATCAGCTCCCAGTTGGCTTTAAAGCTTAGTTTGTAGAGCATTCCACCTGTGTCACAGAGGTCATGGTCTAGAGAGTGATTGAACAGACTAGACAAGGTTAAGGAGCAAAGAATTGAAAGAACATTTCATTGAGCCTAATAACTTGTCAAACTATCTTCACAGAATTTCCGAGAAGAGATGGCAGCAAAGAGAAAAGAGAGAGGCAAAGGTCCCCCCAAGAAAGGTAATAGACTGTATAGTTTACGTTATGCAAAAGTGTAATGCACACAGAATGTCTCCTGGTTTAGTTAAGTAATGATAATTGTTTTTCTTTTAACTAACGTAACTGTTTGTTTTTCAGGTGAAGGCAAGCGGGCCAAAAAGAAGAAATAAAGAGGAGACAGTTTTGTTTTTTCAGAGGATTGTTTATCCAGTAAACAAGTGCATAAATAGAAGTTCATGAACGTTGTGGTGTATGCAAAAAAAGTCTGGACTTATACCTTAACATTACGGACAAAAAGCATAAAGTACGAACGAATCAGTCACAACCAAATCATTCTTAACTACGCTATACTGTTTATTGAACGGAAATGAATAAAAGCCAGCCAGCAGAGTTTGTTCTCATCTTGTCTTTGTCCATTTTCTATTGTATAATCAACCGAAGTATGCTTTAAATAAGAGGGAAGGTTGACAAGGTAAAACTTTCAACACGGAAGACCTCCGGCTGCCCCATAAAATTGCTGCTTCCTTAAGCCTGGTAGCGGCACACTAGGCACTAGCGGCACAAGCATACCTGGTTTTTTATGTCAAGTGAAAACGAACGCGGCACAACCACAAGAAAAGGAAAAATTTTGATCCTTGTGCCTGTGCTTGTGCTTATATATGCTTGTGTCGCGGCCGTTTTCACGGTGAAATAAGCATTCTTTAGTTGTGCTTTTGCTTGCGTCTGTGCTTGCGTCGCAAGTGAAAAACAGGCTTTACGCTTCACGATGTAGTAAAAGTGCGTCAGTTGATTAAAAAAGGAAAAACATTGGCCATTAAGTGAAGAGATAATCCCAAGCAAGCCATGCTTAATTTCACATTTTCCTTGACTTTCTTAAAGTCCCTCGTTTCTGCTTTCCGCTCTCGGTGGTCCTTGGTCCGTAGCTCAACTCGTGTGTAAGTCTCGTGTTCACTGGCATTCTCTTTTTTTTCAAGGAATCCCGTAACTCTATAAGGCGTTCAGGCATTAATTATTGTTATGACGGTGATAAGATAATAGAGACGGCGACGACCAAATGGAAACTTAAAATTACATTCCAGTTTTTTTTTCTTTTTAAATAAATTCGCAGTTATTTCTACTCATTTAGTTTGTGTAATGTGGTGAACTATCCAGGAACTTACGTTGTAGGAGCGACTTTAAAGTTCAGAAAAAGAAAGGAAATTTATCATTATGCGTTCACGTTCTCCATGAAAACTTGAATGTAGTCATTTCACGTTGTTGTTTTGCAGAGGATGTAAAGTTCTGTACTAATTCAAAAGTACATAACGCATGGCAGAGTCAGTGTTTTGCTAGTTAAAACTATTGTTTCGGACGGCTCTCGTTGCTGTCCGTTGTCGTCACTGCTAAAGGTCCCTATATTAAAACTTGGAACCGACTTCGAAAAGGGAGCACGAAATGGATCGTGACTGCTTCCTTTTATATTGTTTTTTCAAAACTTGGTGCGGTCAGGAGACTACACCATGCTTTATTAGCGGAGCGAGCAGTCGCGCTCTTACTTCTTGATTCATTTGTCCGCAATCTGTTGACTCGACAATTCAAGTTTGTTAGATTGATTTGTTGACAATAAACGCAAAGTAGTGACAACCATATCCTAATTATCGCAAAACATACGTTGCATTTATTCTGAGACATAATCTCCCGAAATGTTAAAAATTCGGTTGGTCGAATTGCTGATGTTGTCGACTGTTTAACAGTTAGTTTCTAAAGAGAGTGCGCTGCCGAGTTGGTGGAGGGGGGAAACGAATGTTTGGTTTATCAACAGAGTTGATAACTAAACGTAAATTGGCCACCTTAAAGAGATTCGAGTGCTAATGTTTTACTTTCCCCGAAACGCTGTACGTGCAGAATTTGAGCTTTTAAAGGTTTTTTCTTTCCTGCCCTCTTACATGAAGGTACAATCGGCAAGTAAGATTTCCTTCTTTTCACAAAGCATTAGGTCATATTTTTCAAATCAAATCAAAGATGTATTAGTGTCACACTTTGGGTAGCCTCCCACGCAGTCGTTTTTAGGGGAGTCGTATTAGGGAGCTTAAGCAACGACGACGGCGACGGCAACGACAACGCCGCAAAACAATAGACTTAATGAGCAACTGACAATCACTCTGCACGTGCGTTTTACATTTTGGTACATTTCTTTGTCGTCCTCTGAAAAACAACAACGTGAAATGACCACATTTAAGGTTTTGTGGAGAACGTGAACGCATAACGGTGAATTTTTCATTTTCTTCTTTAACTTGTACGCCACTCCTACCGATTTGGTTCCTGGATAGTTCGCCATTTTGTAAAATTTGAGCGAGTTGAAATAATTCCGAAGTAGCACAAATGAAATAAAGATATATTTTCAGGTGACATTTTCGTTGCCGTTGCCGTCGTCGTTGCTTAAGCTCCCTAAAATTACGAGTCCCCTAAAAACGACTGCGTGAGAGGCTACACTTCAGGGTGTCCTTTGCTTTGCCGGCGACCCATAGCACAGGTGACAGCAGGGCAGGGAGATTGCTCTACAAGGCTGAGATACACTGAGTCCTAAAGTGTGACGTCATAAAAAAGTTGAATTAGTGGCCGCCTGGCACAAAGATAAAGCAAAGTACTGCACTTCGGGGGGTGAGATAGTGACACTGTTATCGGCTCCGATGACTCGATACAGATCTTTCTAATAATTTTGTCTGGGTTTTACGTAGTTACGTTCAAGACAAGATTTAATAACAGGATTTTGGCAATTTTATGCTCTGATGAATCCATAAAAATCCTTCTATTAAAATCAGACAAATTTAGAAGGATTTCTATCGAATCATCGAAGCATGACAGTGCCAATTTACCGACCTGGTTGTAGGGCTGACAGTACAGCACAACCGAGTCTTCTTCAGGGCCAGAGTAACTAGTTGTACTAGTTGAAATATTGGCCCAAATAAATAACCCCTTTGTCGTAGTGTCAGTCCTACAATCGGTTTGGTTTATTTACACGTAAAGTGACGTCTGGCACGTGCATTTCTACTACAAGAGATCCGGCAACGGGATGTATCTAACAGTTTATTTTGCGTCGTGTGATCCCCTCCCCGCCCGGGGGACTCTCATATGAAATGGGAGAGGATGCTCGTCGGAAGTTTTGAATTAAACCCCTAAAGGGGACCAATCTGGGCATGGCCCAAACTTTTTTGACCCCCTAAAAGAGACCATTTTAAAACACACACAAATAAAAATTACAGTAACTTTTCGCGTGCAACCCTAAACGAGACCTTCACTACTAAATATACTGGCTTTTTACCCAGAACACCCTGAGTGAGACCAAAATCCGAAATTTACACCCCTAAGGGAGACGACAAGCATCCCCGCCCCTTTCATATAAGAGTCCCCCCTGGGTCCCCTGCATCCAAAAGTTTCCTAAGTGCCAATATAATAATAATAATAATAATAATAATAATAATAATAATAATAATAATAATAATAATAATAATAATAATAATAATAATAATATTCGAATATTTATCCAGGATAACCCTTCAGTATAGGATACTGTTATCAACGGGGTCCTGTTGACTAAGAATTAAAAACTTACAAATAAGAATAATTAAGAACTGATATTTACAAGCAAAATATGCACTAATTTAGAACTACAGTAAAAATCTACAGATAAAAATCGTCCAAGGCTTTCCTGAATAAAAATCTAGAATTAATGCTAGAATTAATAACCCCCAAATTGTAATAAGATGCTAATTGGAATATCTTAGCAAATCCCACAATTTCAAATCATTTTTTGTGATGTCGTCACTTGAGGACTAAACCCATTTTGTGATCGAACCTACTCGGGGCCGCCGCAGACTTTGTTGCTGTAGCATTGCGCGAGAAAGCCTGGGAACAGGCCGCTGCATGCTGCACCTGTTGACTGCCCACCATCCTTCTATTGATCTAACCTCGTCTTTCATGCAATGAATTTTGCTCTGGCTCCTCATCCGGCTTGAACGTACCACCAAAATAAAAAATCCTTTTGGTTGGTAGTTCAAGTGAAGAGGAAAAGAGCGCTATCGTTTATTAAAACAATCGGCAAGAAGAATTCTGGAGTGATCCCAAAACTATCTTCAGAAACACTACTGTTAGAAAGAAGACTTATAAGAAAACTTAAAATTAAAAGTGACTGGGAAAAACTTGAGGATGAAAGGCAATCACAAACAAGGCCAAACTCAGGTGATGCTGCGCAAAAGAGTAAGGTCGAAGCATCAATTTTAGCAAGCCCTCCCATTCAGGGCAGTTGCTTCAAGCTCCCTGATGGCTTGTTAACAGGTGCTCAGGTCCGGGCATTTGTTATGAGAACCGGCTTTTAATGCGATAATTTTACATGCTGGCATGCTCCGTTTCACAGTTTTGAGGATGAATCAATGGTACATCAGTTAAAACCGGCTCCTGTTAAAGCTGATCTTGTTGTTTGACACAAGTACTGACGGCAGTAGAACAGTTCCAAGATAGCCGAGCTAGCTTCGAATGAAAGGAGATTTTCAGTAAATTAATTGGGAGGGCTCTACTGAAAACCACCCGGCTTGACGAGTTGGATTCCCTCATGAAATACTATTGTGCGAAGGCGGATGCGCTGTGAGCGCCGTCTGCCGGTACGCGCCGGAAGCGCCGGGAGCCCCGGTTCTGCAGGCTTGAGATTTATGTGTGTGGGCTTTGTTGTTTTCTGTTTATACCATTTGAAAATAAAACTTTTCTGTAGCTGTAACTTTTGTTTGAGGTTTTTCCTTTACTCAATCATCCAAAATTGCGACATTTTCCGCGAAAAAAAAGTAATAACTCACTAGGGTACACTACAGTAAAGAATACATGACAAGGCGTTGTTGATCTGCCCTCGACCGCTGGTCTCAGTTCAAAATCGGGGAGAAATGAAGTGAAAAATCAGGTGTGATTTCAATTGAAAATTAAGGTACAGTAACTGTTGAAACCTTCTGAAAACGACGAAGCAGTGTTCAATATCCTGGCCTGGATGTAAATACCTTGAACGTGTGTGGAAATTCCGGTCGATGTTGCATTCAAAATGCCCGCCCATAATATGCAGTTGATCCTTTCTTCGTTCGATGCTCATTTGTTTACACTCCTCGAGTGACTTTTGTGGCTTTACGTTGGCTCCAGCCAGATCGACGTACAGCAGACAAGTGTGTGTCTTGCGTTTACAGTCTTCTGGTATGCAAATATGTGATGAAAATTCAGCAAGGAACAAGATTACCACCCGTTGCAATTTGACAGCTCCTTGGTAACGCAATCACTGCAAGAAAGCGTCTAGTTTATAATGGCGTCACCTCCAAAGTCTTCTAGAAGTCGCAGACTTCCTTCTCCAAAAAGCAAAGCTATGTCTGCAAAGAACGATGACACTTTCAGCAAGTACATAACAGGGCCTTCTCAAAATGTAATCGAGGACAGTGGCACCTTGGAGGAGATAATTGGCAAGTTACTAATTTACTGCTTGAAATCAATAGATAAGCCTCAATGCAAGTTTATTTAGCTCAAATTATTTTATATTAAATTGTCATCACTACAATAAGCAATTTTTTAAATTGTTGATATTTTGAGTTTAATATTAACTCCAAACTTGTTTAATCCAAACATTTAGCTTATAAATTAATGTATTGTGTCCTTTGTGATTCGTTTTTGGTGGGACAATGTGCCTTTTTAGAATTGTTTTCATATTGTTGGGGACTGCATTTTTTGTATCGCAGTCAATGAGGGCTGCCATGAGGCTTTGGCAAAGCCAGTTCTACAAAAAAAGGAGCTGTTCATAAAATATTGCAAGCTTCCAGTACCTGTTTTTCTTAGTACTTTCTGAACTCTAAGTAGCTTGTCATCTTCGGGCCTGATACAGATGCGGCTCCACTCATGTGCTCAACTTAATTGATAAATTAAGTCCGGAAAAAGAGTGGCATCTGAATCAATTTGGTATGGCAATTTTAATTTAGTGCAGCAAATATCATTAAGTTTGACGGGTCTGCTCCATGATGAGACACTGGAACAGCACTTGATTTATAATTTATGCTACATGTACTTCTCTGATGTACAGTGTAGAAGAGTACTGAACCTAACGCACAAATTACTCATTGTTTTATGGCACTTGTGATGGGCTCATTTTGAGAACATTGTTATTATTTTATTGTGTACCTCATGGGAAGAATTATGTTTGCTAAATACACTGTATAAAATTAATATGGCTTTCCAGATTCAGATGAAGCTCCAACTAGAGACACAGCAAGTCCAAGCAAGTCTGGAGTAGCTTACTTGACAGAAAACTTGATCAAGAGACTGACTAAGGAGGAGAATATGGGACAGATAACAATTCTACATGTAACTTTGGGAAAGGAGCTCAACAAGAAAATCAAGGTATCACATGATTACATATTTCTTTCAAATGATATTGTCATCCCTAGTCCTGCACAGTCAATTTAATATACAGCCCTCTTAAAATGTACTGCTGTCTGCTGTACAGTGTACTTAAATTTCCTCCAAACTCCTTTCCATTTACTCATTTTGTCTAGTACAGGTGTAGCTCCTTTGACAAAACTGTTGCATACATGTGGGGAGAAGGGGGGAGGGGGGCAGGGGATTCGGGCATCCTCCCCTTTTTGTCAAGGAGAAAATGGTCTGGAAGGTAAAATGTACATTTTTAAATTTTACGACATTGTTTCAATCCAGGCAGCCATCTTGTTTGGTCATCCATACCTCACTTTACATAGAGTTCCTGGATACACACCTTTTATAATAATTACCATTAGATATTACTTTCACAGTACCTTTTGCTAAATCCTTTTTTTTTTTTTTCTGTTACAGTATATTGAAAATCTGGAGAATCTACGGAAGCTTCTTCACTTAAACTTAAACAATCACATGATTGAGAAGATAGAAAGACTGGATAATTTGACACAACTAAGAGAACTTCACTTGGCCAATAATTGCATACCAAAGATAGAAGGGCTTGACTTTCTGCTTCACCTAACAGTGCTGAATCTTAATGGAAACCTCATTGAAAATCTTCCTGCTCCCTTGTTTAAAAAACTCAGAGAACTTCAAACATTTCACATTGCTCACAACAGGCTTGGAAGTGTAAGTAAAGAAAAGTTTTAGAAATCTTGTATAGTCATTGCTTTTGATAAAATAATGGTTCATAATTTAAAAAAGAGGAAGTCATTATATTTTAGTCAGTAATTGTTTGAAGCTCAGCAGTACATAGGGATATACTACTAAACTATACAGGTTGTCATGTGCATGGGAATAAAAACTACGCAGTCTGGCCCAATATGGTGGGAGATGAACCATTGGCCTTTTGTATCCCAGTCTGTTATTTCAAACACAGAGCCACACTCTAAAAGGAATTTTGGCCTGTCTACAATGAAATGACTGGTGGCTTGGCCACTGAGTTGTCAGCACTGCCTTGCATGTGAATCCACACAGGAAGATATCTAGATAATTAAAAAAAAAATGGAAAAAGTTTTTAACACTGGGAATTGATTTCAAGCATTTATTTATTTTAGTTATTATTTTTAATTAATAATATCAAAATAATCTAATAATCTATTGATTTAACAATCTTAGGTTATATAAAAGGACTGAGAGTTTTGTTGAAAAATTCTGCAATTCAGCCTCAACAATTTTAATTGTTGTTAAGGCTTAATTGCAGAATTTGTCAACATAACTCTCAGTCCTTTTATATAACCTTAGATTATCTTTTTAAAAGATAATTTGGGTTTATTTCTTGAAATACTGATTCCACACCATTCACATTCTTCTTTCTCACTTTGTCCATCAGTACTGTAAATGAGATGTTGAAGCAGTGATCATGTCCCAGTCCCTTTTATAACATAGCGCGCGTGCATCCTAATCTTATTCCTATTGGCGTCATCATGGTACATTTCTCAACATAGGCACGGCCGTGCGTCCATCCCATGACGTGTGCAAGTCAGATGGGTTAAGCATGCGCGCGCTGTGTTATTAAAAAACCTTTACAGAGAGACAACACCATAAAGAATGTATATTAAGAGCTTGAAGCTTGATGACACGTTAAGATTAAACCAATATGGGAAACCATTTTCGCCTATTTTTTTGTACAGAGAATTTTGTAATTAATCGGGAGCAAAACCTGTTTTCCAGGAATCATTTACTTTATTTTCACTATGTTATAAAAGAATTGGTTCATGCTTTTAGCAGTGTGTATATCGAGTTATGGATGGACTTGGAAAGTTTGGAGAGCACTCAAGAAGCTAGAGTTGCTCTCGGCTACGCCTCGAGCAACTCTTACGCTTCTCTCATGCTCTCCAAATTTCCCGCGTGCATCCATAACTTGATATACGCACGCTAAGCATGAACCAATTCTTAATTATGATGCAGGTCTTTGTGTATTACCACTAAGCTAAGGATATACCTGGTCATTAACCAGAGCTATTGTTTTATATACTGTATGCACATCTTCTTTAGTTGATTGAGGTGACAAAACTGAGACCTTTGCAAGATCTCAGCAACTTCTCCATGGAAGGCAATCCCATGGCCAGTATGGAACATAGTCGACAGTTTGTCATCTTTCAGTTGAGGTCCTTGAAATGTTTGGATGGCAAGCAGATCACCGAGGATGAGAGACAGATAGCTGATGAAAGATTTGCTCAAGGTGAGAGCCAGAAGCTGGGCAACATTTGAGAATTAGCACCAATTCACAGTACTGTATGGAAAAGATAGCGGCTGACTATACATTTTACCACAATACCTTATGAACCTAACATAGCCAGAGGGCTCTTAGAATGCCATATTTTTTGCAAAATTCGTCCTTGTACTAACAATATTGCCATGCTATGTTTGGAGTTTAAGAACTTTTCTGTGCATTTTTATGTGTGTTTTCAAGGTTTTCATATGCTAAAAATTATGGATAAAGATACCAGTGGCCATCTTTTTCTGTATGGTGGATTCCAGTGAAGTTGTGAGTTACATGCCATCATTAATAAACTGACATTTCCAAATTCCAGTTAAGCCTGGAAACAGTGGATGGATAGCCACTCTACAGAAACTGAAATTTCCATTTATAATTATTGTAGTTATCATTTATTTGTAGACTTTATGTAACAGTGCGACGGGCCTTACCATGGCCACCCAACAAACTTTTTTTTACAAGTTAGCCAATCAGGATATGCAAATTTGATTAATGGTCATGCCTCCTTGCAAAGTCCAATAGGCAAGTGATGCAACAACAAATGGCCAGCAAATTATTGCAGTGAAGATTATCAGGCACTCAGAGTTTGCAAATGCCTTATTAAGACAATTGACATGGAAGGCTTTCTTTTAAGCCGAAGACAACTGTACTTCCCTCATCATGGAATCATGAGTGCATGAAATTGAATACATGTACACTCAGTTGTATAAATTGAAAACTTACAAATTGTACAATCATATAATTTTAATTTTATTATTGATTAACTAAATATTACATTTTTGTGTATGCAGAGGAAGTGAGAAGATTGGAGGGTGAAATATTTCGTCAGAAGAAAGATTTTGATGTATTACAGGAGGAGAAACGACAGGCTCTGGAAGAGTTACAGCAATTTAAAAAGCTTCATTCAGAACAACAATCATTAAGTTTGGATCAGTCACAGAAGATCAAAGAACTTCAAAGGCAGCTGGAAGCCAAGGAAGAGCTGGTAAAAAAATAATGCAATGATCATACATGTAGCTTGGAATCACAGTGATATGCTTGCTGGGCAGAGGGCATTGATGATGATGATGATGATGATGATGATGATGACGCCACTGCCAATGAAGATGATTAGCTAAACTTGTTCATTAACTTTGATTAGTTCTTTGGATGTCCATACACCAGAGTGTGTGTTTTATACTGTCCTACATGCAATTGGTGGATTTCTAAAGGTGTCCTCATTTCTCCAAATTTTTAACTTTTTCGTTAATCAGTAAATAGTGATACATTTTGCACAGTGTTTTGGGCATTAGAATGTTTACAACTCAGTAGAACTGAAAGAATAAGTTGTCTCAGTGTAAAATGAGATTGTCATGACAATTACTAAACTGAAGTAATAATAGTACTGTTACTTTAACCCCTTCATCCTCTATCAACATACATCAAGATTCTCCTCACTGATATCCTTATACATTGCTTTAATCGAGGTTGGGAGAATTTGTTTGAGTTATCTTTGGTGATTATTCTCTTTATTTCATAACCTGTAGGCTTGAGTAGAGGACTGTTTACATGTGTAACTGTGAGTAAAAAATACTGCTCTACATGTACCTGTATATTCAATTGCACTATGACAAGAAATCCTTCAGTGGTATTTTTTTAATTAATAATAATGAAATGGTTTCCTTTTGTTATTTATTTTCAGTTGGCAAGTAAGACAGTAGAACTTTCCAAAGCCTGTGAGAAGCAGTTCAAACTTGAACAGGAACTGGCGTTTTACAAATTGGATGCAAAGTTTGAACACCTTGGAACGTTGCCACCACCGGATGGATTGGAGGTAGATAAACCTTTCAAAAATGACAAGAAGTCAACAATAACAAAAATGAAGTTGATTTTAATGAAATCAAGTATCATGCTGGGCAATTTAACAGGATGTTTTTCTTGTTTCTTTTTTAAAAAATTCACAGGTCAGGATAGATGTAATCTTATCTCAGAAGCCATTTTAAACATGGTTAAAACATTTTCTATTATAATAATAAATAAAGCTTTGTATGAACTTGGGATTTTTGGGTGGAGAGTCCAGCGTTAAAACCCCTTACATGTAAAAGTGAGAGTTTTATGTTTTTAGTTTGGAGATGGAGAAGAAGATGAAAGTCCATACATTGGAAAGGCCAGATTTAAACCCAACAAATTTGCCAGGAAATCCAACATTGTGGGTGGCGAACAACATGCGCAAATGATGACAATGGGCTCAAGACCAAGTGATAAGTATGACGAACAGAACAAACAGGTTCAACAGGAATTACATGACTCGCTTATTCTTGATTTGCAAGATAAAGAGAGAGCGATTCAACAAGGTAAGTAATGTTGCTTTGCAGAATCTGCTTAATATGTGACTTACATTTAAGTGGTGACTCTAAGTCCTACAGCTGTAACTTTCAATTTACTTTTCACTGTCCAGAAAATTTAGGTTAGCTTTATGCCCTACTATGTAGGTTTGTTACATTATACGCTTATTTGTTTGATGGGTACAATAGCGAGTTTACGCAACAGGACGGCTGATGTGGTGGGACAGAAAATTGTGCTTGTGCGACCAACGTGACGGCCAAGTATTCATGACTCTAGATTGTAACATTCCTACCGCTCGTGGTTTTCATGTTGTCACAGATAAGAGAACACCAGTTTTAGTCAAAAATCTTCAAAAAATGTGAAGGTTTTAAGATGTCATGTTGGTCACACAACGATATTTCACCGTCCCTTTCCTCAGCCGTCGTTTTGCGTAAGCGAGTAAGGAGTGAGGAGTGTGTAATGCTTTTCCTTTCAATATTATTCATCAGTCACATGGAGGAAATTAATACAGTGTACACCATCAAGTTTAAAACAAAAAGAAAGAAACTTTGTTACGAAAGGGTCCTACCCTTAAAGATGCATAGTGAGGAAGTCTGTTAGAAGAAATTGCACGTACACGTATTAGGGACAGTGCCATTGATAGTGATTTTCTTGTATTCGGTCTGAATTTTGCAAGTTTATATTAATAATTTAAATTCTTTGCTCATGCATGAATCGCCTCTACACTGACCCCCAAGGGATGATGTCAATTTAGTTTTAAAAGAAAGAACAATAAGACTAGAAAAGACTTTGAAACTGTAACCCCAAAGTTTCAAGTTGGAATTCATTAAGGTCCGGGCCATCTTTTATCATCTATAGTCAAACACGCTAACCAGTCGTTTCTAGTTTAGCCAGCTGAACAAAACATAACAGAACTGGACTGATTTTTTTCGGCTCTACTGATGCAAACGCATCTTTGCTTTCCAAAGTGGTGTTAAAATTAGGTGACACACATGTACATGCAGTCGTAATGTTCTGTGAATTGTGTTGCAGCCGAGGAAGTTTTAGCCCAGCTAAATGATCAGTTAAACAGACGAAAAGCTCAGCTGCAAGATGCTGGAGACAAACTGGCTCAAATCCAACAAGCTATTAATGATCAGGTACACAGTTTTTATTTGCTCCGAGTACACTGTTCCTACATTGTATAACAGATTTATAGATAGTAAATGGTCATAAATGCGTTGTTACACGGAACAATTTTTAATGCAACATTGTTGTTATTGTGTAACGTAGCGCGCGGACAATTTCTTTTTTTACGGAACAATTTGTTTCGGCAAGACACGGCAAGTCTTCTACCTGTCTTCGCAAAACTTGCAACACGTTGTCCAAGTAAAATGTTGCGTCAAAAACTTGTCGGTGTCTACGCACTGTGTTGCATTGGAAATTGTCGTTAAAATTGTCCCTTATAACAGAAAGTCTTCGTTAAAGTATTTTCGCACTGTAAGTTAGCAATAATCTTCATCATTTAACTGTCGTTCGTCATACTGCAATACAGTCTCCGTGTCTAGCTGTTTGATGTATTTTCAATTTCAGCTCTGTATAAGTCGGTTTAACATCTTGTCTCTTAGCGTCTAATGATAATCCGTTGTACTCATGTGACGTTGCAAGACCAAGTTACAGGATGCACCATTGAGTATGCTGCATAACGCATAGGCTCGATTTCCGGGCTCATTTCCCGAACAGCAGCTTGAAAAATATCTCGCAGCGTCACCGTAATCGTTACGAATAAAACTCTAACCGACCTCTAACCTTTCACAACTACATCACGGAACATGTTTTCAAGCGTTGTTTAGTGTATGTAACAAGCTTCCAGTAATGTGTCTCGTAGCTCCTTGGCACACTAGTTTTAGCCATTGCGAGACAAGTTACACGAAGATTGCGTTTTATTTACGTCGTACCCTTGCAGCATCATTTTGGTTTCGGTTACAGAAGAAATCGTTGCTACATAACATACCATAGACACTTGAACGTGGTCAATAACGCTATTTTTCTATTTTGTTATTTTCTCCCTTATATTAATTGGTTTTTAATATACATGCTACTTCGCTTTCTTTGTCCTCTCTAGGCTCATCTCCTGGGAGAAGAGGAAAGAAAACTCATTGAAGCAATTGCAGATAAGAAGAACTATGTGAGTAGAGTTATCTTGGCTGAGCTATCTTAGTTTGTAGTGGTTGTGGTTGTGGTTGTTGTTGTTAGGTCACTGATTATTTTTTTCACTTTATTTCAGATTCGAAAACTTCAACAGGTTGCAAAGGAGTTAGAAGAGAGAATGAAAAACATAACAGATGACTTGAGACAACGAGAAGCTGAAACGGAGAAACTTAGACAGTCCCTCAGGAACACTCCCCCTAATGATCCGGCTTATGTATGTATACATGACCTGGGTATAAAGGAGATCCTCGCTTGGCCCTTTCACTATCAGTAATTTGCGTCTGAAGCAAGTGAATTTCATTTTTTCTCGTAAATTTGTTAATTATCCTTTAAGATCGCTTTTAAATTGAATGTAAGTAAGTAATTTCGATTTCGCTTTGATTTTGCTTTTCTGCGCTCTATGATTGGTTGGTAAAGTTCGCGCCCTTTTCTTAACCAATGGGAAGCCATCTACCAAAACCATGTTGACTTGCTCGCACGCGTTTTCCCGCGCTTGACGCCGGTTGCATGTATTTGCCTCAAATTATGATTGGTTCATTACGCTGTTTACATCTTTTGTGATTGACCAGGGTAGTAACCTTGGTCTTGGCTTTACGACACTCAATCAAAGACCACTCTGCAATACGCAGAGCTAATTATGTATTTACGCTAGGGTTTAGGGTGGTGATTCCATTGACAGTCATAACACCAAACAAGTTATCAATTTGGCTAGTCATACAGCTGTAACAGATAATGCAAATCACAAGCATACCACACAGACGTTGTAAAGCATAGTCAAAGAAACGCAAATTACCCTCAAAATTAAATTGAAAATCGTCCCATATACTACATTTCGCTTTTGTTATAGATTTCGTAAATTTATCTTCCCTTCTAACATGTACATGAATGGCTTGCATTTGTAGCCATTGCATGAAACGTGCCCTTGTTGTGCAAGTATTTGAAACTCTTGTTACAAATCTCTGTCCCGATATCTGTTTACATATAGACATTTTGAGATTGAACAGTAGTGGTACTAAGACGTGTTTCAGAACTTTAGTCGCCTCTAAAAGACGAACAATTCTGTCAGTTTTAATTTAAACAAGGAGATGCCCCCCTCCTTCCTATAGGAAATTATTCCCCACCCACCCTCCCACTCTTCCACCCAAAAAATGAAGACAAAAGTCCCAATGAATGTTTTTGTCTTCCTTGTGGGTTTTTTTTAAGTCACATCTACAAGCTCGTTTGGCAGCTAAAGAACGGCATTTGCTTGAGCTGCAAGATGAATTTGGCAAATTGAAACAGGATCACGACAGAGCGAGGGCAAGACTACAAGAGGAGATTGCTGCTGTAAAGGAATTGGAAGCACAGTTAGCTGCACTGAGTAAGTGTTTTCACTTTTGGCAAATCATTTTATTAATATTATTACAGAAACGCGCCGAGTTTTTCTACAAATACGTTCGAGACACTATGCTTAATCAACACTGCAAGAAAACCCGTAAGATATCCTTTGGAAAATGCTTACACTGTCGTAAGTCGTCTGAAGCATTGAAATCTCATCTGGTTTTTTCCAACATAGGAAAAATAATGCTTTTGTATTCGAAGGAATAAAACATCCGATTTTATGTATTAAAAGAAATAAAGTAAGAAGTTTTGGAAAAGGCAATATCAGCATGGTAATTCGAGGGTAAGATTTCTTCTCCTAAAAAATGTCTACGATGTCAAGCGATGGGAAGCAGTTTGATCAAATTGTGCAAACTTACATAAATATATTACAGGTCGAAAACAATAACGTAAAACAGAAAAAAGTCCTTTGCTTGAATTTTCTCTTTAGTTGGGACCTCTTACTACGTCAATACATAAAATACAAATGTATTTGGGCGTCTTACTGTAAGTGATATACTTATCGCACTGTAGCTGTAATGAATTATGTGTAATAATGGTTCATGAAAATAGTCAAAGCTATGAAAAAAGAATCAAACTCATATTTTTTGCATTTTATTGTTTGGTGAAGTTTTCTTTGTCTTTGTGTCCTCCCAGGAAAAGCAAACGGCAATCAGGATAAGTTGAAAGAAGAACTAAAGAACATCATTGATGATTTGAATGATAACTTGAACTCTATGAAGCAGCAAGTAGCACAGCAAGCGAAACAGATCAATCAGCTTCAACACGAAAAGGATGCTTTGGGTCAGAGACTGAAAGACATGCAAACACAGGCAACTAATAACAAACAACTGAAGGATAATATAGCCAAACTACAGCAACAACTGAAATGTAAGTCGTGTGACAGGCTTGTTAGGGAAGTGGTCAAAACTACTATACAAAATAGATGGTGGTCGCTGCCCGCACCCCCCTTCCTCAACCTCAAAAGATGGTGTCTTTATTGCATAGCCACCCCTTATCCAGCAGAAAAAGGTGACCATGAGATTCAAACCCCACTTTTCTTGTTTATCTAGCAATGCTGACTCTTGCTAGCTGAAATAGTTCTGTGTCAACTCAAATTTTAAAGCCAATAAAATTTTGACCATAATGTTCATGAAATAGGTGATGTCTTCAATAACCAACCCACCCCAGTCAATGTGGTTCCTCTTCGAAGAAACTTGTAATGACCAGTTCCCCTGTGGTCTTGAAGATTTTATTGTTGGTATACAAAGGTCTCTATGGCTTGGCCCCGGGCTACATATCAGGACTTCTCCATCACCGAAATTTTCACTTTTACTGCGCTCTTGTTCAAAAACACTGTTAGATGTACTGAAGTCTATGTTAAAAATGTATGGCGAGTTTTTTCGATTGTAGATCCAAGACTTTGCAGCGAAGTATCTTATGAAATCAGATGTTCCAATTCTGTTAAGATGTTTAAGAGAAAACTGAAGACTCATTTATTTAGATTTGCTTTTATGTCGTTTACTGCGTTGCCCCTTATGGGGAGAATGATGCTTTTAACTTTTTTTAGAATTCTTTGTAGATTGAACGTAACTTTGTGAAGCGCTTTGGAGAATTAGTCGAGTTAGGGCTATATAAATATATTTATTCATTTTTTGTTCATTTATGGTTGTGTTCTGTTTTGTTTGGTTAATTCAAACTACACCGGCGTTTCTCCCTTGTAGTGAATGAAGATGCTTTGGAGCGAGAAAGAAGGAACTGTGAAGGCTTGCGGCGACGTTTATCAGATGTCGAGGCCCAGGCAGCACAAGGGACGGTGCTGGAACCGGCACTAGCTGATGCAAAGAACAAACTAAAGCAAGCTGAGGCAGAAGTGGCGAGGCTACAGAACGCACTGAATAAACTAAAACAACAACTACAGGTGCCACATACAGTGTATTTAACTATATTAGGTTTCATGTCAACGGACTTTGTCATGTGGGTGCTTTTTCTTACGTTCTTGAGATCAAAACTATGCTGAATTTAAAACTAAAAGTACTTTTCTTACACGAAATGCTTCTGGAATCAACCCCACAGAGAGCGATTTTCTTTGTTATGTTGCGGTATTTTCATTCGTAGATTGCTCAATACTTCGTTAGCGTTTAGGAGTTTGTAGGTGAAAACGTAAGACTGAAGGTAAACAAGAGTCACTATAGCTGGGTAACTTAAGAGGCTTTTATTGCAGGATGATCGCCGAGCGGCAGACGATCGGTTAAAGAAGGAGCAAGATAAAGTTGATAGAGCTTTACAGGCTGCGAGGAATGCAGGGGATAAAGACAGAGAAGTGAGGGAGCTGAGTGCACAAGTTAATGCCCTCACAGTAAGTTACGTACCCCCATTCCAATGACATTGCTCTTTAACGAACACTTATTGATTGATTTCGTCTTTTACCCTCAAATGTAATCCACGGTAACGAAAAACATGGCCATTGGTACATATACCAATAATTCTTAGCGTATGAATCCCGAAAAACGCTCATAAAAATGCACAGAAAAGTTCAGAAAACTCCAACCCTAGCATACACAATGTTGCTAGTACAGGGAAGAATTTCACCAAAATATGGCTTTCTATGTGCTTGCTCGCTGTGTAAGGTTCGCAAGGTATTTTGGTAAAATGTTCAGCCGCTATTTTTTAGGTCGTATTCCGCATTTGGTTGTGTTGGTTGGGTTTTTCGTACTCTGTTAGTTAATCAAGTTTCCAATTGGCACCGACCGCCGTTGAAGCGCTGTAACAGTAATTATTTGACGTTTCAACCGTTGATTTGAAAATTGTTTTGCTGTTGCACTTAAACTAAGGCAAAATGTCAAGAGAACATGGCTGATTGTGCTGTTTACATCTGTTGTGATTGGCCAAAGCAATTACTTTGGTTTTGGTTTTACGACACTCAATTGAATAACGCTCTAACGTGTCAGTCTTGGCAAACCAAGACAAACTACCTTTACTAATTGGGGACACCTGTTTATTAGGCGGACAATGCTTCCCTCGCTCAGCGACTGAAGGATGCAGAAGATGAACTCAGCAATCTTGAAAACCTGTTGGACAAGGAAGAGGTGTTGGAGAGGTTGGACGAACTGAAGGGTGACATCAACAAGAGAAGAGGTGCTGTCCGTGAACCGCTTAACGATCAAGATGAGCTGGGGCGAGCTCTAGCTGAACTTCATAAGAAATACATCGACTTGATGAGGGAGCTGGAGAGAGAGCGACGTAAACAGGTTTGTCTTTTGGTTTGCGGATGCTCCTTGAATGAATGGGTGGTTATAACAGATAAGGAACAGTTAATGATGATGACGAGCGATGGGGCGCCAGCTTTACAATAAGCGCTTTCTGAAACGAGTTTCATTCCTTAAATGCCAGGTCCCAAACGTATGTGTCAATGCTCCGTCACGGCGATTTTGTAATGTTTTGTTCAAAACCGATCAAATGTTTGACAGAGAACCCTTTCTATAACGAGAAATTGCTCCTAGAACACTGCGAAGTAAATATTAAGCGATTTCTCCGAGAAAAAAAACTAACTATAATTAGGTTTTAGCGTTTTCTCTACAATACACAGGAGGAACTTGAAAAATCTGGCCAATTTTCTCAAGTTACAATCCACTTCCATCCAAGCCATTCGCAGCCAAACATAATTAATAGTAGTTTCTGTGCACTAATAGGGTTATTGGTAACAAAACTGAAACATTATTTTGTCGATTCCGTCGATTCAAATATGTTTTTTCGCTGTTCAAAGTGGCACAAAAATAGGTGACACTGCCCCATTAATCAATGCATGGTATCTTGTTTAACAGCCCGATGGTGAGATTGAAGGTCTGCAAGCCAGACTGCAGGATGCTGAAAGAGCTTTGAGGCAAGCAAAAGACAGAGCGTCACAGGTGAGCAGAACTCGGCTGGCAGCCATCTTTGGCTACTTATCACTTCGTACAATTTCGAGATCATGCTATCGTTAGCTAACTTGTAGACGTGCCCCTATTGTCTTTCCCGCCGGCCGGTGCGTGAAGGACATAGACGGCGTCTGCACGCAGGCAATGCTGTTTTGAGCGATTCGGTGAGTAGAATTTGCCTTACAATAAAACAAAAACTCGAAACAAGAGTTTAAATGGATAGGAAAGCGCAGTAGAATAACGGTATGCGCCAAAGGAGCACGGATAGTGAAATTTAAAAAGATTAAAATGGAAAGTAACAAAAAAAAAAAAACTACAGCGTAGATTTCTGCCAGTGTAATCGATAAGGGAGCTTTTCATCACCGACTTCCATACTATATATTTTTCGTTCGTCTTGAGTTTTGCCGTGGTGTTCCCTAACCAATCCCTGTGGTATTCGAGGTGTACTTCAATGTAGCAAAAATATAAATCTGTAAGCGTGGTCGGATTAACCCCCGCGCCCGCTTTGCGTTAAGTTTGACTTACTTTGCATCAACATTTATGAGTGGGTGCTCTTTTTCTTTTCAAGCTTGCTGGAGACAAGGAGGAGCGGGATGCTAAACTGAGGCAGATGGCGGATGAACTGAGGAAATTGAAAGACAAGTTAGGACGACAGGAACAGCTGGAAGATGAGGTATGACTATAGAAGAGCAAACACTTAACGAAGTAAGCCAACAGTCTTATATTGTGTGTGGTACTCGGGTTTCATGCGAGAGTTTTCTTTAGAAAAGATCTCCCTGTTTGATCTGTATGTTTACGAGCTACGGAGGTACAACTGTTAGTGTTGTTCATCCGATCTGTGTGCGGATAGATTCACTATTGCAATTAAAGCTTACTTCTTTAAAGTACCAACGTAGAAGGGTTTGAGTGCTGTTGAAGTAGGCCATTTAAGATAGTTAGGGATAGAACGGGATAGAGCGAGGCTACGGAACGGAACATACCGAGGCTACGTTCTCTTCAAGATCAACATGTACATTCTCCTCACTGTCTCCTATGTCTTTGTTATACTAGTGATTACCCCCGATTTTCCTTTTGGATTGCAGTAACCCTAGTCTCCTTCGCAGCCGTTTTTGGGATGTCACGCAACGCTGGGGGGAGCGTTGCATGACATCCAAAAAACGACTGCGAAGGAGACTACAGTAACCCTTGCTAAGATCTGCTTTTCCTGCAGAGCCATGAACCGCACAAAAATACCTTTGTCTTCGGAGGGTAGTAACTTACTGTTCTCCTTGCTTTTGAAGCTCGAAAATGCGAAAGCAGAACATGCCGAGGAGAGGATTGGACTGGAGAAACAGATAGCTCAGCTGAAAGATCAACTTAACAAGGCCAGGCACGGCTTACAGGATCAGGCAAGTATTTAGAAGATAACTGTTGAATTTTCCAGTGTTGTTAAGCTGAATGCCCGGGACACATGTGGTACAATATTGCTTGGAACATTGCAATTTGCACCGTTTGTTTTAAAAGTAAATAAAATAAATCGACTTTAATTTAAGGTGGGGGATAGTCAACTGTCTTAGGACTGACAAACTTGTGCGTCGGATTCCGGATCGAATTTGAATTTGGAAATCCTGGTTTTTGAGGAGAGAGGAAAACCGGAGAAAACGTCTCGGATCAAGGACGAGAACCAACAACGAACTCACCCCACACATGACGCCTAGTCCGGGAATCGAACCCGGTCCACATTGGTGGGAGGCGAGTGCTCTCACCACTGCGCCATCCCTGCTCCCCCTACATTGAGGGAGGCGAGTGTTCTCGAGCAACATGGTGCTCAACATTTATGAGAGTAACACTTTCAATTAAATGATGATATAGTGCCAGGAATAACCAAATGATTACACAGTGACCCTTTAATGTGTGCGTGGACATTTTTTTTTTCTACAGTTGGCGAATGCCAGGGCCCCGCTTCAAGCTAAAATAAGAGACATGGAAGATGAGATGCAACATTTACAGGACAAACTTGGCAAACTTAAAGCTGACAATGAAAGGGTAATATTGTGCTCTGATTTCCTTCCTTTTAGACTATATACCGTAAATTTTCCAATATAAGACCACCGTAATATAAGTCGCCCAAATCTCTTACGAAACATCCTTCCTATAACAAGCTTTCTGGAACTACTGATTATTTGGTGATCCTCGGGGATTGACCTGTAAAGCTTTTGTTTATGCCTAAAATGAAGCAGAGAATCGGTAGCTCAATTTTCCATTTTAGCTGAAAGGCGCAATCAAGGCCGCTGAAGCTGGCCGAGAGGATCTGGAAGAGAGACTTGCAGAGTTGATGGACAGACTGAGAGAGGCCCGGGCACAAGCCGAGGAAGCGGTGAGTCATCACGTGACCGAATACATATTGATACAAGTCATGCTCAGAAATCCGATGACGACTCTAGCTACGGATAATCCTATCATTTTAAATGACGATTAAACAGGGATTTAAAAAAAAAAAAAGAAATTAAAGGTGTGTTCTTAACCGTGTTTAAAGTGGTCTACCTGAATGTTTAAGCATCGTTAATCCTAACGGAGATCAATTTGGGGTAAATAATACAACTAGAATTCATCAAAATAGCGGTCAGTTTGTTGAATTTACTATGAATTCGTAACTGAATTGTTTTTTGTTAACAGAATGCTAGACACGAGCGACAAAGACGAGCTCTTGAAGACAAAGTTAAAGCTTTGGAAAATGAGCTTGAAAGAGCAAAGAATCGACTGCAATCTCTTCGTGCCCAAGCTGATGAACGGGTAGGCAGCTATACTTAAAATTATAAAGGATTGAAAAGTAAGATTTGATTTACAAAAACACTAGTTACTTCACTTCACTTAAATCACATTTTTAGTGTCAATGTATTTAGCGCCGAGCACTAGCTGCAGACACGATCGAATTGGAGTTTGGAAATGTTCGCTTTTGAGGAGGGGAAAACCGTATTAGCCGGAGAAAAACCTTCGGAGCAAGGACGAGAACCAACAACAAACTCAACCCGTATCCTCAACTCCCGCCTCCCACCAATGTGGCCCAGGTTCAGTTCCGAGTGCTTCACCACTCTCGATCTAGTGTACTCAATAATATTTGTCATTTATCCAAACAGCTTCAAGCTGAAAAGGGGAAAGCTGCTGCCAGGATTGATGGCCTGGAGGACGAAATAGATGGTTTAAAAGGTCGGCTGAGGAAACTACAGGATAAAGCTGATCGGGAGGTGAGAGTTATGAAAAGTTCTCAAGTTATGACGAGTTGGTTTTTAAAGGTGAGCAGAGATCAACTAAAGTTTATGCAGCTTGTAGCAAGCGCTTAATTTCAAAGGAAAACTCCTAGTCATACTTGTCACATGCTGTGACTACGGAGCTGCGACGAGAAATGTAGCGACCTTGGCCATTTACTATGAGGTTCAAAGATGTTTAAGATTAATTTCGCTTTTACTGGCGAAGTTTAAGTGGCGTTTAATAGAACCATGGTCGAAAGCGATTTCAATCAGGCATACCTAAGTAGTTGAACGTTATTTGTGCCAAGAAGGTGTAGCAGTGACCAGACATGTGTCTATTTGAAAAATATCTTCGGCGGTTTCTTAGGTCTGTTTATTGTCTTAACCCTTGTGAACATGTATATTCTCCTCAATGTCCTCCATATATTTCTTATGTTACTAGTTGGGAGATTTTGTCTAAAAATCAAGGCATTTCATCTTTAGTGATCATTTCCTTTATTCTCCTGACTTAAATGTTTAATCAAGCAGCGACATTTGAAGTAGAAATGAAATGTTGTTCACCACAGGGGCTTATAGTGTTAAAGTATGTCTTAGTTGAACTTCGATGTTCATTTACCAGCCCAGCATGTCCGAGCTACAACTTCATTTATCAACTCCAGGAGTCAACTCTCTCTTTTTGACGAGTTTTTGGTCGCTTTTTTGCGTTTTCACGTGAATTACCGAATCACCATAAGCATGCGGGAGATCATGCACTTTGGGTAAACTAGTCACAAAAACTATTTGACTTTATTTGAAGATGGACAGAATGAGAGACGCTGGAGCTCGCCAGGTGCATGACCTAGAGCAGAAAATGGCTGATCTCAGAAATCAACTTGACAGAGAAAGAGCGCGAGCTGAAGAACAGGTATCAATGGCTCCAAGCCTATCCTCAGATCCAGGATAGTTGTTTTCAAAGCTGGTGTATCTGTTGTGGTTTAATATATTTTTTTTGGTTAAAATTTTTCAAACCAGTTTAGTTTTTATTTTCCTTTGTGCAGTATTCATTACCATAATCTGAGACAAACGGAAATAAAAAATCAAACTGGTTTGAAATATTTTAAACCAAAGGAAGTTTGAACATGTGCAATCTCGAACAAGACTACTTAACTTTTGACAAAGGCAAAATGAGCTCGTCAAGTAAAAATAAAAAAAAAAATTAAAAATAAAGTTAAAAAAAATAATCATCCATCTCCCTGTAAAAGGGTCATAGAACCCCCCCCCCCCCCCCCCCAATCACTCAAGGACATTTTCATGATCTGACGGTTCACCAGGCCTTTTGGGCGGCATGGCACGTGTGTAGACGTGTGATATTTGCTAATAGTATCAGTTAGTAACAGTTTTACAGTTTTGTCCAGTATTGCATACACCATGAGCTGTTTGTAAGCCCTCCGCCCCCTCCCTCCCCTCCCCCACCCACTGTATATTCTCGCATGGATGGACCAACACCAAAGAAACCTTACCACCAAAAGTATTTTTTACAAAGGTAACGGGCATGTTTGACAGCGTAGAATTGGTACCTCCAGCAGTGTGGTTACTAACACTACCTTGCTTTTTTTCTGTGTAGCTGAGAAGAGCTCAGAGTAAGGAGGCAGGATTACAGAACTTGTTGGGCGAGACAGAAGCTCAGCTACAGGTAAATATGGCATACACATTGCGAGGCGTTATTATTTTAAAGAGACATTTGTCATAAGTAAGCGGGCTTGGAATAAAGAAACAATCGGAGTCCCTCTAACGAGTTCATCCCGAGACTTCCGGCACAACGACAGGATACAAAAACCATTGAGTTACGGAGAGAATTCGCTCTTCTTTTCATAGCAGACAAGCAGTGAATATATACGCATCGCTTTTAGCAGGAAATGTTATTAGTAAATTTGATAAACGCGACGTATTTTTCTTAAAATTATTTTAGAGAAGCGCTCACCAGAGCCACGCCCAGCAGGCAAAACTGCAGGAATTAGAGAATCAGATTGATGGATTGAGAAAGGCTTTGAAAGAAGCAGAAACTCATGCGATGAAGGTGAGAAGTGTTTTAGATTGCACAGAAGCTTAGTGCCAAACTTAAATACACGAGCAAACATTGAATAGTTAAAGCGCAGTCATTTCTATTTTTCTCCCTCGTTGTTATATTTGTCCACCGGTCTATAATGTACAGGGTTAGAGGGCTAACCGAAAGCTTAGCTTTGTTTCAGCAAGCAAATCCAGTGAACAAAAGTTTTAAAAGCCTTCTTTATTTATAATTTACAAATCAGTGGTAAACATTTCACCGCCGTAGCTGACGATAATTCAAGTTTCTGTGGAAACCATATCTTAAAGAACAAGTAATGAAGGTTAAAGGCCATTCTTCTTTGTTTCAGCAAGCAAATCCAGTGAACAAAAGTTTTAAAAACCTTCTTTATTTATAATTTACAAATCAGTGGTAAACATTTCACCGCCGTAGCTGACGATAATTCAAGTTTCTGTGGAAACCATATCTTAAAGAACAAGAAATGAAGAGTTAAAAGGCCATTCTTCGAGTCCTGTTTTGTGTTGAGCGCCTTCTGTTCCCACATTGTTACCCAAGATGGTAAAGCAGGTTAAAATTGCATCCCACGAAGAGACGCGACGCGCGAGATTGCTCGCGTGGCTTACTCGCTTTACGATCCCTCAGAAAAAATAAGGGATTATGCCTGGAGAACACTTGAGGAAAGAGCTGAGCAAACTGCCTCACGAGGCGATTAGCTCAGCTGTTTTATCACGTGTGTGGTTACGTTTTGGGAGTTTTTCGCCTCGCGAGGCCATGAGGAAAATATCTGTCGTGTTTGATATTTGAGATTTCGCCTCGCGAGGCGAAATTCTCATGAAAACTCCACCGCACACTTGAGGAAACAGCTGAGTTGATTGCCTCGCGTGGCCTCGCGATTCCTCGCAAGGCAGTTTGCTCTTTCCTCAAGTGTGCGGCAGCAACTAGCTTGTTTAACTGAAGATAGTATTTAACCGAGGGCAAAGTTTAACGAACGAAGGGGTGCAAAATTTGCCATCTGTTCTTCGCTGCTTCGATACTTGTTTTTGTGGATCCGTCCTTCAAACTTTGGCTTTATTAATACGAAAACAAATCTTCATTTACCCATTTTCAGTTAAAAAGAAAAGAGCATTACATACACAATTAAATTACGCGAACAACTAAGCCATGTAATCCGCCAAACGCGCATTCTTGACTCACCCTGGCCCTTCAAATATCCAACTTTTGTCCACAGGATAAGCTGGCTAAAGAACTGGACGCAGTGCAGGCGGAGCGTATGAGAGCTGCTCTACAAGCGGCGGCTGACAAACAACTGGCTGATGCACAACAGCAGGTATCAAGGCGATCAAAACTCTTCTTTAGTCATGCCAAAAATAATCCAGGGTTCGTACGGGTTATGGAAAACTTGGAAAGTCATGGAATTTTAGAATTTCATTTTCCAGGCCTGGAAAGTCAGGGAATGTAGGTGTGGGTCGTGGAAAGTCATGGAAAATGATGTTTATCAAAAAGTTCAAAATAAATTGTTTTGTTTTTTTTTTTTTGCGAAGAAAATAGTAAAAACATACCCAAAATGAAAGGTGATTTCCAAGAAAATGGTCAAAGTTAGGTCATGGAAAAGTTGGAGAAGTCATAGAAAAGGTCATGGAAAATCATGGAATTTCAAAAGCTCAAAAGAGTGCGAATCCTGTAATCGGGATACAGGTGTTTCATGATTTCCCGGATTATATATAGGACGGCAGCCAGAGACAGTAACACGAACAGGGGTCTGTTTCTAGAAAATTCCGATAACTCTTCGGTCTGGAAACCTTGTGGCCATTTCCGAGTTGCTTTGGACCTCATTATTAAGGCGAGGTTGAGTGCAAAGTTTTTATTGTGAAAATTAGTTTTCATTCATATGCTCAGCCAAACTAATAATGAGGTTCAAAGCAACTCGGAAATGGCCTAGTTTGTTTATTTTGAATTCTTAATTCTTTTACAGACTACATTGCGCACGTTTGCACTAGAAACTGTCACTAACTGATCAGAGCCGTTCAAGAGGAGAGGGGGGGGGGGGGTACTCAGCAAAATTGTATACAATGAGGCTCTGCCCCGTGGTCCAAACCCTTACCCTTTCATATAGCAGGTTTCTTTTTAAGAAAATATAACCCTTTCATACACATAAAGTTTGGTTCACTTTATTTACACCCTCCATAGAAAATGGTACCCCTTTCTCATTCCCGCAGTAGTAACACTGTTTCTCTTTTCGTTGGTCTGTGCGAGATATTTTGAACGCCCTTTCAAATACCTAAATGACAGTTTTCCCTACCGTTTTCTATTCTTCAGCTCGTGAATTGCCTACCTTTTTTATACCTCCATCCTGAAATAGGAATCCCTTTCAGGCGGAGCCTCCCGTATAAACCATTATAGGGAGAACAACCCTTCCCCCGGCCTAGCCTGTACCAGGCTCCTAGAGAGAAGCGCGAGTGAGAGGGCGAGGGGACGAAAACGAGGGGGGCCACCCCCGTCGTTTACGTCCCCTCGCCCTCTTCTTCGCGCGTCTCTCTAGGAGCCTGGAACAGGCTACCCCCGGCCCGGCCCCGTGGCCGGAAAAATCCGTCTGGACACAAGCGATATGAGTTGACAATTCCTTTGTTCTCCAAGTAAAATATTAACTCTGATTACAAACCGAGCGCAACAGCCCCATACTTCTTTAACTTCACAATACGACAGGTGCTCAGTAAGACATAGCACAAAGCTTTGTGGAACCCGACCGACTTTCACACCTAATGAGATGACGAAGGTATTTTATTTAACTGTTTTTAGATAGCTTCGTTGCAGTCGTTACTTGCCGGCAAAGACAGGCAGCTACAAGACGAGATGGCACGAGGAACACAGAATTCATCTGACATAGGTATGATGTTTGTCTTCAGGCAAGCGTGAACACTTCAAGATATTGAGAACTAAGATTAAAAGTTCTACAGTAGAAGAAGAGTTTTTTCAGACTTATGTTTTTTTTCCAGTTGCTCGCTTTCGTCTTTTTCGTTTGTGTCGATTTCTAATTGTTTATTGCTCAAAAGTTATTGCTCAAGTTACAGCGTGTACATTCGTGTAAATGGATTACTGTGTTGTAACTTCTTGATATATCTCAGCCTGATCTGCGGACTTGTTCTAATTTCCACCATGTCTACAGCTAACCAGCGAGCAGAGATAAGGAATCTCGCGTCAGCTTTGACCGAACAAAATGACGAACTTGAACGGCTTAAGGAGGATCTTATGCAACTGTCCAGAGGTCCAGTCCATCCGCAGTATTTTAATTATCCAGGTCAGTTGTCAGTTCTTAAACTCTCCATTGAGCGTGACGACGCACGTGTGTACAGGTGTTTGTCCGTTGAACTTTACTACCTCGACTGTAAGTCGTGTGTGTTCCTTGAAAAACCAAACAATTGCACGAACAAACAAACAAACGATTTAGTAACCCTGGTGTTACTTTTATTTTGAAATCTCAATGGAGGGCGCGTTTCGGAGACCGGACACTTAAGAGACAAAAACAAAAACAGCTACGTATTTATATAGCCTAAAAATCCACACAATGTTTAAATGCGCTTGATAAAGAAAATAGCAGAACGGGTGTTTATTTTTGTTTGACAGAAACACCCGGACAATTTTAGCAAGTGGACCTGCGACAACATGGTGAAGATTAAATAAGATCAGTGAATGTGAAGAGTATCTCACTCAGAATACTCACTTGCTTTACTGCTTCAGTAGTTTCACAGATATTCCCGTCAGTCCAATTCTCTCACAACAGGGATGCTTATTGGAACAGGGAACGTGTACTAGCAAAAACTTCCTTGAATGAGTGTTTTTAGAAAGAGGGCTTTTATTGGAATGAAGGCATTAAATCGAATTTTTGCATTGTACAAATGGGTACAGAAAAATGTTGGACAAACCTGAGAAACATTTGGTAATGGACTAGCAACCCTTCAAGGAGCTGCCCTGCTGAACAACCACGCTCCTTGTAAATTACCAACATGCTGATGTTTTCTTTCTTGTTGTAGATCCCAGCCTCACTGCTTTAGCCAGTGAAGTCGAAGCTTTAAGAGCAGCTCTCTTACAAAAAGAGCAACAAGTGGCGAGCCTGGCGAGACCAATCTCCGTTCCTATGCATCCCCCTTTAGTCACTTCCGGTTTAGCAGCCATGCCTGGTCTGATGCCTACGCAAACATACGTTCCCCAACCTGTGACATCCGGTCTAGCAACCACGCCTGACTTCACTCGAACGTACGTTCCCCAAGTCTCAACTTCCGGTTTGGTAACCACGCCCGCTGTGGTACCCACACAAACATACGTCCACCCGGTGGTCCCAGCTGTCGCACAAGGAGTGCTGAATGGGACCAGTCCAACGCGGACAGTTCCAGCCGTGTCTACACTGGTGACAAGTCCAGGTGGCCTGGGCACTAACGGTTATTTGGCCACTCCTGGCGAGGTTCATCACCATCATTATTTTACAAACAAAACTACTCGAGGTACGGCATGCACACTTTAGTAGTAACTTATGGAATAACCTTTTGGTATTTATAGTGCTGTAGAATTAGAAGTGTTTTAAAGAAAGATAAGCACTTTTTACGAATCTAGGCTGAGACAAACTACGTAACTGTTATGCTTGGTGTTCTTGTACACTGAGACTTTCCCGTCACTAAACAAATGTCGAAAAAATGAGACATCATAGTTATGGAAGAAAGCAAGTTTGAAAAACATTCAGGTTTGAAAGGGATTCGAACCCATGACCTCTGCGATGTCGGTGCGGTGCTCTACCAACTGAGCTATCAGGCCAACTGGGAGCTGGTCAATAAGAGGTGGTGATGAAAGCAACAATAAAATATAACAATATGAAATAACATATACAGACGAAAGAATGATTAAATAAGAGAATATATCGAGAATAGACTATGTATCATTGGCTGTTAATATCGGTAAATGTGACGAAACAAAAGTAATAATTATAATAAACTTCCTTCCTTCCTGGTTTAAGCTTAAAAGTTCCTCTGTGACTTTATTTTAGCTATGTACGATTTCTTTTTACTTCCACACATCAGTTGAAAGGTGCACGAAATTCTTAACTTGAATTGTTCTCAATAAAAATCACTTTTATTTAAGTGTCAACGTATCTAGCGCAGAGCACTAATTGATGCCACTTTCCAGATCGAATTGGAATTTAGAAATGTTGGTGTTTGAGAAAAGGGGAAAACTGTATAACCCGGAGAAAAACCCTCGGAGCAAGGACGAGAAACAACAACAAACTCAACCCACATATAACGCCGAGTCCGGGAATCGAACCCGGACCACATAGTGACATTGCTTGTGAGGCGAGTGCTCTCACCACTGCGCCATATCTAGCACTCTTATTGAATTACATATTTTGTTTTCTCACAGGCGTGAAGAAGCCTAAATCAGTGATGGTAACAACCTCCTCACCCCTCTCCCCAGAGTTGTTAACCGCTTCTACGGTAACCGCACCTATCTCATCTGTCCATCATCATCATTATGGTGACGTCACTAGTCAGGATGGAGAGAAACTGAGAAGAAAGAAGAGAAAAGCCAAGAAGCAACAGCAAGACATTTTGTTCTGCAATTTTCCGAATCACGAGGGGCTAGTAAGTCAAGTAATTTATCGTTACCTTTCTTATCGGTGAAGACTATTACTTAGAAAATATATCTTATTCGATGGTTTTACATATAATACGCGCGGATATTTTCGTAGTATACGAGCAATGAGCAAAATGTCCGCGCGTATTATATGTTAAGCCATTGAATAAGAGATTTATTATTCCACAAAACAAGATTTTGCTATTTTGGCTTCTCTTTTCTGGTAATAGTGTTGAAATACACCCGGCATTATCTGTTCATCAGTATATGGCGCGTGTGAATGACCTAAACAACACAGAAAGCCAATGAAATATCTTTGTCCGTATTCTCTCCGTTGTAAACTGGTCAAACCAGGACACTACAGTGTATTACGGTCTTGTATTTTGCGCGTTCTCTTGACCTTATTTGGTGAAATGACATAACAGTGGAATAATAAAGACCAGTAAACCTGCACCTTTCAAAAGCTCTATTTTCACTGGACTCTGATAACCTGCGGCTACATTGCTTTATAGGATTGGGAACATTGTTCTGTTGTTCGTTCTTTTGTCCCCTCGACCAACCATATAACACGTTGCAAACGATGCAGGTCGCCCCGAAAAGACATTACTTGTATTCTTGCATGCATGCTGGTTTCGTTTTTAAAGGTGTTGTTATACGGGACGATTTTTAACGCAACATTGTTGCCTAAAAAAATTGTTATCGTGCAACAGCGCGCGGACAGCTTTTAACGAAGCAATTTGTTGCGGGAACACGTTGCAAGTTTTTTCGATCTTCAAAACCACACTACGCGTTGTCGCAACAAAACGTTGTCTTAAAAGTTTGGCGCGTGCTATGTTGCGTTTAAAATCGTGGTTAAAGTAGTCCCGTATAGCATAAGCTTAAAACTTTCGACAATTACCAAATTTGCATGTTCGCCTCTTTTGAAAGTCACTGTAGAGCCCAGTCTGTTTCATTCAGTATTTGGACGTAAACGCCCGTCTGTAGAGACATGTGTCATAAGTTTATTGTAGTTTGCTTTTCTTGCTTTTCTTTTTTTTTTTTTCGTACGCTCCAATACCATTTAGTCTTTTCAAGCGGTGTTGCTAAATTTCCTTTCAGGAATACGAAGTTGGGAGATTGGAAGGTCTTTTGACTTCTTCAATGCAAGTTCAGAAAATTCAGGTATCAGGAAATAATTATTTTGTACTATACTGCCCCTGAGATGTAAAGAATTATACGTTCATTACCAAAAGAGGTATTTCTCTTGTAAGAAGTTTTTTTTCCGCCACTTTTCGGCGGTCCTTTTGGTAGGATATTAACAATTCAAGAATTCAAGTCGCATAGAAACTCACAGCCACCGAATTGGCTGTCAATTCATGTACGAGATGGCCATGGGGTGCAATAATTGTTTATAAATATACTCAATTACAGAGTAAAACACCAGTTACTGAAGGCTTTTTTATATAAGACGCGGTTTCCAAATAAGAAACCATTTTGTTGACTCAAATATTGAGTACTGCAGGATGTTCTTCGGAGTTACTTTCGCACTTTTCCAAATAAGGTAGTGACTGTTTGTTGTGTCATATACTGATAGCGAACCAATTAGTGCGTTTCATGTAAATTTGTCTTTTTAAATTAAGTTGATAGAGAGTAGGAAATGCAAGTCATTTTCTTGTCATAACGTGTTGATTTAACCCCACGTGGTATTTATTCAACAGCATGAGTAATTATATGCGATTTTCGTTCTCACAATTGTTAACCGTCACAATCTATCAACATACGTTTCTTTCTGAGCAACTGGCGACATTTGATATCTCTTCGCTTGTTGCATGCAGTCGTGAACTTTCTTGCCGGTATATCTTAACGCCCTTAAATGTATCAGAAAATTTCAAGGTCAAGAAAGTCGTGGATTGAGACATTTCGGTGACAGAATCTTTCAATAGAATGTCAGAGAAAGCTCATGGTAAACCAAACCGATTTAACGTTCGAAAATTTCCAGTGAGAAAAAGAAAGGTATTTGGTTATTGTTCTGTTGCGCGTTAAAGCATCCTTAATCTATTGTTGATAGTTAGTGATAATTGCAGTTAACCTTTTATTTCAGGACCCACGAGACTCGCTGCGAATGGATTTGAGAAAATTGGAAAACGAGGTTAGTTAATTGCTTGTTACTCTGTTGTTGTTCTTCAAGGTGAGTTATTAAACACAACAAATGCTTATCACAGTGGCTCGTTTATTTTAGATGAATGCAAGTTTAATCCTCCATTCTGTTTATACCACTTTTTGTAAAGCCTTTTGTTACACTGCTAAATTACTTCATTATCATGTTATTCCGTTGTGACTGCCCGACAGTACCAGGAGTTTAAGCGAACAATTACGTAAAGACGCCATAATTCAAAAGTGATTCAGTTGTAGAGACACACCAGCCTTACACTGATTTTCTTTTAATTGCTCCGACCTCGAATGATATTTGCCTTTATGTTCAAAGGTCGAAGATTCCTTGAAGCGGCGAGCGACGGCAAAGTTAACGCAGAGACATTCGCTGGACGCTAATTTAGCGGTAAGTTGTAATTTCAATAAAAGAAATTAAAGGAAGGCTTGTTTGAATTTACATCATGTGAGGCAGTGAAAAACATATTCGTCATCAAGTAGAAACAAAAAAGCAATGTGAATTCGGCTTTGTTTTCTTTTGGCTGGAGCTACCGAAAGCGACGAAAATCGTCTAAGAGAAGAGTTGGAGGACTGAGACGTTAAAGTCAAATTCCTGCGTTGTTGTTCATTGTAATAACTGCTAAGTTATATTTGGATTTATTTTTCGTACCGCTTGCAGTAAGCCATTTGATTATCAGGCTTTAATAGTTTTTCTGGATGTTTTTTTCAAGAAAAACATCTGTAATTAGTTAATAGTGAATTATTATATCTTAAATTAGTTCTTGTGTCTTTTTTTATGAACTGATAACTCATGAACAAAGCGTTCACTGATTCGATTTTGTACGTTTGTGTTTATTATTTTAGCGCCTTCAAGATCATCTCTTGACTGTCGTAGATCACAAGTCTCGCTTATCTTCGTCCAGCTTAACTTAGTTCGGTTTAAGTCAAGCCCTGTATATTAAACAGCGCTGTAAACACTCTCCCTGATGAGGGAAACGTGGTAATAGAGTTAATTCTTTCTTTTTTTATTTCACCATTTTCTTGTCTGGTTAGCACAGATTAGCTCTTGCAAAAGTATTTTTATGAAAGAATTCATTTTATATTTCAATTTTCTAGTCTTTGGTTTAAAATTCAAATCGATTTCATTCGTTTTGTTGATACCTTTGACATTTTGTTCACGGTCGGTATGCAAAAGTAAACATTCTCGACTGAAACAGTTGGTCGGAATAAATTTGATGAGTAACAAAGGAACGGTAAAAGTCGTTAGTGCTGCTTGATATGTTGACTGAAGATTACTTTGATTGAGTGCACATTTTACAAACTTTTCCAAAGTCTGCAATTTTGGGACGCTAATTGATGAGCCGAGCTATTAGTCAGTTATTTATTGACTAGCAGAATTAATTTAAAGTCTTTACCGAGTACAGCAAATACTGAGGGTAAGCGAAATTTATTTATACATGAAACAGTTGCTAAAAATGCTAAACATGACAAGCTGTAAGGTATGCTTAGTTCAGCTGGGCCAAGTTGCTCGAAGCATGGTTAGCGCTAACCCGGGTTAAACACCATTAATACCTCTTAACCAATGGTTAGCGCTAACCATGCTTCGAGCAACTCAGCCCTGAAGGCTGGCCTTCTCATTGGCAAAAATGGTGTCGTAGCTCAGAAGAGCAAGTCGCGTATCAGAACGTTTGTGAACGCGTATCAGAACGGTTGTCATGGTAATGGATGACGCCGTTTTGTGGCATGATACGATAACCACGTGATTGAGTTAAGTTTGTAGCACTTGCCCGGCTAAGAAAAAAAGGCCCCTTGGAATATAAAGGTTGTCCAAAAAAATGTTTATTATTCCAGAAAACTTCCCACTTATTTTGAACAGGCATTTTGTGTTTAAACTAATCAATCTCTCTTTGGTTTTAAATCGTGTTCATCCCACGTGTTTTATCTCTAAACGGAAAAAATGTTTCTAATAGAATGTTTTAGGACAAAGTTATAGTGTCTTAGGGACTAAGGAACCTTTTTGGGAGATTGTTTGTCGCTATTTAGGTAGTTGATTTGTGTATTTATTTAATGGTCGGAGTTAGGATCAGAAAGCCAGTCTTTACTTTGACGCCTTAGTTGGTTCACAGCAAATTCACAACCAAACAAATATTTATTTTTCTTTTGTAAATAAAGTAAGCAAAATGTAATTTTCGACCATACCTGAAATAAAACTTGCTATTTTATCAAGTTGTGTTTGTGCATTTTCTCGTTTGCTAACGGGGCTTCTAAGCAGGGCTGGCCTTCTGATAAACGTTTGGTCGCGTTCACATCCGGGCATTACAGAGATGGGTGTAGAAACCTTTACTACGACACCATGAATGTGGAACTTGTTAACTTTCGAAATCACGAGTGAAATTATTGATGTCTTCTCGCTTATTTCAAAGTTAACAATTCTTCATATTCAGCCAGCCCTTTTTGTTTTCGTCCCGGCTAAGCAAATCACAAGGAATTTCTGCACCCAGTTCTTGCATTGCCCAAGGCTGACGTTTCTGGATACTACCCTTGGAATCTTGCCATCTTTCAGGTTTGACCGGTTTAAAGAACTGGTTCTCACTGATCTTTATGGTAAGGCATGGTTAACCTCGTAGCTAAAAGCTTTTTTGAAAGCTTTGTTAGTGATCTGACGCTAGAGAGAATCTTTTACTTGTCCCTCTCGTGCGTCTCAGACTCGAAGGTGTAGTTCCTTTGTAACACGATGTCTATTTTGTCACTGAAAGATAGGTCCTTGGGGAGGGGAACGAATTTTCCAGAGAAATTCGATATTTTCTGAGCTTAACTTTGCAAAAGTAATTGGGGGATAAAAGAAAAGACTGATTACTTGTCCTTGTTTTGCTACATGGCAGGAAGACTCACGACAGTTTATAAGCAGATGCATCACACACAAAATTTAATCAATCTAAAAACTTTAATCTGCTTGGTTAAGTTAGCTAAGTATTTACTAAGCGACCAAAAAACAACCAATAAGAGAATCATGATGCCTTAAGTTTTAAGGGCTATATGACCATTTCATATTGACGTGATCATCACCCTCCCCTCTCAATGTCTTTACCATCCTCCATTGTCTGCCCGCTCGTTCTAAGCACAGTTAATGGAGAAACTGGTTATGAAGCCTTGCCATGACAACAGTGGTGCTGCAATTTATGTTGGAAGGAACGCGACCCTGCACAATCCTTTGTTTTAACGTCCACACTACAGTTGAGTAACTGGGCGTTCCTATCGGTCAGTTGCCCCAACACATTTCGAAGCTATTGGGGTCTGTGCACGGTCAAGGCCAAAAACGCTACCAAAAACACATAACAAAGAATTTTGTCAGGCTTCATAACCATTGCCTTTTATTAACTATGTTCTAAGCGAAATGCGGAACTTTCCTGGTATAATTCAAGATAACTATCGCTGAATAATTTTGATCTTTTACCCGTTCAAATGTAACATTGGTCCTGCCTACTTCTGGGATCAGAAATGTGGTCTAGTGTGTGAAAATTGTTCATGGTCATTATATTAAAGCTGTATTCACTCTGTAATACCAATCTGTGTTTTTCTGGGATATCCGTTGATTGAATCCTCTTCCAGCAGGCGGGGAGAGGAAGAGTGTACATCATGAGAGCTGTAGACGAAGAGGAGGAAGAGAACTTTCCAATAAAATATCTTCAACAAAGGCAAGTACTTTCACAATTTGTTTAACAATACAAGCCAGGCATTTTCGTGTTTTCGTCATCATTATTTATAACTATTTTTCTAATGTTTTCATATATTTGGCTTTGGATGAAGCATAATGATAAGTGATGACGATGAACACAGTAATAACTCTAATAACCGACTCCCCGGCCCTCCCCCTCCCCCTGTTTCATTCTGTAAGACTGAAGCCAGTTTTTATGGAAAGGACAAGACAAAATAGCTCGACTGTCTGTAATTAATGATCTCAAATACGTGAAGATTTCACCTTTGAAGATGTTTTTGTCGGTAGGTTAGCTGAGGATTGCGACTTGCTGAACTATTTTTAATTCTCGCAAAATTTCATATTTGGACATCGCGTAAACATACGGTAATCCCCATCATTGGAACTTTCATAGGAATGGTTGATTTAAAATACAAAACAGAAAAGTACATAGCGACAAAGAATAACAGGAGAAAAACATTTCAGACTAAATGACAAGAGGTAGGCCTAAGTAATTATGATTACATGTAGGTTCTATTGTTATGTTGGTGTTACTGGAAACAAGTTAATCTTTATTTTTATTGATAGTATTGTACTTATAACTATAAATAGCTCTTCTGGAAATAAAATGTGGAAAACAAAATGAAGCCAGTGGTTTCCACTGTAGACAAATCTGGGATTTTCTTGGTTCGGCGAAGGAAATGTTTTATAAGTTTCCTTCGAATCTTTTCATTTTCGTGGCCTGGCCCCAGTTGTTCAAAGGCCGGATAACTTTATCCAGTGGATAAGTCACTATCCGACAGTTTCAATCTGTGCAAAGATTTCAGTATTTCCTCTTGTACAAGCGAATATAAACACTCTAACCACAGCTTAGTTTGGGAGTGTACGAAAACCTTGGACAACATTTAACGTGAAGTATTTTTTTAGACCCTGAAAAGCGCCTTATCCACCGGATAAAGTTATCCGGCCTTTGAACAACTGGGGTCAGGTGACTACAACCCCAAGAAGAGCTAAATCTGTATGTATTTTTGCACTGTAGCTCGGGGCCAGAAATGGAGCCTGCGCAGTCGTCGTCGTCCGCAAACCAGTTGAATTATTCTGCCCCAGAGGTAAGCTGGGAAGACCGACTGAGTGACCTGGCGCGCGTGGAAGGCATTTTGAAGAAAAGAAAGGCGGAGCTGCAAGAGGTGGATGCTGTGCTAATGGAACGCAGGCGCCAACTGGAGGATGTTGTTCACAAGGTATTATATTTTTTAAAAAAATCAATGTGGCAAGTAATTGAACGGCTAAAAAACACTGCAAAGAAGGCGAAAGATTCTCCTTTAAACAGAGGAAAAAGTATGTTAATTTTCCCATAGTTCCCGCTTTCAAAGGCGAGCTTAGGTCGAACTTGTTCAATGAGCCACACGAAATTCAAATAAGTATTTTGTCAGTTCTTTGCCTTCGTGGTAAAATTTAAATGTAATTAATCGATCTAATGTTTCTCTGTATTCTTTCCCCTTCTATCTACCTTCGTTTATCAAAACTGTTTTTGTCGTCTTAGCGCAAGATAGCCGAGGGAAGGCTGAGGCGAGCAGAGGAGGATGCTGGAATTATTGAGCAGAGAGCAGCGGAGACCTCGGTCGAGTTAATTCGCGCAGGAAATCAGCTGATTAACCTTGAAATCAAAGAAAAAGCGTTGAGTGAAAGACAAGACCACGTGAGCAAGGTAATAAAACAATATCACTGGAAACAACAAGACAGACCCTATGCAAAAATGGCTGAGATTTTAATATTCCTTTCTTTTTTCCTTTTTTTTTGGAATTAAAATTAAATTAGCCGCAATTACCTCGTTCTTGAGTTCAAAAAGCAAAAGAATATTTTACCTTGAACGAGGCTAGTAGGACTAAACTGAATGCATACAAAACAATATTAAAATGCATGTCAGCCATTTTTGCATAAGGTCTATAGTAGCTTTTAATTAAATCAAACATTTTCTCCTTGTTTGAACATTTCCATGTCAGGACAAATGTGGCTGGAATTGTCCTTTTTCTCTCGCCTTACAATTAAATCAAATCATTTTGGAATTGATTTTTTACTTGAAGTAGTCTATAAAAGGCTGTTCACTTACTTTATAACTTCTTGCCTCACCCCTACACTCAAGAAAACTGTTTCATGATAGGTAAGGGTTTAAAATCGTTAAGTTCCCTAAGTAAACCTCCTAAATCCAAAAGTAACGAGGCGGTTTTCTTTCAGTTGCTTATTTGTGTTCTCTGAATTTGTTAAAATATTCGATGCTAACCGCAGCTCTGCTTTTAAGACTTTACAAGCCAAGAGCCGAGAGCTGAAAGAAGTCGAAAACTCATGCGATGTTGTGAAACAAAATGTCGATAAACTGAACGAGGAGCTGAGGTGTAAGGTGGAAGAGTTTGAGAATAAAGAGAGTCAACTGAAAGACGTGGAATCAAGAATTCAACTGTCATTAAGGTTTAGTTTCTGAGCTTTTAGAATATTGTTTTTAAGGCTTGCTATTAAGTGATTCAGATTGGCATAGAATACTAGTAAAGTGTGTTAGTACAGGACGTCCGGCTCGGGAAGGCAAATCTTGTTTGGATAAGAGCAACAAGATGGTTAAAGTTAAACAAGAGAAGGTAAGTTCAAAGGAGCCAGTCTAAATTTTCACAGTTCATATTCTACAAAACAGCAAACAGTATCGTGTCTTAAAATGCACTAGATTGTATCCCGTATATTATTCTTTCTGACACGGAGAGAAGTGATGTAGAGAACAAGATCGTTTTTGCAAAGCTTTTGTCTTCAGCTTATTCGTTACTTCTACCCGAAGGAAAAAGTCTTAACATTCTTTCTCTGTTGGCCATTTTAATAATTCATGAACTAGTGATTATGATGGAATTGTAGGTGGTAGGGCCTGAATGATTGTTAATAATATCTTAATATCAATATCGTAATCAATATGAATCGCAGGGTTGAAGAATTACGACAGCTAGTGGCACAAACGGAAAGAGAGGAGAAAAACCAGCAAGAAAAATATATGCGAGCTCTGAAGGAAGGCGAAAAAGCGTTAGAAGAGAAAACGTTTCAACTGGCGAGAACAAGGAACGAAATACAAACGCAGATGACTGAGTTTCATGAATTGAACAGCAAAATAAACAAACTGAGGACAGAACTGAAAGAAGTAGAGTTGAACATAAGGAGAGGAAAGGATGAAGTTCAAAGACTGGCCGAGAGAAGGCAAGAAGAAAGACGAATTCAAGAGACAAAGATTCAGGTAAGTTTTGATGCCTCTTGGACTTTCTCAGAACTTTATAATACCTGGAACGATTTTGGAACTAAGAATAAGGGCGATTTTTCTAGACACTAAATAAAATCTCGCGAATGTAGAGGTTTTGCTGAAAATTTGCTCTGGTAAAGAAGTTTCATTATCATATCGAATTAAACTTTTGTGTTTTCAAAAAACTTCCCGAAAGGCAAAATAATTGACGTCGCGAAAATTTCATGTTATAAGGTAAATTTTTTATTGCTCAGTTTTCAATGCATGGTGGTATGGGACGTGGAAACGAGGTAACTTTGTTATCCGGTCTTGCATTTTGTTCGTGAAATTGCGTCGCTTCCATGTTTATTGTTTTAATCGGTGAAGGAACATTTCTCAAACACTTTGAGGGGCGTTAAGCCGTTGTGAAAGTTTGAAACAAGGAGTGACTGTTTATTTTCATTACAAAGTTTGTTACAGTTGATAGTTTTTGTTTTTCGACTTTCTCAACAGGAAGCGGAAGAAAAACTTGTAGAAATAAACAACGCTAGGAATGAATCAATGGGCGCTCTGAAGAGCCACCGCGAGGAATTTGCACTACTGAGAAAGAAAATTCACGAAAGTGTGGACAAAATGAAGGAATGCGAGGAGATGAAGAGACAAAAGGAGGCTGAATTGAAAGAGATGCTATCCATGATGAATGATGGCAAAACTCAACTCGAAAATGAGTTGTCACGATTGAGAAGGTGAGAATGACTTTTTCGTTACTTGTATAAGATAGGAGAAGTTAAAACACTAACGACGCTGTTTCAAAGAGAAGGAGAAGTAGTACTTGATGTTTTTGTGTGGTCCTTTACATGTGTTCGTTGGCAGATTGTTACCGCGGCTTTTGGAGGACCAGGTAACTTCACCCATCAGTTGAATTATATTAAGTTCTTTTTGAACAGTCATAAGGGCGTGGGATCGGAAATATATAAAATCCATTGTGTTTGCTATTTGGGTGAGTTCTTCAATGAAGGTACATCACCTGTTTCTTTGTCATTTGTGTTGTTTAACGTTTTTATCAAGTCACGAGTAGATGGTGAACAAATCAGTGAAACTGGATAAACAGAATGATCGCGCTTGTAACTTGAAGATGACATGTCTTTTACGAGCAAACAACTTCACACTGATATTAACAATTAGTTCTTAAAGAAATCCTTAAAATGTTTTTGATACCATCAACAGGTGAAAATACAAATTGTCAAATGACTCGCAGCTTCCAGTTGCCTAATAACTCAGTCGAAATAAGAGCAGTCACTGTTGCAGTGCATCCGTATTGTAGGCTCTTTGACCAGCCCCCAGTTATCTTATAAGGACGGTTGGTTATTAGCCTATTGCACTGGTGTTTGGGGTCTTTGACTACTGGCCTCCCTTTGGCTTAAAAAGCCTGTTGGTATTAAACGATTGCACCAGCATTATAGTCCCAGTTTGAACAGGTTCCGTTTGGCTTGATAGCTCTGTTACTCTTAGACCGTTGCACCGGTATTGTGGACTCATTTCGAGTTTGCGCTATAATAATTTCAGCCTTTCTTTTTATTTGCTGAATTTGCTAACATCACCACGAAAAATATCGTCAGGGATATCTTTATGCGGGAGGAAACCTGTCTTTAAGTCGCGGAACAAATACAAGACTGATAAAGGAAGAAACTGAGTGTCATTCATGACTTGGGTTTTGGATCACACGCTTAAGAAGTTTGTCCGCCCCATCCCCCACAAAAAGCCTTCCGACGTTTATTTAGTGTGATGCCTGTTACAAAAGTAACGAAAAAAGTGAAAACAAGATATTGCTTGTCTTCCAGTGAAACCCAAGCGGCCGAAGAATCTCTGAGCCAGATTAACATTGAACGAAGGCAAGTCACAACTGAGCTGCAAACTGCAAGAGAAGAATTGCTGGCTTCAAAAGTCACCAAAGACTTGATTTCTAAGGAGATTGGTGAGCTACAGCAGGCCATAACAGGTAGGAAACGCTCTAATAAGTAAAACTAAAGCGAGTAATTTAGCTCGACGGTTCACCGAACAACTGAACGTTCTTCCAACAGTCGCACGTTTATTGTAGACCTGAAGCTTCATGTCTGTAGTCGTACAACAAACATGGGGAGATTAGTCGTAGAACATTTTAAGCATTTTAAGTTTAGCTGCCCGTGAGCGCGAACTTTTTCTCTTGAATTGAGTTGTGTGCCCTTCTAGGCGACATTAATAATAATAATAATAATTTATTATTTATATAGCGCGCGAATCATAAACAGATGCTCTCGCGCGCTTTACAATAAAGATATCCTAAATAAATATAATTTAAAATTACAATGGCAAGGTCAATGGCTAAAATACAATTCTCAATAAAGGTCAAAGGCTTGACGAAATAAATGAGTTTTTAACCTGTCCTTAAAAGATTGAATACTTTGTGCGCATTGCAAAGCATCAGTGACTTAGGTAAATATTGTAGCAGTCAAATAAAGTCAAACTGATTTACTGCAAAACATGGTTGTAAACAGCACTCGTTTGTGATCAACAGAAACTAAACGCTATGTTTTGATAACAAATTATACATTGCTTTTAAGTACTTGTCGACGCCTTTGGAGCAAATCTATAGTACATGCCTAACGGCAAATTTGATATGTTGTCTTCAATTTGGTTTTTACGTAAAGAAAAAATCAATGTTTACTTATCTTTGGCAGAGAAAAGAGAAGAACTTAGGAAGACTACTCAGGAAATTGAAGATGCCTCCAAAGAACTCGAAACAGCAAAAGAGGTGATGTTCCTAATTCATAGATGCTCTCTCTTCTTTGCCAAGCTTGTGGCGATGTCATCCGCTCCTGCAAAATCTGCCAGATACGTGTCCCTAGATCCACGATTCATTCGTTAATTGTCCCATACAATCTCGATCCCAAATACAATTAGGAGTGCGTTCTTTCTACATCAACGCAAAAATTGAAAAACGCCTGAGAACGGCTACTTATCAGTGGTAAAACATCGACATTCAGACCTCGGGGCGGGGTAGATGTACTCATATGGTGGGCTAATACAAGGCAGCTCCGGGTAACTTTTTGTTCCTCCTCGTTTTTATGCAAAGGATGGTAAAATTTGGAATTAATTTTAGCATTTTAGATGGTCGCAAAAATAAATCGTGAACGGAAATGGTAGCAATTGAATCCAAGCATCAGAAAAGGTAGAAAAAACTGAGCAGAAGGCATTCTTGGAAGAACTAACAACGCAATGATAGTTCTGTTGTACAGTACCAGTAACGGCGCGCCTATTCCTCTGTCGATGAAGGGAACGAATACTATTTTTGGTTTCATGTATGTGAAAGAGTAAATAATGGTAATTAAACTGAGTGGAGTGCAATTTGGTCTGAATCTCTGAGTCAGAATCTCTGAGTCGAACGAGCGCGCAGCGCGAGTTCGATTTGAAATCACAAGTATGATTTCAGACCAAAATTGCACAAAACGAAGTTCAATTACCACTTTATTACACCCGTTTTGAAATCTCACTGTTTTTTTGTCATTATTGATATTTATTTATCCACTTCAGGAAACACGGTTTCATTTTCATTTTGATGGGCTAAAAAAAGAGGCAATTCAGAGCAAAAAATAGTGTGATTTGTGAATAAATCGCACAGTTGAGAGCCAATCAGATTGCTAGGGTCACCAGTGATTTCAAAATGGGTGTACTAAGGGGTTAAATCTCCGGGCGGAGCATCCCCGCAGGTATGAAACTTAATTGAGTACTCTCGGAGAGCTACCCTCCTCAGCCTACTTACCTTGTACAGTGTGACACTCGTGAAATGACGGAGAGGACATGCTGTTGTCTCGCTCTTGTTGATGACCGTTAGGATTTTCCACCTTACTGAATTATCTTCGTATTAAACATCAGTGTATTCTCCAAACGTATAAGGCTTCATAAGTTCAGTTGGTAAAGAATCACACCGCCAAGGTGGTCGTTATTCAAATCCCGTACAAGCCTTTTAATTCTTCGAACGCCTTAGCTGCAATTGGGGCAACTGCGTTCAAACCTGCGAGGATTGCCTTTCATTTAATTCTATTTTCATGTCAAACTTCCCCTTAGCTTGTTTATATTACTGATAGATAAACAAAGACTGAGAAGTAATGTTATTCTCTCTTTTCTGAAAAGACGATTGTAGGAATCCAAGCAAGTCATGTTGAAATGGCCGCAGACATGAAAACAGAACACCACAACGGATTATATCCTAGAACAGACAGTTTACCTCACGACTCTTCAACACCTAGAAACAAAAAGGATGGTGATGGTATTGTAGTAACATTCAATGTTTCCGTAGGTGTTAATTCTTGTAACAGACGCGTCAACAACCTTTCCGATAGCAAGGAATATCTGACGATTTAAAACTCCAATTAAGGTGTATGAGTGATTTTATTTCACAATTTCGCAGTCATATTCGACCCTAGATCCCACACTTTTTCTACCCGTTTGTTTCAGACGCGTGTTTTTTTTTTGTTGCTGTTGTTGTTGTTGTTTTTGTTTTGTATTCTTCTTCTCTTTCATTCTCTTTTTTCGTTTTTGTTTACAGATAGACTGTAAACGAAAACAATGTGATTATGACACTCACGTTCACATGGCAACTCGCGAGGACGCTGTAAAATATAATGAAAACAGCATGTTTCTACCGTGCCCTCAAAATGTTGTGAATTATTTAGCCGAATTCGCCCGTGCGAATTGTTGTAGCCGTGGCGCACGGGCATCCCGCAATTATGCTTATTTTTCTACTATAAAGGTTTCGAATTCATCTGTATTAGCACATGGTTTTTAGTATATGGTTTGTAAACCGTCAAGAAATTAAACGTCTCGAGTTGGTATTTGGAGTCGTTCCTGTTTGAACTTCTTGAGACACAAAACGCCCTAATATACAATAATTATATTTCATGTAAAAGGTCAAAAACTTTTGATCTGTACCTCTTTTATTCACTCTTTGTACTGGTACTCACCACATGCGTAACACAGCTGTTATCGACTGTTCCATAGACGCCGTTATTAGCGGGCTACAGGAAAATATTAAGCACCTCTCAGCGGAAAGCGAAGAAAAACAGATGGCTTTGGAAGATGCAAAAGCTGAAGTAAAGGAACTGAGAGAATTCATGGAAACTGTGAGTGTCAACAGTTTGATCGATATGAGACGTAACAGTTCAGTCACGTGTGTACTTTCCAAGTCATGCTGCAATGTAAATAACCATGTACTCAGCCTTTTTTTCCAGTTGGAGTTCTCAGTAAACAAGCTTACGTGGAGGCAGGCGTGGTGTTGTTAGGGTTACTGCGTGAGGCTTGTGATCGGATTTTCTATCACAGCTCAGATGGGCGTGTTGTTTCCTTAGACAAAAACGTAGATCCAAATTGCCTCTCTCAACCCAAGTGTACATGTATAAATACGGTACCGGTGAACCTAGACAAATCCCCGGCTGCGATGGACAAACTACACGCTAGGTCACAAATGTTGTAACGGTCCTCTTCTTTCTTTCTCCCTCTCCCTTTCAAAGTTAAATTTGTTTATTTTATCAGCCGGAAGTGAAAAAAACGCTGTGAATGCAACATTTAAGGAAGGGAGACGGGCAGTACATGCTATATGGGCGAGATGTGATAAATCAGTGGTCTCAGTAAAGTGTTTCAACAAATCATGGCTGCGGTTGTAGCATCCCATGCAGGGGGTCGGGGGTAGAAGAGTATCCCTATATAAAAAGCTTCATTCCTGTAAAACCGGAGTTGAACACCGGTCGTGTGGCCCACGTATATATGTTGTGGTTCAGTTTTATCCTTGGTTTAAATTTTATTTCGCTTTATTTTGGGGTATGGTAATGCATGATAATGAGTTTAAAACAATGGGAAATAAAAATTAAACTAAGGATAAAATTGAACCACAACATATACATTGAGGACTGTTTACACAGGCGATTTTTGATACGGATTTGGTGACGTTTTTGACACAATGTCACCGTCTGATATCAAATCACCCGAGTAAATTACTGGTGATTATCTTTGCAATTTCTCGGCGATTTAATTGCGATTTTGTTGCGATAAGAACAGTGCGCATGTAGTGTCAGCAAAAAAGGTACCTTGAGGGTCCCAAGGGGACTTTGACGTGTTTTGTGCTCCCATCATATGCACCCTGCTGATAAATCACGGCGAAAATCTCCCATAGTTTATATAAAATCTTAATCGCACTTAAACATGACCGCAAAACAAACACTTGGCTCTTTTTCAAAAGTTTTTTTTCCGCTAAACTTTGCCTCAACACAGTCAAAATCTTTGTTGTATGTCGCTCATTGATGTAACCCCCCCCCCCCCCGAACCCCTATTCAATGTTGCAGCATTAGCACCTCGCGTAGATTCGTGTTTGTTCATCACATTTAAGAAGGGAGGGAGGGGAGGAAACCATGTCCATATCGGCTCCACAGAGGGCTCCGTGCCGAACATTTTAGCCAGATTATAGCTGCTAAAATCACATTAAAAATCGCTTGAAAATAATCCCTTCATATTTTGCTTCTGTGCTGAATTGGGATGTAATGCGAACTTTAGATAAAATAGATAGGCCAATGCATTTTTATTAACATGGATACAGAGTCTGCTATATTTCATCTTTAGGAAAGAAAGAACTTCCAGGAGTACTTACTACAAATGGCGTCCGAATCAGAGGCATACAGAGAACATCTTGAAAGACTTCAAATGGTAGGTAGTTTGACGACAAGGAGAATCAGTGAGGAACGTTTCTTTTCCAACGTGATTGAAAAGACAAAGTGCGGATAAATTTTTATGCATATGAGATACAGTCGAACCTGTATATAACGGCCACCCTCGGGACTTGAGTAACTGGCCGCTTAATACAGGTGGCCGCTTAATACAGGATCACTAAAAATACTCACTGGGCGTGGTCTAATGTCAATTTTAATGGCGTATCATACAAAAACACTTCATGCAAGGAAACAATAGAACAATCAACACTCTTTCAAGTAATCAATACTTCAAACAAAGTTCAGTGCTAACTTGTAACTTAACGGTATAATATACGTAACATTGTGTAAAAGTACTATACCATAAATTGTCCTCTACTCTCCTACGGTATACAGTGCTCTATTTCTATGACTTACAGTTCACAACAAAATATCTCATTCCGTCATTTCATAGTTGTTACGCTCACATGGCTGAAGAACAAGTTAATTAAAGAGGAATTTCTTGCGAAAGAGTGAAGCATATTCAAAACAAACTTTTTTTAGCGTTCGTGATATGGTACTGTACTTCAGCACACTGTAAAGCGTTAACTGTATTAAACGGCCGAGTATCAGCTTACAGTAGCTTTGTACATGTTATTTCTTTAGTAGTGATGCTGGATCGCATTTTAAACACAATAAAATACCGCATAAAATAACCTATGGCTTAGTTTCCATTCAAGGGTGGCCTGTTAATACAGGTAAAAATAACAAAGAAAGACAAACATAGGACTGCTACAGGGTGGCCGCTGCCGTTTAATAGAGGTGGCCGCCTAATACAGGTAACAAATACAGCGTTTGTATGAGCAAACAATCGGGACTTTAAAAACTGGCCGCTTAATAGAGGGTGGCCGCTTAATACAAGGCCGTTATCATATACAGGTTCGACTGTACAAAAATCAGCTAACAGCTCCATGTATTCTGTTCCTATCCGTTGCCATCATTTAACTTCAACTGAAGCCTCGGAGAATCCTCGGACGCTGGTTTCGTAAGGTGAAATTCCCACGAGTGGACGTTCACGAGAAGGGGTGGCGTTCTGCTGTTCTCGTAAACGTTCTTTCGTCCCGATGTCACCAGTGAAATCTTCGGCACGTACCTTCTGTTCTTGACTGGATCTCCAAGGATTCTTTACGGTTACCTCGTCTTCAGACGGGTCCGCTATCGCTATGAAATGCGTGTGTGATAAGGGTACGCGAGTTGCCATCAACCTCCGCGTCTTATGATTTAAGACTAAAAGAGATGACTAGGGAGTTAGGCTTCAGGAGGTTTAGAAGGTCATATTCATAAATTTTTATTGGTGAATAGGTCCAAAGCCTGTCCATAAAATGGCGGATGCCTAGATGGCAGTGTTATGAGTACTGGAGGGTTTCTGTACTGTTTAAGAGCGTAGTAAGCAAGCAGTATTTCACTTGCACTCGATGCGGAAAGGACTGCCACTCCAGTTTTGGGTTGTCAAGCCACACCTGACACTGTATCGCGGTATCTCTGTATCGCTGTATCCAGAGCGCGATTCCGTAGTCTTTTTAGACTGACGGATGCCTACCAAGCAAGCACGACTAGTATAACTTAAGCTCCTTCCAACACTATTCTTTCGATCCTATCAGTATTCATTGTTTACTTTCTTGCAGAACAAATTTAATTACAGCTCAGTTTGTTTTGCAGGAGCACATCGCTGAAAAACAAAATTATTCCAGGGAAAAGAACTTGCTGCTTCACAAAGCAGAAGAACATCGTTTGAAAGCGAGAAAGCTGTCTGATGAACTGAGCAATTTAAAACAGAATCATTTACAAACAAAACACCAGGTATGTTTGTGATGTTGGGTGGAGTGAGATAATTGAGTAGTGAACACATTCTTCCATGGTATTTTAAAATTTCATTTGATCCCAGTTCAACCAGCTGAGGGACACTCTTGCAAAAGACGTGAAAGAACTGAAGAAACACATCGAAGGAATGACTACACAGATGAAAACAGTAAGGATTTCTTTTTTTTTTTGCGAGATGGGTAGGGCTGGGGAGGTAGGGTGCGTAACGTGCATCCTTGACAAGGCACTTCTCTATACTTTCATGTACACCTTTAATGAGCTTGTCTCAAGGAATTGGTTAGGACTCGGACATGGAATTGCAACCATTGCCGTTTTCGCGCACAGCAAAAGACGGACAAATTTTTTGAACGAACAAGTCGTCTCAGGCTTGACACGAAAACGGAACGGATATGGCTAAGTCGTCGGAGTTTGTTTTCCTATTAATTCGTCTATTGAGAGCAACAACATTGATCAGAAAATGAGCCGGTTTGCATCCAAAATCACAGCTGGTGTTCCCGTTTTCTATGTAGGACATGTGGCAATGGCTAATGTTAAACTTGGGAAGCTTATTTAGTACATTTAGAGTTTACTATTTAGTTCTTTTTTTTTAATGAAAAATATTTAATACGTAGGAGATGGAGAGAGAATGAGACAACCTATCGAGCAATATTAACTGTGAGCGTGGTTTGTTTGTCAATCAGTATTTCAGATAAATAAAGGCACTATGAGAGATAGTTTATTTAGTTTCAGAACTAATCATTTTTTTGAAAACACATTGGAGAGCCGAGTTGACTGTGTTCCTGAGATGATTAAATTAAATCCTCAAACGATCTTATCAAATTCTTTCCTGAATTAGTAACTACATGTACATTATTGAAAAGAAAGGTTTGAATAATTCATGGTGTGATAATTGCAGGAATTGGCTCGGAGTTTGAGGCAGGTAGAAAGCTCCAAAGAAGAAACCTCCGAGGAAATTGAACACCTAAGAGAAAAAGACGTCAAAATGGAAATCCAGTTAGCGGCAATACAGCAATCTATTAACACAGTGAGCTTTTGATTCTGTTCGTATTGGTAATGTGATTACCAAGGGGGGTATTGTCGTGCTGAAAGTTTAGACAAACGCAAAATATTTTTCCCATATTAAGCACTGAAAACAGGAAGGTCCGTTTTTCACGCTGGCGTTCTTTTCTTCGCTTTAAAAATAATCCACATTCTACTTGACAGCTATAGAAACGGTTGTTTTTGTTTTTTTTTTTTTTTTTTTTTTTTTCTATCACACTAGAATTCTAACTTATAATTCGTAAAAAATAATAATAAAACAAGCAAAGGAAACCAAAAAAAATCTTATTATAATAATTCGCGTTCCTCTTCAGGCCAAACAAATGTCTTTGATAGCCGGAAAAGAAAAGGCTGAAGTCTCAAAGCGAGAGGTGAGGGGAGAAAGAATTGTAAATTGCCAATGGACTCCATTATGCTTTGTTGCGTGGAATCTACGTCTCCTTTGGAACAAAAGTGAACTGCTGGGTCCATCTGGGTGACATATAATCTCGTACCCAGATCTCACTCCATTTCGTTAGACTGATCGATCTGTGTACGAGATTAGTTGGCATTTAAACATCTTTTATTATTATTATTATTATTATTATTATTATTATTATTATTATTATTATTATTATTATTATTATTATTATTATTATTATTCAAAAATTATTGAACGGAGTGGAAGTCGACAGTGATGGATATTTAGGCGAAATAAATATTTAGCATTATTTACCGACACTGAGGTGAATAACTGTATATACCAAACCACTGGATAGCGAGCCCCAATAAGCTCCTTTCGAAATATTAAAATGCAACTTGATGTCAAGGTCCAGAGGACACAAACAGTAGATTGAAATGAATTAATAACTGCATGATTATTCAGTTTCCTTTGTTTGTGCCCTCTCACCCTCGTTGTGGAGCTGAATTTTAATTATAGAAAGGAGCCTATTAGTCACTTTAAATTTATGACAAAAAAAAAGATCTTTTGACTCTAGTACGAGTACAACCACGAATACAAGATGTAACTTCAAGGTTATAGCGAAGTACTAAGAACAGATATACAGTCGAACCTCCCTTTGCGACCACCTCTTGTAAGCGACCACCTCTCATTAGCGACCACTTTTCCAAAATACCAAAAGTTTTCAAGTCAAATCACTATAGATGGAACCTCTCGTAGGCGACCACCTCTCGTAAGCGACCACCTCCCGTAAGCGACCACTTTTAGAGATGATTGTTTAAAAATTTCTATTGTTTTTAACCTGCCGTAGGCGTCCACTTGACACACAATCTGCTGTATCTCTTACGGGAGGAAATTGCAAAATGTGTCGCTGTAACATACTGGCCACATCATTACAGCGGACGCCGTATTAAAATCTCACAGCCGGAGCTACCGAAAGTGTCTCCCGAAGTAGCTTAATTTAGCATTGAAACAATTGACAACATACACATGCACTAAAGTGTACACTGAAATAAACTTTAATTAGGTTGAATCCCTTGTAGGAAAGAAACTCTCTTATCTTGTAAATTACATGTATGTACATGCATGACCGGTGATGACTCTCTCTCAACCTTGTATTACTCAACAGAAAAATTGTGGCAATAAAGAACGTCAACTGGATTATGTAACAAACAAACAAACAAACGCGAAAGTTGGAGATGTTTTACGCTTGAAATGTAATATTGCAAAATGCCGTTTACTTTCTGCTCCTAAATCAGGCAGTCTAAAGATTGGATTTCGATAAGCACTAGTAGTAAGTAAGTAAAGCCTTTATTTAAAGAGGGTGGCACTTAATAGCCAAAGGCTAATAAATTTGTGGCCCTCACTGGCAAAAGGGTTATGTCTCCACAATTACCATTTGTAAATTACCCGAAATTAGACCACCTGTGGTCTGACCTCTGGTAAGCGACCACCTCCCGTAAGCATCCACATATCCTTGACATTATGGGTGGTCGCTTACGGGAGGTTCGACTGTATTCAGTACCAGGAAGCTTCATTTTACTCGTTGTGAGCAACGAACTTGACGCAGTTGTTTTGAATGATGATAGCTAAGCCCTTTCGAGATTCCCAAAAGAAAGTCGAGATCATCTCCATTTCAGGGATTTGTTTTCGCCACTACGCCGTTCACACCAAACCCCGTTGTAAAATGACGGCCGCTATCTCGTTTTCCCGCCAAAATGACACCTTAAGGCACCTTCAGATTTGACTAAAAGTACGTGATTGAGTACGAGTACGACTTTTCAAATCTACTTTGCGTGGTTTAGATAACCGCTTGTCACACCAATCTTGTTTCTAGGGTTTCCTTATCTGCTGGTAAACAACGGGAAGAAGCAAGAGTTCTGGACATGTGACTGATTTGAAATTTGAAAGTTGTACTCGTAGTCAATCTCGCACTCGTACTCTGATATAGAAGGTTCCTATTGGTTCATGTGCACGCACTCTTTCTCTATTATAAAAACTCGTACTGATACTCGCGCTTGTACTAGAATCTAAAGGTGTCTAAAATGGCGAAAAACAACACACGTGCGTAATTAAGCACAATACCAGAAGATGAATTCAATCCATAGTTTGAGCAGCCTGTCAGGGTAAACAAAAACCACTAAAAAAAGTCTATGATTTAGTTTGAACTAAATCCAAATATTTTCGCTTCCCTGTGATTGGCCAAAATGTAATGCCCAGTCCCGATCAAGTTGACAAGTTGTAATTTTACTAGGTTTATTCTTTCGTAATGTAATTACTCAATTCGCCTTATGCACGACGTCTTTATAATAGGATGCTCTTATTATGCTCTTATTAAATGGGTCGAGGGAAGCAATAAAAGGACAAAATGTCGTGCCCGCTTTCAGTCAACATTCCACACCTGCGCTGTCAGTCAGCATTCCCACTTGCGCTGTCAGTCAACATCCTTCGTTCGCTGTCAGTCAACATTCCACGCTTGCGCCTTCACTCAACATTCCCACTTGCGCTGTCAGTCAACATCCTTCGTTCGCTGTCAGTCAACATTCCACGCTTGCGCCTTCAGTCAACATTCCACACGTGCGCTGTCAGTCAACATCCCACGTGCACTTTCAGTTAACATCCTTCGTTCGCTGTCAGTCAACATTCCACACGTGTGCTTTCAGTCAACATCCTTCGTTCGCTTCAGTAACTAAGATATTTTTATTATCCATTTTCCTTTTTTCAGCAAGAGGAGGCGTTAATCAAAGACCAGGGATTTAAACTGTTACGACAGCAAACATACCTCAGAGTAAGTTGCAGCTGGAACAAGAAAAAATGTAAAGCAAACTTTACATATTCTGCCGTCATCTGTGGCCTTTCCCGCGTTCAGCAGGCTTCTCAGGCAAAATTTTTCTTCCTTTATTGTAGGCTCAAATTAGACAACAAATGTCAACAAGCGCAGAGGCTTTGGACGAGGAAAGAAAGAAAGCGGAGGTGTCACTTGAGGGTCTGAAAAACAAACTGAAAAACTTAGAAGAGGTGCGGCTACAAACAGTTTAGTTCTAAGTCATGTGAATTCAAAATGTTATAAAATAGACGCTGTAAGATGTTTGAAATATCTTACAGTGTCTATTTTATAACATTTTGAATTAACGTTTATTAACTACGCTGCGCAGTATTACAATCTTTATTACACAGTTCTAAGTCATCTCTGGCCAGGGTTATATAATAAAGAACTGTTCAAAAGAGGCCGAAAGCTATTTATTAACAATTAATCTGTCCGGGAAGTTTATGTCCTTCTCATGGAGTATAGACTCGTTTTTATACAACAACGGAATGTCGGTTGAAGGAATCGAGCTTGGTTTAGACTACGGCCTAAATTTTAAGGTGATTCCACTGCGCATTGCGCATTTTTACTGCGCATAATTTCTTGCGTCAAAAGGCCATTTTCATGATGGCGTCATTTGACTATAACTACCAGAATTCATTTCGTTTTCCTTTTCAAATTCAAATTTTGTAATCCCAGTGGAGAGCAAAGAGCAAAAACTCTAATTAGCATGAGAAAGCAAAAAACTGAAGGATTCTGGTAGTTGTAGTCAAATGACGCCTTAGTGAAAATGTCCTATTAGCGCGCGCATTGGAAACATAGCGGGTTTTCTCAGCTAATTACTGAATGGTCATTTTCTCCTAATCGAGTGCCGTGACCTGCTACAAGAGACTATGATCTTTTGTTAAACGCTATTTAGGATTCCCTCTCTTTTCAAATAGAGCTTTTTTGTCGCTTTCCTCCACAAAGTGTGTTTACTTTTATAATTATATTAAGGAAACTTTTCACTTGTTTTAAAGATTATTTTTCTATGTTTATGCTTGTCTCATTAGGTTATTTCACGAAAAGACTCAAGTGTGGAGGATTTCCGTTTAAAAGTATGAATAGAGTGCTTTTACAAATTTCATTGCTTTCGTTAGCTTGTTAATCTTACAGTGCATGCGCACGTGCTTTTTTATAAAAATTTGGCGGCAGCATATGACGAGAGAAGCCTCCCAGATCTCTCACAACTTTCTTTAGATCGCGGAATGAAGTAAAGGGACCATATCTGATGTTTATAGCAGAATTTTGCAAAGGCAAAAGCATTTTTCAATCCACGGAGCCTAAACACCTTATTTCAGGAAGATCTGATCCATCCATTTTAAACTCATGATGAAATGTCCCTGTGAATTTCCAATTAATTTTTGTTAGAACATAACCGAATATAGTTTTTTGCCGTCCACGGTAAGGAATCGCGAAATCTTTTCCACCCTACCTCTAATATTTCTACAGTAATGTGGTCCAGGAATTTGCGCGGCAAACTATCGACTGCCATTTTTGCACTAGGTCAAACCAAGGTGTATAAAGGGGTCCTCTCTCTTCCTCCCTCAAGAAGGGCACTACCACCTGCAGTACACTGTTAGGAGAAGTAAACATGTGGTAGCCCTGCGATGAACTAGGATGCCATCTAGGGTGGGAAGGGGGGTAGGGGGCGTGATGGTAAAGCTTCATGTTACAGATGGTGCAGCTGGCCCGCACGCTCTGATGAGCCCCTTGAATGGTTAAATTGCTACTTGTCGGTTACGCCAGATATGAAATTTTAACTTGTTATTACTGAATTATTGCGTCCTTAAATTTTTAGCTACTACGGAGCAAGGTCGAGGCTGAAAGAACTGCTGACTCCAACAAACAAATAGATGAACTGAAAAGACGATTACGCGAACTGGAAGACGAAAAGGACTTGATAAAAAGCCAAAGGAATCACTTGGTTGCATTGAATGAAAGTGGCCGTGTAGACCGCACAACATTTGAGTTTGGAACACTTGATGAGCCAAATGGCGACAAAACTAGAGCGCCGTCTACACAACTAAGACGATCCCTCGATTCTTTAATTGATGGCTTTTTTCATACAAAACCGGAAAAACTTGAATCGGAGCTGCCTTGCCGAGATGAAGTGAAAGTAAATACAAGTTTACCACTTGAAGTCCACAGCAGTGAAGCGAGTATTCCACCTGATCATGATCACAAACCCAGCGCGGAACGCTTCATGTCAGAGTCACGTGACGCACACAAACTTAAGCGGGTTTCCACGACTAATTTGGACCACAAAATTGGGGATAATTTAGGTGATAATGTGGAGAGAAAATCTGACAAGAAGCGAGGTCTCAAGAATGGACAGGATTCTTTTCACAAGTCCAATTCTTCATCTCGAATGTCACGGAAAGAGTTGTCAACAGACTTAAGTGGTAAAAAAGCATTTTTAAATTCGCGATCGACAAATCCTGAAGAATTTCAAATGGAGAAGTCTTGGCTGTTGGTAAGCGGTCGAACGTCTGACTTCCGTGGACTGGCACGGGAGGAAACTGAAAAAGACCGGCAAGAAGATCCGAAAGACAGAACACGACCAACTTTAGGTAATTGTTTTATTTTAAAATTCATTAGAAGTGTACTCGTGCTTTAGGGACTTGGCAACTCTTTCGAAAACTAGTGAAAAAGTTAACTGGTAGACTGGTAAGCAGGGGTGCTTACCATTTACGCAAACCCCCCAGATGGAAATTTTCGGCATAAATACGAAATGATTTAGCAGAAGATGGATAACATGCAAAATGTATGAACATCAGCTGTAAATCCCAAAAGGAGTATTAAAAATGCATCACTTTGACCAGAAGCCCATAATTTCAGAAGTACTCCATATGGAGTGACGCGTGCCATTTGATTTTCCGACTGGAATTTCCGGGTTTCCCATGTAAATGGTAAGCACCCTAGTACTCTTCTTTTATTTTAGGGTTAGGGTTACTCGCTCGAAACTGTAGCGGGTGCGCGGGGAAAGACTCTCCTTCCCATAAGCCGCTTCGCGCTCGTTCCAATGCCCCGTCAGCTCGTATTCGCCCTTATTCCCAAACTCCCTTGTATAGAAGGGAGAAGACTGTGGAGGAGGCAGTTACAGTGGTGGGTAGTTACGGGATATGGCCCAACCCCCAACCCCAAACCTGGAGGGTTTGTCTGATCCCTTACCCAAAATCCCATGATACCAGATAGAGACGATCATACTGGATAGACTGTTTACGCTTCTTATCTTCTTTGTATCACTTAGGATCTGCTTCAACTTTCGCTGATGACAGGAAAAGTGAGGTAAGTATCTCAATGAAATATTTATAGACTTGTGAGAGAAATGTAACGTTTATGTTCTAACTCCTGGTGAATAAATGATAGATGATTTTTTTTTTCAATCAGTGACAAAGGTATGCTCGGTAGAAGAAAATCCAAGTTCTCGCAAGAGGAGTCGAAACTATGACCTTCCGATTATTATTTCGGATGCTCTAGTTCCCACGAGTCCCCTATAGCACAGTGGTAGGCCGTTTAACTAGGTTCATGTGACAAACATCTGGCATACTGCTATTGGGATTTGATTTCTTTCACATATTCCACTCATCGACATTCAAATCCTAGCAGTATGCAAGATGTTTCCCTCATGAACCTAGTGTAATGCCCTTAGCTCCCACGAGTCTCCTGTAGCTCAGTGGTAAAGCATCCGAACTAGTAATCGGAAGGTAATACGTTCAACTCCTCTTGGGAGGACTCGGAATTTCGTTATCCGAGTATGCCTGTGTCACCGTCTCCCAAAACGTTTCGCCGGATTTTTGGAACACTGATATTCAATTCTCTTCCACAAATCAAGGGCGCAACCTCCTTAGCTTCGTTTCAATCCCAAATAAGAAGGCACGTTGCATCGGATTTATAACTCACTTGCAAAAGAGTTGAAATCAGTTGACCCATGTAGTTATAAATGGTAGGTATATCCTGGAGGTTTTTGTTTTATTTTTTAGGACTGTCACTGTGTTGTTCATAATTAATTGTAAATTGGACCAATTTTTAATTACGCAAGGCCCCTATGGACTCGGTAAGCCTGGCTGCTGACTGGGCCACTCTGTATAAATAAAATTTCTATATTCTTCTTCTATTCGGAGTAGTGTCGTTTCCTGTTGATATCTGTTTTTGCATATTTTAGTTCCTGTCCTCGGTGCATCGCCTCAAGAATGAAAAAGTGAGAGAACTGGAACTCAGTTTACAAAGACTCTTTCTCACGTAGCTCGCGAAGAGGAATGCGGCAAAGAAAGGGCTGAAGAGTGTCCCATCGCGCTTCAAGAATCCAAAACGGCCAAAAGGAAAGATATACAAACACAAAGGATCAACAAATACGACATTGATTTGACTGACTGGGGAGCAAATCTTTTAGTGGGACTGATAGCATGCCAGCAGGATCATATGTTTGCGTTTGCAGGAGTGTTTTGTTGTTGTTGTTGTTGTTTGCAATTCGCCCGAAGCACTCCGTCTTCGGAACAACCCGACACCCAAATACACACCAACAACAGAACACAGTGGATTTCTGATTTCCATGAGTGCTTGAGAAATACGATGAATCAGTTAAATATACTCTTGGTAAGAATCTAATCATTAAATCACGCAAAAGATAAAACAACAAACCAAATAAACTCTAAAGAAGATACGAAACTCTAACTGCAGTGACTGCGCATGGGTCTCTTTTTTCTCGTGCCGTAGAAGCAAGCTCTATTAATCCTTACACCCTCCTCTCTGATAAGCGCCTGTTTGAAGGCCAGATTTTTTTATAAGGCCCCACGTTTCTCAGTGAGCACCCATTTCCTTCTTCCTTGTTAGAAAACATATCTCAAAGCTCCGACATACCAATGGTCAAATTATCAGTCAGTTTGTCCATAGGAAAGTTTGCTCTTCGAAATGCAGAAATATTTTTGTGCCAAGCTAGAATGACATTGTGATAGACGAGCCATTACTCAGTGCTATTTAGGTCAGTCATGGTCACTGGTTGTAAAAACCGTTCAAGTTTTGTTCAAAGTTCATGATTTGTAAAAAGCTCACCACCCCCTACCTTTCTCAAGACCTGAAAACTAAAATTCCCCCGGCGTCTTGTTTTCAAAAATCCGGGTAGATTAACATCTTTGTAGTTATATGTTGAAAAGCCCTCTTGGGAACATGTGATCACATGGCGCGTTTTCCTTTGTTCTTCCAGGCTGATTATATTGAATAAACCCTAATTAGCAACTGTCTGAAAAGCTGGGGGCGGCTTTGATTGTAACAGGGGAGGACGGGGGCTGATATTCTAATATTCCCCCTAGGGGAATATTACAGTAATATTCCCTCCGCAGCAGACCCGCGCACATCGCATTTCAGGCACTGACTTTACTTCAACACAACTTCTTACACAACTTTACTTCAACAGCGCTGCATTTATTTTGCCTAGACTGCTACAGAGCAGTGGTCTTTTGGGATCCTTTCGCTATTCCTCGTCAGCAGGCAACTCTTTGTCATCTACGACGATGATATCCCTCCTCGACGTTTTCTTCTCGCTCGTTTCAACCCCCTTTTCAACGCTGCCGATTTAGACTTCTGCATACTCATCCGCCTGGTGAAAGCTAAACAACCCCTCTTTCGCCTCTTCAATGCTAAACTGAGTGTTTTCGTAGTCGTCCTCTTCCAGATTCTTAGAAGATAGCAATTTCTCTAAGTCATTGCCTGGATTTATCGCACCGTGAAAACTACTTTGCGTAAGAAAAATTCCTTCCTCAGACTCACCCGTTTCTGTCAATTTTGCAGTAAAGTGGTGAAAAAAAGTGGTCGTAAACTTGTCAGCACTATTAGGCAATTACAACATCCCAGTGCGTACTTTCGGAATCTTTAATCTATTGTAAAGCTTGTTTGGTACGCATATTGCTTGTTTTGGTCGGCGTATCAAAAACGGAAAAAAATAAACCTGTTTATTATAAAATTTTACAATGTGGAAACCCCAGTGCGTCTTTTCGGAACCTTTTTCGTATTGTTAAGAAAATGTTTGTTTTCCTTCAGCGTACCTACATCAAATCAACGAAAAAAAAGTATGTTTCGTATTGTTTTACGCCACAGTTGATACTTCGCCCATGTGAAAAATAAGCCAGCTACATTTAGGGCACCTCAGGGATATGTGATTTATTTACCTCGGGCTGCACCCTCGGTGAATAAATCACATATCCCCGAAGTGCCTAGTAACCGCGGTTTAAACGTTTCTGAGGAAACACGCCCCCAGACCCACCTACAGATTCGCACCTTGGGCGCTTGCATTTGTCTCACCTCTCCTAAACTGGCTTCGGTCCAGACGGCATTGTCTGAAGTCCTTTCTTATCCGGCGGAAGTTTTAATTGATTTAATTTCCTGAAGAAATCAAATGAGTATACGAATGCGTGGGTGCACTCCAGTTTTCTTTATATGTGGGAGACGAAGATTGCACTGTCGTTTACAAGTGCTCAAAGGTATCTGGCGAAATGACAGATTTGTTAGCCGCAAGAGGTTGTACATGTTAGGCTTGTTACGTTTTGTGTTTGTGGTTAAGCGTTAGGTATGTATTTGACTAAAATTGATGTGGTATCAATTCAACTCCCATTCGCGAACAGAAACCTGTCAACCTCAGATAATAAGACAATTTCATTATGGTCAGTTAACAACAACTAACTACAACTCCTTCAGTGTTTTGTTTTCTCATGCTAATTAGAGTTAGTACTATTTACGTCCTTCTTGTAGTGGTCAAATCACGCTATCATGAAAATGGCCTATTAGTCCTATTCAGCAAGTCAGAAACCTTCCAAAATATACTGCTGGTAATCTGAAGCTCATGGTTTGTAGAATGTTCCGTCTTTCTTGAATTTTGGAAGGTATGCTGTAAAATGATGTGGGATAAACGCATATATTAGTCACGAGTCAGTTATTTTCGCTATTTCAGAAGGACAACATTAGCAAAATGCATTGTGTGAGTTTACGTAATGGTTCAAGGCCACGTGCTCACCTGTCAGAAGTGTCATTATCTTTTTTCAGAAAGAGAATAGGGACAGATATGTGATCTGTAAATACACGGGGCAGAATTCGGGAGGAAGCACAACGCACAAAATAGAATTTGATCTACTCTTGGGTAATTCGCAAGCATGAAGGTTATGCGTCGATCGATTGGAAACTTCAACATCCCCTGGACATTTGAACTTTTGAAAATTGCGTTGTTTCAATTAAATTTTCGCCCCGCGGGGACAAAAAGCCGTTCAAATGCTCAATGCTGACGCCGACATTGACGATCCAATGCCCCTCCCAAAAAATACAATTTAAATGCAAATATTTACAGTTTTAACTATGAAGCAATGCACTCGTTGGGCGGGAATTTATTTGAGAATTCAGGCTATAAAATTAAATAAGTTATTACACACTGGTTCTTCTGCATACCTACGAAAAAATCCCAAGGTTTGTGGGGACCTCTTTGGTGAGCCAATCACTCATAAAATCTGCACTTTCCCCTGATCACAAACCACGTGTATTTCGCGGGACACCCAGCCCCTTAACCAGGTAAAGTTCAAATCCCACACTCTCTGGAAGGTCTTTCTCGTCAAATGCCCTACTCCCCGAGCACAGAAAGTAGTCAAATTCCCGGGGTTATGCCGTAAGGATTGAATTAAACGGCGCATTGCCTTAAATTCAGAATATAAGGATTTTTATAGGGACTTATTTTCGTGGTAACGGGACATCATTGTAGGGAATTTTGCGTTTCAAAAATGGTTGGGTTTGGAAATAAAAAATATCAAGCCCTTGAAACACTAGCTTATGAGCTAACAGCGAAAACAAGCGAGCTACCAGAAGAGTCTATCGGGCTTCTGTTTGGAGAAGGAGGAGAACTTATCTTTGGAATATACACATCGAGGCGGGCATATTGTTGTGGTGTTTAAACAAATAAAGAAAGCAAACGAAGGGAAAGGTTTATATTATATTCTTCGTTTTTGACGGCTTTGTTTTTGCTTGTTTATCTGTTTTGTCTTTTTGTTTTTTGTTCTTTTCTTCTTCGTCGTCTTCTTCTTCTTCTTCTTCTTCTTCTTCAAGTTTAGTTTCAAGTTTGTTCTTCTTCTATCCTAGGCTTTCCATCTCACATGGTGAATACAATCGCCAAATTCGTCAATGAAGATGATGGTCCAAAAACACAAATAATTAATCTCGGTTTAGTATCAAGCAAACCTTCCTTCCCAGCTAAAGAATCTAGACCCGTCAGCTGTGCAAACTGCGAACGCTTTTTTTTTTTTTTTTTTTGTAATTAGCTTTGCGGGTAAGAATCCTTTGTTGTGCTTTTAAAAGCATCCCAACAAGTGTAAAAGTACTGTTAATGTGCAACGCAATTCAATGGTGATTTTTTTTCCTATCTTCTTTACGGCCTCCAGGGCGGATAGGATTTTGGGATCGTATTTCCATAAAAACTTCCCTGAATTTGATTTCCGTTTCAACTTATGGTAGGCTTTCTAGTGTTTCTTTTAACTTTTTTGTTTCTATCAAACCGAATACTTTGTGGTTTTATTCAATTTATAAAGAGCGGCTTTTATTTAACACGACTTAGTCCATTAGTCGTTTAAAGTTTCTAATAGGATAGCTTATCAGAAGCAACACGCGGAATTGAAAATTTTACAAAGGAATTGTCGTAACAAAGCTTTGCTACAATGAAAATTAAGCAGGACAGAGATTGATGGTAGCATTTAAGTTCGCTTTAAATTCTCTTTGATATTGTTTCGTTCACCCACGTTGCACATGCTATGATAAGACGTTCACATGTGAAACGGACGGAGCTTCATTGACTCTTGTGTAATGTTTAAAATCCGCAATTAATTAAAAGCAGCACTTACAACGCGTTGCGTAAGACTGGTTAGTGTCATATACATCAACAGCTGATACGCTGGAAGAAGCAACATGTGCTTCGTCCGGTGTGTGGGTGGAAAATAAGGTTATTTTCTTAGTGGCTAAGAGCTTCCTCCCAAACTGACTATCGCAGGAAATTGTCTGTGTATGTTTTTTCTCTGCAGTCCATTATTTTAATTCGCAAAACGTTTACACTCGTATTACAAGATGGGCCCTTGTTTTTACAAGGGCATGCGCTTATGAGTTGCGCTTATGCGCTTATGAGTTGAAGAACTGTGGTGCTGCGTCAGTGGAGGGTGGAAACAAATGTTTAGTTTTCGCAACAGAGTTTGATAAAGCAGACGACACACCTGGCGATTTTATACGCCGAAAATTGCCAGGTGTGCCTGGTACGGCGATTGCGATTTTCGCCGATCGCCGCGATCGGTGTATAAAATCGCCGATATCTGGCACATCAGACATCGGCGATTAACATGATTCGCCGGCATTCGTCAAGTGTGCCCGTTCCAGCGATTTTCTACGCTCATCACTGCGAATTGCCCGTAAAGTCAACCCATCAGGTTGGGCAGTTTTATCACAATGACTATTCGAAACTGCCCCATTCCCGCGATCGGCGAAAAAATGCCAAGTGTGTCTGCAATAATCGGAAGCGAAAATCGATTTTCGCTGGCGAACAAATTCCCCGCAATCGGCTTAAGGTAAAACCAAACATTAGTTCAAAAGAAATGCTTATTGAACTTGGTCACTCACTCATTCGCTTGTAACAACAATCTATAAGACAATATAAAGGTTAATGTATTTGATTGTCCCAGAAGCATATTTCTGTAAAAGTGTAAACTCCGCACATTTGTTCAAAGCGAGCGCGGGATTTAATTCGACCAATCAGAATCACAGAAATTTCTATGGCCTTACATTGAAGGATTGTATAGCGCAGAATTTTCGTTTTCATAGAATTCGACAAAAATATTTTATTTTAGTCGAATTTGGGTACAGACTACATATCCGCAACTGTAAGAAGCTAGAAATGTCGGAGTATTTCAGATTTTTCGACAAATGTTGATTGTAAGTTTGTTTGCCTCTTTCATATTTCTTTTTTTTTTTTTTTTTTTTTAATTTTGGACCACGACAAAAGCAGTATTTTTGGTTACTCAACTGAAACTGTTGTCATTAAAAAAATAAAAAGCCTGCTTTATTGGCTTGAGTGTTGTGGAAAATAGGCCACTGATTTCCGAGTTACTTTGATTCTCGCTATGAATGCGTGGCCTAGTGCAACGCTTTTCATATGAAAATTTATTTTGTTGGCATAATTAAAAACATATATGTATTTTTATAGTGGAAATGCATTTAGCTACCCAAAGCTAGTTTACAGAAATTCCACTCAGAAATAACAAGAAACAAATAATAATCAAATTAAACATAACAGGTTAAAAATCCCAACTGGCAGGAGGCAAACCAGCTGGCAATATACAAGCGTGGCCAAGGACGGGGCTTGAACCCGGGACCTCCGGATTTAGCGAGTCCGGCGCCCTTAACGGCTGGACCACGGCGCCTTTATTTAATATGGTTCATAATAGGGTTCAAGTTCAAAGCAACTCGGAAATGGCGCATGGCCTATTCGCGGATTGCTTTTGTTCTAACCACACAACAGCTGTGCACTGTGGAGGCCAAGGATCATTTTCAACTGAGGCGCTAACGTGTAACAATTTACTGCTTTCATGTTTTAATTAGCTTTTCAGAAAAGTCTAAGTTAGCCTTTCAGCTAATAAAAGTATTTGCAAACCCCCTCCCCTCCCTCCTGTTTTTATTTTTTTGTTTGTTTGTTTTGTTTTGTTTTATTCGGCTGTATAAGGATAACATTATGGCAACGCGTCCTCTGACGCGTCCTCTGATGTCCGCGCTCCCTTTTTTGTCCGCATTCGATCAGTTTTGCTAGAATAATATTCTAAACGAATTTCAATTTATAAAGCAATAAATAAAGAAACATCTGAGTCAGAAACCTTGGCAGAACTTTCTTACGCTCAGTTCTTGAAGCGAATCGACTGGCTCTTTCATTTTCTTGCCTGTGTTTCATATTAATCTACTATGATCGACCTTCTCTCCTACGCAGATTCAGTCATGACCGCTTTTAGAATCTAATGTATTTTTTTGTTTTTGCTGTTGGTAAAACCTGACCACCCGAAAAATGTGTTTGTCTGATATTTAGATTAACAAGCATCGAGGTGGAAAATCTTGCTCACTCGTGTAAGACGCGCACGTTTTGCACACTCATGTTAGATTGTTTCTCCAGATTCTCAAAATAAATGCTCTGAACAAAAGGCGTGGTAACTGAGGGCGGACACCTTTATTTCCCACAACCACCTTTTGGGATGGTTTCTATGGCGAAGTAAAACGTGGTGTTCCACTGCGGGGTTTGAAAATTACTATTGCCTTGAGGTCAAAATTTCTGACCTTATTCACATAACAAAACCTAAACTTTAACGCAGTTATGGAGACAGCTTTCTTTCTCGACCAGGTTTTCTTTCTTTCCCTCATGGCCGCTTTAAAAAATCCTATAATTTTTTTCTTGTTGAAGTAACCTGACCTCCCAAAAATGCAGTTGTCCGGATATTTGCATTAGCAGGCATTGAGGTGGAAAATGTTTCTCACTCTCGCAACGCGCGCACATTTTGCACACCCACGTTAGATTGTTTCTTCAGATTCTCATGATAAAAAATCTAACTTCGAATCCGCTAGTCCCACTTTTAATGTCTTACCTCTCAAATCTGTTACTTCATTCATTTCTGCGCTAATGCAGCAAGACCTGTCGTAACTCGAGATTTTACATTGCCTTATTGAAATCAAGAAATGGTTACCGCTATCAAACAATTGCGCAATCTCGGTACGTGTATGGTGTATTTTAGGTACCACGTATGAACAGGACCTTACGCAGTTGTAGGTGAGATATGATTCTTACTCTTATCATGGTCCATGGGTGTTAAAAACCGTTATCGTTACAAACCTAGACTTTAAACCGAAAGAATACTAATTTAAAATGCCTCTTAACATGTTTTAAGTTTTAATATTTACATTAGCAGGCATTGAGGTGGAAAATGTTTCTCACTCTCGCAACACACGCACATTTTGCACACCTGCGTTAGATTGTTTCTCCAGATTTTCATGTCATGATAAAAAAACCCTAACTTCGAATCAGCTAGTCCCAGTTTTAATGTCTTACCTCTCAAATGTGTTACTTCATTCATTTCTGCTCTAATGCGGCAATACCTGTTGTAACTCAAGATTTTACCTTGCGTTATTGAAATCAAGAAATGGTTACCGCTATCAAACAATTGCGGAATCTCTGTACGTGTATGGTGTATTTTAGGTACCACGTATGAACAGGACCTTACGCAGTTGTAGGTGAGATATGATTCGTACTCTAATCATGGTCCACGGGTGTTAAAAACCGTTATCGTTACAAACCTACACTTTAAACCGAAAGAATGCGAATTTAAAATTCCTCTTAACGTGTTTTAAGTTTCAAGAAAACGTTTATTCTTAAGAGCATAGGAGCACATGAAAAAGGCACTGTTGTGGTTTATCTAGTAAAGCTCTAAATCGGGCTGCTGTAGTTTCTGTGATTTCTCTGAGAATGTTTCAAAAGCTATTCACTGACTCACAAGCGGATAAATTTTCACTTTGGCCGGTCATATGAAAAATGAAAAAGTGTGCTTTCATATGTCCACACATAGGATTGTATACCGCAAAGACTCCTAATCAGAACTTCCTTGCACTGCGTATATCGTAATATATTTAATCAACACTACAGGAAAATGCCTCTTAATCATGATAGCTTTCACTTGCGATACCTTGCGATGGTTTTCACTTTGATCAAGCTTAAATCAGCGTTTCGCTACCCAATGCAAGTCGCCATTCTCGCTGTTATTTATCCTATGGTAAAGGCAAGCGCTGAAGGCTGCGCTAAAATGGCTGTTTTACAAACAATTGCGACTACTGGCGAGTCCCTTGGTCACAGGAAGAAAGTTGCTGTACGTAGAAGATGGCATTTCATAAGACTTGCAATGCTTACGACTCCGTTTCGCCAGGATTTAGGAGTTCATTGTTAATTTAAAACATTGGAATACTTGTTAATTAGTTTACGTGCCTGGTGTGAAGTATAAATATTTTGCACACACTCGGCTTCTGTATCCTCGACTCATATGACCATATGAAGTCGTTTAGCTAATTTTGTTCCTCTTTTCCTTGTCTCTAAAATTAACCTGCGTGTAGACATCAACGTCTTATGTAACTTTTTCCTTCGTCACAAAATGATAGTCTTCTCCGATTTAAAAGTGTTCCTTTCACGCAGGATTTGCTCAAAGCAGCGAGCCGGGTGTACTTTATATTTTTTCGACTGACTTCGAGAAAGAAGAAATAAGGCGCACTTGGTTAAGATAAATTTAAGAAACCGAGACAGTATGTGCCACGAATAAACGAACCAATAAAGGCATTTTCTAGAGAGTAACTACTAAGTTTTTGATCAATATTCCTATTGTCATTTCCATTCTATTCCCAAAATCCTGAAATGGTTTTGCTCACTGTAGTTCCACTTGTCAAGTGGAAAATCATTGACCTGTATAACTTGAACTATTACATAAAAGAAGCTTTTAACCGCTTGCTTCACTGACCATGAGTTGCCGGTGGGCAAGCCAAAGAGGCCTTTCTCGTAGACTATTAAATCAATAATGGAGAGTGTCAAACTCCTCCCGAAGACTGAACTGATGCCTTTTTATGATTCAATGAACCTGTTTTGATTCGTTTGTGCAATTAGTCGGCAGGTTGAATCAAACTCTAGCAACTGGGGTTTACAAAGAGGAAGATCACACTCATGTCCCAAATTTGTACGTGTGATTTAAACGAAAACACGTGTTTCGAATGCATTTATGTAACGTACGAGTGTTAACGTGATTTTTATACATCTTTAGACCGAAAAAAAAAACTTGTGAGGAACTTTTGCAAATACTTTAACGGCTAAACTGTGAAAATATTGCCAATACAAGCGAGAAAACCTTGGGAAACGATCTTTTTTAAGTCTTGTATCGTTAGCGTGGTAACTAAACGCTCTGAACAAAAGGCGTGGTAACTTGAAGTGGTAAATAGGGGCGGTCATCTCTTTCTCTTATAGCCACCCTTTTGGATGGTTTCTATGGCGAAATAAAACGTGGTGCTTCCAGAGGGTTTAAAAATTACTATTGAATGAGGTTACAATTCCAGACCTTATTCACATAACAAAACCTAAACTTTAACGCAGTTATGGAGACAGCTTTGGATGCTCCCCTATTGTGGGTGAGAGGCCAAGTCTCGTATTTTAGCGAGTAAATGTGATCATTTCTATGACAAATGAATGAAGCACCAGTCAACACCTGATGCGGTTAAGAGCAGTTCATACTCACAATTAGCAAGTGCATCTAGCCTCATTTTTTTTTCTTCCTCAAAATTGCGGATGGATACAATGAAAACTTCCAAAACTCTACCATTCATGATAAATCTTTCTCCCTTTCGTCGTATTAAAATTGATTGCAATGACGTAGTGTTCATTATATTTATTTAAAAGTGAACGGCAGCCAGCAAAAGCGGCAAGTTACAAAGACTAGTGTTCCGGTCGCTTAGCCCACAAAGAAAAGAAGTATTTTATGTGGACAAAATTACAAAATGTTATAAACATCAAACTGGTGGTATATGGAAAGTTCAGATGTGCCTGCTTTTCGTTGATGTTAGAGAAGTTTCAGGACGCTTCTGAAAGAAAACTGAAAAAACTTGTGAAAGTCGCATTTCCCACTCCTCATCAAAAAAATCAGTTCAGTTCAGTTCAGTTCTTCTATAAGAGAAAGGCTGGATTTTTGTGGTTTTAAAGTGTGAAGATTTCACAGCCATTTGTAATGTTAGGTGCATGGCGACTATCTTTAGAACTTCGAGCGATCTTTGGACATGCCATGTAACCATGCCTAAGGCCTGCCAGTGTGATCACAATTGATTTATTTACGGTTGAACTCGACTTTTAGGCGAGGAAGGACGGTTTATTTGTCTTTAGACTGAGAAGTCAATTCGAGATCGATAAATTTGGACGGTTTTGAAATTGAACAACCTTACGAACAAAACGGTCGAAATCTACCTGAGGTTAGGGAACAGAACGGATCTAAAGCGATCAAATAGCTTGAGCTGTCCTTAGAGTCGTGCAAAGTTAATCAGCCATAATAGGATGCAGTAGTTGTAGTTAATTTGTCGCTTCTTTTACCAATAAGTGGAAAATTTTCGGCTTGATAGTTTCGTCTTTCAAATGTTTATCCAGCATGTGGAAAGATAGCGATGGTCGCTGGCGTTTCTCTGCTATGCAAAAATATAATAGTGTCATTTAATTCACTCCAGCCTTTTGTTTTTAAAGATATGTGCTTTATTTTGTCTTCAGTGCACGCCTGTTGTCATAACTTTTTAGTCTGCTGGCAAAAACGGTGTACATAACATGTAATGATAGATTTTATCAACTTTGTTGTTACAATCGGCTAAAATATATTTGTACTTTCTTTTGATCGCTTGTAATCGCTCCATGGATACAAACCGCTTTCTTAAAGTAAATTGCATTATTCAATGGACAAAGAACAGACTTAAAATGTATCAGTGGTGTAATTTAGCTTAGTCACGAAAGATGCCAGTTAGAAATTAAGCCGGAAAAAAATCAAATTAGAAAATTATCGCCACTAGATACGCGTTATACTTAATTTGTGCAATGGTAACAACTGAGACAATATTGTCTCGGGACCCGTCTGTCTCTCCTTACGATTTTTGTTACCTCCTCATTGCGATAATCGGTAAGCTGCTACAATTAACTGTAAACTCAAGAAAATTAACGACATTAACTTGATAAGATGGCATGATGTTCTAACGATTTATTTTCTTGCTTCTGTGATCGGAAAAAGGAAAAACAAAACAAAGAAATAAAACTGAGAAAAAGTTGCTTGTTTGCTGTAAAGTACTATTGGATCATACGTTTACCGGCGAGTCGTGTTGAATCACAAGAAGCCTTAATGGAGAAATAATAATGGTGGTTGACTTTTCACACCAAAACGTGCTAAAATAGTTTCACGTGCGATGCGAAAACTAAATTTAGACTCTGTTTAAATAACTTGTTAAAAAAGAAAAGGTCTAAGTTGTGCCGTACCTACCGTCACTGAGCGTGAGTTAATTTTTATGCAAATATTCCTGTATTTGCATTCAAATGTAAAGTGCGTAAAAACAAGAGAGCACGTGGAATTACAAGGATTTATATAAGAACGGCAAGTTAGAAAAATGAGCCTGTTACCCAACCGTGAACACACCACTTCATTGAAATGATAACAACGGATTAAAGCTTTTGGGGTTTCAAATCACCACTTTGTCATGAAAGAGCTACACTGTAGTTAAAACAATGATGCCGCAGTTTAATATATTGACCAGTTTCAATATGCAGCTAGCTACAGGTTTAAAATTAACAATCCGAGCAATGAAATGCTTTGCGTCATAGTTAAATAGTGTAAAAACACCAATTCCGTTATCAATAAAAAAGATAAGACCCTCGCCGAGGTACCCTGCTATTTTTTAGACAACATTGATAAGCCCCCTCCTGTGAAACATTCATTACTTGAGTTGTTTAATACAAAACACCAAATACCTTCCTACTTTGTTTACAAAATCGATCTATTTTTTACTTTTATTTTCACTACTTTTCAGTTCAACGTTTGCCGAGAAAATACGAGATTTTGTACTTCCACTTAGTTCAGAAGGCCGGTTTGAAAGAAACAAGGACATTACTCACGTTCAAAGAAGAGGTAATTTAATCGACAGCAGTGAACGCAGTATAACATTTGAGAACTTCGTTTTAATGAAAAAATGGCTCAAGAAGTTCACAGGTTAGGTTGCGAGTTCGCGCTTCAGTAATTAAACTTGCCGTTACCTTATCCGATTGCTCGACTCAACAATCGCAAATGCGTCAGCCAAACCGACAATTTCCAGGGCAAAATAAAGTTAAGTTTGGTTAACAGAAAAGCTAAGTTACCTTCCACGATTGTGACCAATATACACAAGCCAACTCAAAGAACACATGAAGGAACAATAGAGTGACAACGAGCTCCTGGAGTGCTGCGCTAGCTAGCCTTTCATTACACACTATCGCAATTCCTCCCTCACTCTTTTGTTTAACTCTCAAGACAAAGCTGAAACCTGTCACGTCCCATGAAAACGATACCTCACAAAGGAGAAACTCCTTTTAATATCACCCCCGAATTAGCCAGTCGCCTTTTGATTCAAGCGAAAAAAAAAATAGCTCTTAAAGTTTCTTCGGCGACCCTTGAGTTTAGAAAATGGAGACAATACGCCACAAGCAAAAGGACAACATAGACCCAACGTTACCGCACACAACACTCACAAACGATTTGGCTAAACAGTGTACTCTTTTGAAATTCTGTGGTTATGGAAAGTGACTCTCGAGCCTTGTTCGTTACCAAGAGACCTGGTTAACTTATTGTAAAGTTCGTATATGGTTCGTGGGAAGACATATAAATTAGCCACGCTGGAAATTAAAAAGCTTCGCTTGTGTCTTGCTTTTCAAACGCGGCCGGCACACAGTGCGCAAATTTTGTTTACCAGCGGAAATGCAACATGAATGAATCGTGTTGAAGTACGAAGTAACCAACGAATACGAAGGCCATGTTTAAGCCAAAAGAATGCAGTAACTAAGTGATTTTAAACAAGGCGTATTGAGTATCCTTAAAGAAAAGGTTTCCATTGACTAATGTAACAAGCGAAAATACCAGGAGAAAGTGAGAAATATTTACGATCATGGGAAGCTGTTTGCTGCGCATTTTATAATGCAGCAGTAGTATAACGTTCAATACATACTTCATTGGGAAGTCTTTTATGGGATTTTAGCATTGTTGTGACTAACCAGACAGCGGAAACTAACCACCTGCAGAGTAACCTAGAGCGCATGTGTGCTCTACAGAAGTGTCAGTTTAGAAACAAGGATAGACTTTGTAATATATTAAACAATAAAATACACGTCATTCTTATCTTTGCGGGGAATTTTCTGGCAAGAGCACGTTTGTCCAAATTTTACGGCAAATATGACTTTTACCTAGCCTCTAGTTCTCCAACACGTTTACATTTATTTTATTTAATTAAACAGAAAAGTGCCAAAATCTTAACGTGCCGGCTTTCTGTTTGCTCTTATCGACCAGGCAATTGAACAAGAAAAGCTTTCAAAGCATCAAAACACATTGATGTAAATTCTGCTGGATGAAAAGGGATTGCTTAAGGAATCGGGGTTTAAGCGATACGAAATTGTGTTTAAATAGCTATTGTTTCTATCCCCATCTGTTTACCAGTGGTTTGTTCTCTGATAGTTATGATAATAGTTCTAAACAAAACAAATGACCAATTTGAAAATTTGCAAGAAAATACCATTTTTATGCGCGGTGACCAAGACGTAGGAGTACATATAAATGTTATCTTATGCGTAAATCCGCCAGAAATGCTTTTGCGGTGGGAAATATTTTTAGGCCTAAAGAACAGATAAGTTCTATAACAGCTCATGAATTCAGTACATACAATAATATCGCGCACATGGGCATGGCTATACAAAAAGGTATCCAAATGAATGAAAACTAATTAAACTGCAATTTACATATTTGCAGAGGATTTTAAAAGAGCAGCCCTTGTAATTGTCTGTCATTTACAAGACAGTGCTCAGAATCGCAAGAGGAGAACATGCCGCGTTCATTTCTCGTCAGGGGAAAACAGGCCAATTCTGCTTTTACAGACAAATGTTCGAACGCAAATCAAGTGAAGATTGCAGGTGAGAGAGAAAATCAAACAGTATGCTTATTTTAATAATTTTCAAGGTCATGTTCTTTTCTATAATATTTTGTGAATGATCAAGAGAGATGTGCGAAATTGAATTGAACATGATTTGATCGTCGAGAAAAAAGCTGTGATGTTTTTAAAAACAAGTCGGAATGTTTCGTATTCAAGTAATCGCCCTTTCTGGCAAAGTTCGTGCAAATACCCCGCACGGGAGTGAAATCGCACAGGAACTCTCAAATAAAGGATTACTCTTCGAAGCGAGAATGGTAACATCGAACAAAACTGAGATTTCATTGCATAATCCAGTGCGAACCTTAACCGTGGACAGGTATTGCGGAAATTACTGACAATTAGTTTTTTCGTAACCACTTGAATTGGGATTGAGGAAGTATCTTCAGGGACCGTCTCCAAGACACGGAACGTCTTTTTGGATAATTTTTCTCCATGATCTTTACAGCACTTTTGTGAGCAAAAATCTTAAGCCGGCACGGATAATTACCTTTTCAGGAAATGAATTTTGGCTTACGCTACTGTTCCAGCATCTTCAGTTACTTTAGGTTCGGGGCACGTCTATTTAGCACAAGTATAATTGTTCGATGCCGTAATTTCTGTTCGCTGTATTGACCATCAAACACTATTAATTTGCAATGTTGAATACCTTAAATAAAATAAATCATGCAAAAATAAAACCATTTAGCGATAGAAGAGAAAACTATTATTACAATGTATTTTTTGGTCGTCAACAAACTTTTTTGTAAACTTTGGTTAGGTATCCTCTGGGAGACGTTTCTAAAGAATTGTCCCCATCTGGTATTAATGGCGTACTGGTTTTTCAATCCTAATACTGTGGTTAATTGCTTAGCCGATTAAAAATTGAGGCTTCCGTCCACAAGTTTTCTCTCACTTTCAGACCCCGAGACAAAATAACAGTAAAAAACAATCAAATAATTGAAGATTTAGTTTATTCTACAGAGGATTTCCTAATAGAGAGTGTTGATATTGATTTGAAACAAAGTCTTTGCAACGGGGATATTGTAATATCCATGCGGGATTTTTTTTCAAATCTGCGTCACTCCAAATAACGCATAAAATTGTACTCCCATTTCCTACGGAAAATCATTTATTTTCTGGTACAATAAAGACAAAATTGAAGATAAAAACGGCGTGAAGATTTTAAACGTTATTTTAAATTAAAAGAAATAGAAAAGGTTGTTTTTCCGCGGTGTGAGGCCGTTACTTGGTTGCATTATGGACCCGAAGCTATGTACTTCCAACTCAGCGAGGCCGATCAATATAAGTTTTCAACATCATTGCTTGGAAAAAAAATTACGGTCTTTTGTTCAAGGTTTCCTCCATTTACCTTAAATCGAATGGAACTGGACGAATTTTGATTAGTATAAATCCGACCTCTTTTGCAGAATTGAAAACGGAGAAGACCCTTGGAGATGCAGATTCGTGTGTTAATAAGACCTGTCCTACAGCGTCCACCCCGCTTCACGATTCTACATTTAGCCATGTTCTACACACAGATGGTAGCCCTCCAACCCGCCTACCCATTCTTTATAGACGTCATGGATCAGAGCTCTTTGACTCCAAGCTGCAGTTTGGTTTTCCAAAGGTCCCATATGCCCTGACTCCACCATCGCCGTTTGTTTTCAGACCCGTACCAAGATATGGCGGCATACAATACCCCTTCAGCTGCCCGAACCTTTCTGCCAATCCTCCTACACTCAACTTCAACCATGTACTTCATCATTCCCCGTTCATTCCAAGACCTTTTCCAAAAGAAGCCTTCTTTCCTCCAACTGGGCAGCTGTGCTATCGACCACCGACGAATTTAGACCGCAAGCTAGACGCTGAACGAGAACCTTCAAACACCGAAGAAATGACACCTAACGAAGCAACCGTCTTGAAAACAAAAGTCTACAAGTGCTTAGAATGTGGGAAGGAGTTCAAGCGACCTTCGAGCCTCTCCACGCATAAACTTATCCATTCTGATCACAAGCCTTACTCTTGCAGTTATTGTGGTAAAAATTTTCTTCGCAAGTCGGACATGAAGAAACACACATTGATGCACACTGGGGTGAAACCTTTCCAATGTAAGCAGTGCGGGAAGGTGTTTAGTCAGTCGTCTAACATGTTAACCCACATGAGGCGACACACAGGGATCAAACCGTTTCCCTGCAAGATTTGCGGCAGGCGATTCTATCGAAAAGTTGATGTGCGACGGCATACTATGAGGCATGAGTATAAAACGGGGTTGGAGGAAGACGGTACCCAATAACTGAGCCACCCTGAGCAGTCGCTGATCACGATAAACTAACCTTGTACAAGAGCTGGAAGGACAAACTATTTTAAAGAACAAATGAAGGTGGAACACAGTCCGCTTTGTACAATGTGAAATAAACAGTTAAGCACTTTTTATTGCAAAAAGAAATGCGGCATTGAAATATAAGAACCGAATCGTTGCATTTCTTTGTAAACAGCAACAAATAGTTGTTAGTTTTAAAGCCACATAAGTAGATAGGAATGATTTGTTTAAAAATTTCTCATCAATTCCCGAAATGTATATAGGATTATTATTTCTTGTTGCGTTCACATGTGTGTATGTATGTCATGTAGGGAAAGTGTCGTGTTTTAAAGGCATTTATCTTTAACCTCATTTATTTCGGTTTATTTGTCTTTTAGTTTCATTCTTTGACTGTTGGGACATTTATAGAAATAATACTCGGCTGTGAAATAAGCTCAACTAGCCTCGTGGTATTGAGAGCAGTGAAGAGACCCGCCATAGCTCAATGGAACAAATTTGCATGCAACTTTCGTTTTGTTCCCACAAGAATTTAAGTCAATTTGAATTGAACTTAAGTATAAAAGCACATTTAACAGGTAACACGTTGTGTGATTGTTAATTGCGCAAGAAATTTGAATTTAGGATGTATTAGAATGATTACCGTTTTTTAGACAAAACCCAATGCCATCGGATCAGTTGTGCTTTTCTTTCACAGTAAGTGTTCTGTTTCTTTGAGTGCAATTCAAGCGATAGGTCGTTTAGATATTGATTCTGTATAAAAGACAGCACACAATGAATTTCTTCCCAAGCGATTATGTTACTTTAGAAAACAGAAAAGGGTTATTCAATAAACAAACATGATACAGACTGGCCATGAGATGCTGTCTTCCTCGTCAATACAGGTGATCCACGCCGCGAGAATATCTACAACTGTGAAGATGGGAATTCGTCTAAATAAGAAAAAAAAAATGAAGGAGAAGAAGCATTCGCTCTTACCTTGGAAATTTGCACGTTTTATTGCAGGGTCCTTTCAACAAGAAAGAAAAACAAAACAGAAAAGGGGTGAATAAGAGGAAATGAATAATTGCTTAAACAAAGCGCAATATCTTGGTCATTTAGCACAACCGCTCAGAAAAAAAAAACATGAATATTAATAGGCCGTCACTAGAATAAAACACTCAGCTATTTTTTAAAGCTGGGGTAAGAATTCAATTGAACAACTTCAACCATGTACTTTTTTTCTTCCTAAAAAACTTTTTATTTTGCGAGAAAAAATGTCTTTCCTTCAACTAGATAAATGTAAAGGAAAACGGCTTGTTTCTACGATACCAAAATGGCACTTGAAAACACTTTTCACAATGTGACAATGACAAACAGGCTACATGAGACCTTCCTTTATCATTTGAACCCAATACTTCAATGGCGATGTCTCTATAACGTTGCTTCCTTTCCGACAATGAACGGAATTCTTACAAAGTTTTGTTAAAAAGAACTTCATTGAGTTTATACCTCTTTGTGTTATTATGTTAATGATCGGAACTTACAACTCAATGGCCCGTCACTGATTTTAACTTCTGCTGCCCACCAAGGTAGCATATCTTACGAATGTCAACAAATTAGTACTATAAACCAACGTTTGCTTAAATTATTTGCGCGCAATGATCCAGTCGAACATTTTTCTCTCTACCGTGGTGTGTACAGCCCGTATAAACTGACTAGAATTTTCATGCTCAGGGACAAAACCATGTAAAACGAACTGTTGTGCTGGTTATGCGTCTAGAGAAGATATAGCATCTTAGCTGATGGTAATGTGATAGATCTATTAGCTTATCTAGTTGCCTTTCAAAGAACTTTCAAAACAGGTGGAAAATTTGAGGATGGATTAATGAGCATAGGAAACAACGCTGACGTAAATGAAAATGTTTTTTTTTTCACCTTATTGTGAACCCCCGCAAAACTGTTTTTAAAAGCCAAAGAAATATCAAGGCCCCCAGCACTTATTTGTTGTGATAAAACTGAACATCTCTCGGACGCCAAGCAACAAGAAACACCTCGCGAGAATGCAATTTGAATGGCTTATCACTAACTATTGTTGAGATAAGGACATCTTGATTACATTTTCACAAAACAGGGAGTCGAAGTGATGGCACAATGGTGAGAAAATAGAAAGCAGAACTCTTTTACAATAATTTCAAAATGGATCGATTTCAAATTAGGGGCAATTTGTACGACATGCTGACTACCACCAAAGAGCTCGCTTTGAAAATATTTACCTTAAGTTGTAAAGAAAACGTTTTAGTAAAATATGCCCATGGAACGATAATCCGTTCGACGCGTGGTTTAATAGGAGATTGAAAATTTACCTTTATTAGGGTATTACCGTAGTAAACCTAAAGGATTATTTTAAGTTTTTTTCAAATGCAATTGGACATAACAAAACAACACCGTGTATTACGAGATAGTTTTGTTTAATGAGCTGTATTCAATATTGCTTAATGAGGCACAAGTTTTTATTTAAACGCGCCTCCCATTCCGTTTGTTGATTGCAGCTATTTCAGGGGCGGTGGGCCTTTTGTGAAGACCTCCCAGTTGCTTACACATAAAAACTTTGAAAATCCTCCGCGCTAATCCAGAAGTGTAAACATTTTACACAATACCCGAACGAGAAAAGAAAATTACGCATCAAGGTTTCAATAGACGCATACAAAACGGCGCGTTTAGTTAATGGCAAATATATTAAATTCGCAATTAGCTTTAATATTTGATTTTCTTTTAGCGGCCGATCACGGTACAGCCCACCTTTTCAATTTCCGAACCGCTTTGTTTTAAGTTCCCCTATTTTGAAAACAAAGTTACAATGTCAATTGTTTCAAAGTTATGCTAAGAGATGTATCTGAGATATTGTTTATTCTTGTATAAACTTGAAATAATATCGTCAATGTCGTTTCAGTAAAAGCGAGCGAGCGACCATGATCGTAGATTCTTCATTTGCTCCCACAAATCTGGGGTGGGTGGGGTGGGTGGGGATTTGACGCTCTCCTTGAAGGCTGTGTCCATTGTGCCCGGAGGTTAAGCCTGACATTGCCTTTTCACAAACCAATTTTTACTCACAATGGTACCTCTTTCAGATACATAAAACAAAAAAAATGTGCCTCGTTCTTATTGCCAAATCGGGTAGAATACATATATTTCAACTGCGGATCATAAGAATGAAGTGGATGGGCCTCGCAGTTATCTACGCAACTTAAGTAGTTGCGAAAAGAAAACCTGAAACAAATTAAATTCAGGCTTGAACGGGATTCGAACCCATGACCTCTGCGATTCCGGTGCAGTGCTTTACCAACTGAGCTATCAAGCCAACTGGGAGCTGGTCATATTGTGAGTTCGTAATACACCCCTAGAGGTGAATTGAAGTGGGATAAGTGAAATACATATATGAATGAATTAAGTTGTACACAAAACTGCGATGTTCATTCACTAAGAGCCCCATGGCGAATTTCAGCCCGGTTGGGGGACTGAAAATTCATCGCGATTGCATGAGCAATATCCGAAGCCCGCCGCAAAATTTAAAATCGCGCAGGAAGACTCCAAAATGGCGGCCGAGGACAAGACTTTTGTCATGTTTTCGTCTTCTCTAGATATCTACTATCTCGCCTTCTTCGACCTGGTATAAAGAAAGTCGGTTCGCGTTTATATATACGATCCCTTTGTCTGCATTGAAGCCACTGTTGCTGTATTCCATCTTAACTGTGTGATCAGCCAGACATCGAAAAAGATTCTCCACCTTATCCCACCTAAATATGTCCTCTTTGACAGCCGCCACTCGGCTTCTTTCATTGAAAACAAAATCATTGCGCATGCCCAATTAATTTCTTTTTCAGCCCTGCCTGAAAGATTCGATCATGATTACATGAGAATTTGCAGCCCGTTTGACCAGGCTGACATTTCCAGACCAGTTAGCTCAAACTGAGCTAGAAATATCTGACAGCTGGGTTTAAATTCGGCCCGGGCTGAAACTTTCATGGCATGTAATCGTAGTCTGACATTTCAGACTACATGTAATCGCAACTTTCTTTTCAAGAGGATTTGTTCCAGAAGCCGTTGTATTGTAATTTCCTCTCATTTTTGGCTACCCTTTCTAGTTACTTGGATTAATTGCCACCGTATTTTTCTACAACCAAGTGAAAAATGTTAAATTTCGCTACCCGGTCTTTTAAAGTAAGCCTTCATTCACGTACAGCACACTGTGGAGTACCCCCACCCCGCCGCGACTCGCCAAGCAAATGGAGCTAAATGGAAACTGGAGGCCAGCCGGTTAACAATTCCACACAAGCTCATACATTTTCTTGTAAATGCTTAATTTGCGAGATACGAGTTTGTCAGGAAAGTCAGAGAAATTGCAGCCATTGGGTTATAAGAAGGTTTTTGGCTGCTGAAAGGTGAGTAATTGTTCTCCATTGATGTCGTGTTATCCGATAAAATACCTTATACATATAATTGACATTTTCGCGTATAGCACACATTGGTCACGTTGCGGCTGAACTAGTGAGTAAACAATTTATGAATTGCAAACCTTAGGGCCTGTTTACAGGAGGGAGGGTGCTCCGGCAAACCGAGCTACCCTAGGAGAGCCAACTCTTTTCATACGTTTCTTTAGAAAACGCATTGAAACGTTTACATGCTAGACAGGCTAACCTGCCTTCCCGAGGCACCCTTCTAAGAGGACTATCTTTTTACGATGTAAACGGCTCGTGCCGGGTTACCTCCTGGCCGAGGTTAGAAGACCGTCAAAGCAGCGTTATCTCGATTCCAAGGCAGCTTTTAACATTAACTGCCTGTGGGGACTACGCTCAATTAGTAGAGTGCGAAATAATAACCCTTGACACTGAAAAGTGGCCACTAACGGAATGAGTGATAAAAAAATTTAACTTGCCGCCAAAACGTTTCTTTTGTCCGCCATCTTGTTTGTTGTGCTTAGCGGTCGCTCAAAAGATAGCTCACTGACTATCGGCCCCTCCGTTAGATGTTGCGGAGTATGCAGCCCAGTACCTTTCACGTTCTTGACTCATGTGTAGCCTGGGCACTACCTTAACCGATGACACAACAATACAAGTTATCGACGTTGACGTCATAATATCGACAACGTATAGGATCGATTTGAAAAACTGGTGTCCACATACAAAGAGGAATGAGTTTGAGGAATAACATGTGCATGATGACTAGTGTGGTCTATATAAACAATAGCCTCCATTTGGCGCGAAAATATGCTCAGATATTTGTCCGCGGCCATTATCTGTTCCGAGAAGCGAACAGTTTTCCGAGAGCGAAGCTCGAGGAAAACTGTGAGCTTCGAGGAGCAGATAATGTCCAAGGACAAATATCTGAGCATATTTTCGCGCCAAATGAAGGCTATTGTGGTTATTATCCTTCAAATATTTTTCGCTACATGTAGCAACGAGCTTGAGTATTTGAACATTTTGTTTAGGAACAGCTTACCATCAAAAACATTTTGAGGGTATGTTAATTTCTGATACTACTCTATCGACCAGCAGGTTTATCTCTCCTTCTGTCACAAAAGCAAACCGTTCCCCCATCTTGACATTAATTTTAATTGTAAACAAGACACGCCTTGCAGTTTTTGAAATTGGGGAATATCACTTGGGGAATACCGTCGGATATTCCTCAGTTTTAGCTGGGGCTGATATTCGGTCACGTGAGGCGTTTAGACCAATCGCGCGCGAGCGAAAATATTTGATGGATTATAATTGTGGCATATTTTTTAATATGCGAAGTAAGATTTATGCGAAATTGGATAAAAGACACGAATCAATCAAGCGCCCCCTTTTCTGGCCAGTCGTGCTAAGAGTAGCAGCTTTGTTGGCTGTACTACGACAATAGAGGGATTTAGGATCTGGTTTACGGCAAATGGCAAACGTGAGATTCGTGTTTATGTTCTCTTGAAAAAATTAGTGCACAGATGAGAATAGTGCAAAATAATTCTGAAATTGATGCTAGCAAAACTTCTCAATTTTACTGAGAACTGAAAACAGCGAGCGGCAAATATAGGATAAACATGGTCACGTGAGCAGCTGGTCACGTGGTCATTTCTGCTGTTAGCCGCAAACGTAATTCTAAAATTAACCGACTCTTGCGCTGCCACACTTTCGCGCTCCCCCGAAAAAAAGAACGCCTGATCGCAGGTTAATTCTAAATCTCTCTTAATAACAACGAAACAATGGGGGATCGAGGTTCGAAAAGACGAAAAATTCAGATTTTTTTTATTTATGCACTACTTCAACAGTTTACTTCTAAAGGAAATTACGATGCATCACAAAAGTAACAAAAAGACAACATTATTATATAAATCATCAAAGGTAAAATGTGCGCAGTGACCAAAGGAGCTAAGGCTTTCGAGTTGGTCACTGCCACGTGCAGCTAACTGGCGTATAACGTGCAACTAACAGCACAAAACAAAAGATAAGAAAAAGAAGAGAGCATAAAATCATACTACAATTTTTACATAAAAACAAAGGAAATGATAAAAAGTCTGATTGTAGGTTAGGAACAAGTGACGGATTAGAAAAAAAGGTGAGTACTGTTTATATGTCACATTCTGCTGTACGGAAAAGTTCCCCTTTCACCTTGGGACTGAAAGGTGTTACTTCAGAAACTGCTCGAGAAAAAGTGCGAAATTGTAAAGGCCATTAGCAAGTAGACAAGCTTAACAAAACGTAAAGAGTTTCTAAGAGAATTGGAAACCTAATTAAATGCACTTTCTCAAACCTTCAAGTGTGAAAAGGTCGGTGTTATATAAAACAAAAACGGCAAATACGGCATTTATAAATATTTAACAATTAATGCTTGAAAGCAAATAAAACCCCATCTGTTGTCTGTCGGTAATTACCCATAGACCGATTCGGCTAACGATATGTTGTACCCAATTCAAATCCTCTGGGCATAAAATGTTTTGTTCTAAGTATTTCCATATCATTTAATTAAATGTGAATGTTACATTATAATGCAAATGCCATAAACAAAGAATCTTAACCCCTAGGGATCTGAATTGGGTACAACATTGGGTAAGCCGAATGGGTCTATTACATGCATCCCTAAGTGATATATAAAATCCACTTTTAATCCATTTTTATCTCCAAGTTTGCAGACCGTCTCCCAGTGTACAAGACAGACTATTTTGGCCGACCTCTTTCCTGTCACCTCATACAACCGGCTTAACTTGACGTGAACAACAATGTTTATTTGTCTCGGGTAAAGCCTCGCTTCCTACTTTCGCAAAATGGGAGAATTAATTAGCGCGTCTTTTGTTTCACCAGAAGCCACAAAGATAAAGATTCACTCCTTGTGAAAAAGCAGACCAGCTGTGATTTCCGATCAGAAGAGATAACTTTATTTATTCGGGAAGCAAGATTTCTTTACTTTCCAAGGCAATATAAACTCAACCATTGGCCGACTCTTGTTGAGTTTCCCTCCCTCGAATATTCAGCTAAAGTGATACGGAAAAGACATATCAGCAAAATTAATTATGTCTACGTTAAATCCTGTCGTTTAGCACGCCTCCAATATCGTTTTAACTCAAAACGTCTTCAATATTCTTTTAAACTTAAACGAATCGTCCGAAAATGATGTTATCTCTGTAATGATAAAGGAAAGACGTTACATCTGCATGTCGCACTAAAGGTATTGTCTGTGGTGAAGTGTTTTGACTAGCCAGCCACGCTTTGTTAGTAATGCCATGTGTCATGTGAGGTTCGGCCTGTGATATTTACCGTATGACAGCTCTCACTCTAGTTCTCTGAACTCTACACTCCATTTTGATTGCATGGTTATCTCATTTCAAGGTTGCTTGAGTTTAAAGAGACTTCTATGAAGGCATGAGAAGCTGACTTTTTTTTATCATTGTAAACTATTGTCCCACCCGCTTTATTGTTTGCAGTCTACGTTTGGTTCGTTTACAGAGCTTTTCCTCGTTTTCTTAATTTTCCACGTACTCGCGAACGTCCTATAGGAAATCTATAGAACTCCTGAGAAAAAGCTGAAAATAATACGAAAATAAAGCCTTGGTGTGTCCTGGTCGGTTTAAACGTTTTTTTAAACGCTTTCCCTCAGCTAAGCACGAAGACTCGAACCCGGGCCATGATGGTATGTGGGAGTTTAGGCGCAGTCATCTATCGAGAGGCCTGGGACCAAATTGTAAAGTTCGAAGTTATGGCTGGGTGATCTCCGAAGTAAACTCGCGCTCATACCACGCGATGTCCAGTAATCGCGCCTTAGTTATTCCAAATGGCCACCTCTTGAAGAAAAGACACGAACAAAACTTAAAAGTAATCAAATTTTTATTCATGCTTTACTCATAACAGATGTGAAGGCTTACTGTGCAAATCATGAGCGACAAGAATAATCTAACCAACCGCGGGCAGAACGCGGTCACCGTGATCAAAACGCGACATGCGTTCGGTCACCACCGATTCCCACCTTAAAAAACAAACTCTGCAAAGCGGTGAATTGTGGAGTCCTCCACTGTAAAAACAAAACTGAAGAATACTTCTGAAAAATTACGCTTTTTAAGCCGGGTGCCCGTTCAATAGTTTTCCGGCGTGAAATTCAGTTTGCCCTGAGTATTTCTAATATTAGCATGTTCTCTTTTCTTTACACTTGGACCACGTGATCAGAACAGAGTAAGATTTAACAGGCATGTAAGTAAATCTACTAGTTATTGTTTACGTATTCTGTTGATATTTACAATGGACAAAATATGCATCTTTCCTCTTAGGCAAATACATTACAGTGGTAGTCAATAAGTTGATTTGCAGTGGATGTTGACCACCAAACACTCACTCCGTTTAAAAATCCAATGTATAGTTCAGAGGCGGTCCCCATATTAGTTTTAACTGAAAAAAAATGTGAGCAATGCTTGGCTTAACAGAGCGGACACTTTTCCCCGATACAATGCTACTACAATGCCGAAATCTCTTCAAAAAACGAAATCACCAGATAATTTTTTCGAGACAAAAAACCAAAGATGTTGTCTCAATCCAAGGCCAGAACTAAGACGACAAGGGATGTGATACCGGACACCTCAGCGTAAGACAAGAGCTTTGAATTCATCAAAGCATGTCAGTTTAAAAATTGGAAAGAGTTCTTACCAAAACACTATTTCATAAATGAGTTATATCGTTCAGTTTTTTTTTTTCTACATTGTTGTCATCTTGGCCTTTTCTATCAGCTCCCGTCCGATTATCATCCGTTGAATTTGCGCTGTACCTTCGTAGATCTGAAAGAAATGGACGAACGCGAGAGTTTGAATAAACTGAAGAAAAAAGGGTTGTACTCGAGAAAACAACGGGGATATGGGAGAAGGTGATCGAAAGATCCCACCCCTCCCCCAAACAATTCCAGTGGCTTGTTAACTGGCCATTTCCGAGTTGTTTTGAACCTCAGTATGAAAGCGAGGCTAAGTGCAAAGCTTTTTAAAAAATGAGTTGTTTGCATTGGAATTAAAGCTAATTTTCCCAAAACTATGCGCGAAGCCTCCCTTTCATAATGAGGTTAAAAGCAACTCGGAAATGGCCTATTTATGAGCCACCGAGCCCTGCCCCTATCACTGAGATTCTTGTTTCGTTCAGTCCCATTTATGTCATTATCGCTGAGAAAATCCTCATGAAGAAAAGATAATCAAGTATTGCCGATAACGACGACGACAGGCGCCGACGGCCGACGACGGTGATGGTCGGCTGTGGATATTTCAAGTATTTCTACATTTCACAAGACCACGTATGATCCCGCTCCCTAGCACCAAGGCTCTGATATCGAGTTTGTAGCCTTACGATGACGTAGCGCATAGATCAGCTCTCTGGCTAGGCTACTTAGCTGGCGTTTTTGTTGAGGATTGGTGGCGAGCGGCGGAGCCGCGAGAAGAATGGGGACGAAAAAGGGAAAAATCTCGTCCTCATTCTTCTCCCGGCGCCGCCGCATGCCACCGAACCCCCACAAACCGCCAGCTACGCAACCTTCTCTCTTGCGCGCGTTAATTATCGTCAGTTACGCATCTTCCGCGCTTCGCTTAAGGTAAAACCAGCTTCTTCTTTCTTTGCAAGTATTTGGTTGTGCACCGGTGAAGCAAGAACAACAACAAACAAGGGTTCGCCACGTGTACCACTATACCACTTCCTACTTTCTTGGAAAAACTTCAATACTGAAGCGCGCAAAGAGCGGGGCCTTCGTTCTTTTTGATCTAACGGATTTCGAACCCTCTGCTCACACAAGGCTCACCTGGAAGATCTTCGCATCTCTCATCAATTTCTCCACAGGGTAGTCACAGTTGAATCCATTTCCACCGAAAATCTGCAAACCAGAAAATGAAAAAAAAAAAAACACAGTTATAATTCTAACTCCCACTATTTTAGGTGGCTTCCCCCCCCCTCCAACGTCGGGGAAGGAATCCGGGACGAGCCCAATGAGCGTCTGCGTAAGAGGCTACTTCTTCGTCCGATCGAACCGAATTTTTGGCCTCATATATGCGTCCCGGATTTCAGCTTTTATACAAGAACTTACTTGAACGGCGTCTGTGGCGCACTTGTTAGCGACATCTCCGGCCAAACACTTGGCGATGGACGCAAAGTAAGTGTTGCGGCGGCCCTAGAAAAAAAAAACACAAACACATTGGAGCTTTCGCGACTTAATTAGTTTTTCCACAGCGCTAACACTAAAAGGATAGACAGATCTTTGTATCTTTTCCCTGGCTTGTTCGTTCGTTTATTTGTTCGTTTGTTTGTTTGTTTGTTGAGTGATTGACTGGTTGTGTGTTTTCGCAAACTTTTACATTTTTTTTTTTCAAGATAACGATTAAAGTTAATAAGCCCCCGGCTTCTATATAGGCTTCCTAGCCTTTAACCCTTTTAATATTGTAAATAGTTAAGTATGAACATTGTAATAGTAAGAATATTGTGTGTCGTCTATAATGTATTTATGTTGTATTTTTTTGGTTAATGGCAAATAAACGAATGAATAAACGAATGAAGGGTTTGTTAGCATAAAGGTACAGGTAGGTTCGTACTAACCTGATCTACCTCCCAGGCGGCCCGATAAGTCGCCAGACGAGCAGTCTCCACACCGATCGCCATATCAGCTAACATAAAGCTCACAGCCTGATGCTAATGTACAGAATAAAACAAACAAGAAATATCGTATGAGGGCGGTAATCAAGCAGCTAGCTATTAACCCGTGTGTTAAGCGCAGTTCAGTTTAAGGGGGCGATACCCCTGAACGTAGCAAGGTTAAACAAGATTCAGTCCTGTTTCAGCCTTGTCTAGGTATCTCTTCGAGGTTTCATTCGACGCAAAAGGCCATCATAACTTTGCCGTAGATTCAAAAATGCCATCATGATTTTTGGATTGCTTATAAAGAGGAAAAGGGAGAGGGAGATAAACGAATTTTAAAAATAGAGATAAAAAGATTTAGGGCCTCTTCATATGAGCCCGGTAACAGGGCTGGCCCGGTAAGCGGGACGAATTTCGTCTTCTGTTCATACGGGAAATTTAATCCCAGTTACCGAGATGAAAAATGTCCAAAAGGCCCCCCAAATACCCGTGGAACCGCGTTCCGACTTGTCAGCTACCTTACAAGCCATTCGCAGTTGAAAATGTTTCGTCCCGGTCAGTCCCGGTATCCAGGCTGGAGTGTTCATATGGGAAAAAAATTCCAGCTCGGTTACCGAGATCTCGGTAACCGGGCCAGCCCGCCTTCTCATATAAACACATCGACATTTTTGTAAAGAAAAGAGTGGCGAGGCGAGATCTCGGAAACCGAGCCAGCCCGGTCGACCGGGCTCATATGAAAAGGCCCTTAATGTAATTAAAGGCTAACTATTAACAGATGGACACCAAAACACTTGGCTTTCAAGCTGGAGTGTTCTGGGGTGGTGGCGGACTGTCGGGTGGTGTTAACGTCCTTTTATCACGTACGTTTTCAAACACAATCGCGTGCCCGTATAAAGCGCGTTAATTGCTCTCTGATTGTTTTCAACCATTTAGAAATCTGGGTCCTGTTGTTCGAAAGCCGATTAACGTTATTCCACCGTAGTTTTTACCTCGCTCGTCGCTCGTAACCTGCGTAACAAACGTTTCCGTTGGGGGTTTCGTGCGTTTTTCGCTCTTACAGAAACGTCTGCGTCAACAATGAGGGACAAAAATCCTTTGGAAGAGTCTTTGTTGATTAGTAATTAAACTCGAACCGTAGTTAACGTCAACCCAGGATTGGCTTAAGCGTGCATTGAACAACTAGGACCTGGTTTTTGCGGGGAGCAAGTTGTTTCTAGGATCTCGGTGAAGCCATATGCAATAGGCCATTTCTGAGTTGCTGTGAACCTCACCATGAAAGAGAGGCTAAGTGCAAAACTTTTCATATGAAAATTAGTTTTGTTTGCATAGGAATGAAAAACTAACGTTCATAACAAAAACTTTGCACTTAGCCTCGCTTTCATAATGAGGTTCACAGCAACTCGGAAATGGTCTATTGCAGCGCGCCGCAAAAAAAGATTGACAATTTTAATTACAATGAAAAATACCCGACACGTTCCGCGTTTTAATCCGAGAATAACTTTCACTAATCTGGAACTAACCACATCATTCGTTTCAAACTTGCAAAGTTGAACTGATTATTGTAATCTTTCAACAGTAGCCTCATTTGAAAATCTCATTTGAACTCTCGAATGTCGATTGGATTACATGATAATATTAGAACCTAATATGGAAGTGGAACTGAAGCTCTCGACAGAAATGTGCTCTGTGGTGTTTACGAACCAGGTAAAGCACTTTCTATCCTTACCAGAGAAGATATTGTAAGTTTATACCATCAAGTGAAATATCGTGGGATATTTCGTCGAAAAAGCCAGACGAAGGTAAAGTTGCTGAACCAAAATAGCGCCAACTTGCTAAACTCTAACAACTTCGCAACTCGTACTTTGTAACATCAAGAAGGACGTTTCTTCGAGGAAATTCCACACCGAACAACCTGCATGGATTTAAAGCATACCTGGACTATGGGTCTTCCCATCGTTTTTCTCTCCATTGAATACTTGGTAGCTTCTTCTAAAGCTCTTTGAGCAAGACCAACAGCGCTCGCGGCAACCTGATAAACGGAGAAACAGAACAAGTTTTCTTGTTGATGCTGTTCTATTTTTTTCTTTTTTTTGTCGCTTACGTACAGCATGGACTTATTTCGTCGCGAACGAAGTTCATAAATGTTAAGCTCGGTTATGAATAAGAAAGCTGTATTATATTTTTCAATATTTCACGAGCATATAACAAAGTTAAAATCTAAGTCCCGACTAGAATCGAGCCCAGGACCTTCCGTACACCGGTCAGCTGCTCTAACAACTGAGCTGCTGGGAGACTGGTAAAGAATCAGACGGTCAGGCTTATGCGTGCACGCTGAAACAATACACCTTTCTAATACTCATGGAATTTTCGGTGTAGTTTTAGTTTGAAAGTTGATGAATTTGAGGATTGTGGGATTTAAGGGTACAGAAATAAAGCCAATTTGTTAAGTGATAAAAGTTGCAAGAATCGTTGCCTAGTGTAAAATGTTCTGTAAATAAACACGTCTCGCAAATCGCTGCGAGGAGTATAAGTCGGTTCCACCTCGTGCAACAATGACTGTAACTAGTCAGTATAGCACCCGTTGATTATTTCTGGGTCACGAGTTTTCAAAGAGGTTTCACATGTATTAAGCGTTGTTCAAAAACAGGGCAGAAAGCCCCATACTACAGACATGCATGTATGAATGTGGTTAGACTATTGCGGAAACGTTCATACACGCGGTGCTGGCAAGTTTAAAATCCATATCTATAGCTGTACTCCGCTGTATAAGTGAATAAGCCTGCAATCAGGCAGCACAAAATAAACACTGTACAAACGCCCTTACCGGAGGACGCGTCTTGTCAAATGCTCCCATAGCAATCTTGAATCCCATGCCTTCTTTACCAAGAACATTCTAACAAATGTAACACGCAATTGATAAGTAACTAACGCACGGCGCAAAGGACTACAAAAATATTTAGTCTGCGAACGGTGCGTCTTAAGAAAGTCTCGCGTGGAAATTACACGGGTGTGCCGCACTCCAGCCACACTGAAACGCGACACATGGGTAGGGCGCGCCTCCTAACAAGCGCGTCACGTTTCTACGACGCATGCAATGTTCGCGCACGGTTGCGTGTTTATCTCGCCAGCCAATCCAAAGAGGGCTACAAGCAGTCCACTACAAAACAGGCCAAATTTTCACGCGCGGTTGCGTGTTCATTTCGCCAGCCAATCCCAAGAGGGCTGCTAGCAATCGACTACATAACAGGCTCTATTTTCGCGCGCGGTTGCGTGTTCACCTCGCCAGCCAATTCAAAGTGCTATTTTCCCGTGAGTTAGTTCGGCATAAAAAAGCGTTAACGCTACCTGTATCTTCTCTCGCTTCATAAGTTTTATTTGACAAGTTAACATGTATCTCTTCTTGTGATGTGTCGACAAGATTCGTGTCTGTTTGTGAACTGGTTACGTTTTGTTGTACCCGATACAACTGAAGGGATGTGGTGAAACTTCTGGAAGAAAACTTTGCTTTAAGTCAAAAACGAAGAAAATAATATTAATTACTACCCAGCTAACCTCTTTAGGAATAACAACGTCCTCAAATGTTATGCCGCGAGTATCGGACGCTCTCTGACCCATGTTCCATTCCTACCAGGGAAAATGAAAGAAGGAATACACCAAATAAATATTATGCATAGATACAATAAAAAGTTCATTTCATTTTTGCGAATTGTTTTTGCCAGTTTTCAATCCATTTCAATTCTGGCCATCTGTGGCCAAAGATAACTAACCCTAATTTATGTGTGGTAGTAGGGTTATTGTTAACCAAACTGAACTGTTATTTTAATGATTGACCGTCGATACAAATATGTTTTTTAGCTATTCAAATTGTAGTCTCCCTCGCAGCCGTTTTTTGGCTGTCACGCAGCGCTCCCCCCAAAAGAAGCTTCTTTTGGGGGGAGCGTTGCGTGACAGCCAAAAAACGGCTGCGAGGGATACTATTCAAATTGACACTAAAAATATTGTAGGTGACAGTACCTTTCGTCCAACTGTGATTCCAGGTGTGTCGGCTTCTACTACGAATCCTGTAAAGCCTTTACCAGCAGGAGCATCTGGATCAGTTCGTGCAAGGAGAAAATACCTACATGTAATCAAACACAAATAACATTAAGGCCGGTGCCTACTTTTGTTACTGCGCATACGTTCTGCGCATCTCGAGATACTCGGATTTCCTATGAGAAAACAGGGATATTTTTGCGCGGTTTAAAACTATGCGTAGAAAGCAGAACTGAGCAAGTTCTCTTGGTATCCAAAAAGAAAACTGGGGGCAACCATGCATTTTTCAGAGATAATAAAGTTTCAATTTGGAAAAAAACGCCTTACATTCCTTTATATTTTACAGCTTTTTAGAATTATCGTTGCTTAGTTATCTCTAAAAAATGCATGGTTACCCCCAATTTTCTTTTTGGATTCCAACAGCCCTTGCTAAGATGTGCTTTTCCCGCATAGTCATAAAACGCGCATAAATATTTCTGTATTAGTAGGCACCGTCCTTAAACACTGGCACCATATAATTCCTCAGCAAGACTGACTACAGTTCCTAACTTCACTTTTCAGGGATTTGCCTTCTTGATTATACAATTTTATTTTCACTAAACAATTAGAGGACCTAATTAAGTTTTCTCCAGTGCTGGGAAAAATACGCAGTAGATGCGAACACTCACCAGTTAGCGACACCTCCGTTTGTTATCCACATCTTTTGACCATTGACAACATACTGAATGAAACAGAAAAAACAACACTTTAAAGAATCAGTTTAACATATAGAGGGCAGACATGTTTACAGTCAACTCTCGCCTTGAAGACACCTCGCTATTACGGAAACACCGATAATACGGACACAGCTAAATCACGGCAAAGCTATATCACAGACGTTTGACTGAATATATAAAATTTCGCTATTAAGGACCCTAACTCTCGGTTCCGAGGGTGTCCGCAATAAAGGGAGTTGACGGTACATGTATGTCAGCACCGATTTTTGGTGGCAGTTATAAACTCACAAAAATTTCACAGGGACTGAGCTACAGTACATGTACAACGCTTGAAAGCCGCTTGTACTATTGGATAAACTGTTTAACAAATCAAGACTTTGATCACAAAGAGTCCTTGTACACGTGTACCCTTGCCTACATTATAATACTTTTCCTACACCAGCTCCACTCCTGTTATAACAGGGACTTTCATATCAGAGTAACAGTTCGAGATTGAGTACGAGTACGACTTTCAGATTTCAAATCAATCACATCTAACTAAAATAATTATCTGTACAAGATTACACTAAAAGCTATAAACTATTTTTTATTAACTAACACTAAATTAGATCGAACTTAAATGCATGATTTAAAAGAGCTGAGAGTGGGCTGTGTCTTAGCGCTCAAAGGCAAGTTGATCCAGAGAACAGAACCGCGATATTGATAACTTCCTTTTCCTGCTTCAGTACTTGGTCTAGGAACGAAAAGGTTGCATTTTGAATTTTTAAGATTATGTTAGTGAACACTGGACGTGGCTATAGGATATAGGATGTAAAGATGATATTTTAATTTCAGTTCAGTTCGGTTTATTGTTTTGCCATAAGTTGTACAATAGCAAGAAAAAAACTAATAATTTAAACACTAATGACGAGGAAGCCCAAGGGAAGCCACCGGGCTTACATGTATAAGGAATGGACCAAAATCGATGACAGAACTACCGTAAATCTTAAGGTGATTCCGCTGAAATAGAAAGAGTATTTAAAATTGTCTAAGACTTGGTCCAGTTCATTACTATGTTATGAGCATTACAAAAATGCAATAAAAAATGGGGGTCACCGTGCTCGTGTTTGTGCAACCTGGATGGCTATTATAGTAAATAGATGACCTACGAGGTTTATATTATTTAGGAACGCTAGTAATCAGAAAAGGGAACTATCGTTTCTAGAAAAATTAATTTCTTGCATTAAAATATCGAAGCAGTTCAACAAAATTTACTTTCATCTTACACAACAATCTATTTTCATTGAACTGGAATTAAAGTTATGAATGAAATTAAAGATTTTGCTGCGTGTGCACGTAAGCAGCACTACCTAAATACGTGCTTTTTAAAGCATTCAAATAAAAATATCTCAAAGTAGAGTATTAAACTTTTCTTTAAATCGCGATGTATAGTGGTCATTAAAAAATGGGGGTCACCGTGCTCGTTTAGAAGAAAAGGACCATTTATTTTCCTGCCGAGCTTAACCTCAGGGAAATCCCGTAATGTTGTGTGCGCGCGCGCGCTCGTGCGCGCGCTAAATGACGCGAAAAATTATGCGCAGCAAGGATGCGCAATGCATTTCGATGGAATCACCTTAATTTAAACGAGTCAGAGAATGATTATGGAGAGCCTTAAAGAGAAATGTCTCTGATGTAAATCTAAAACGCTTTACTACACTGCAGAAACACTTTCATACCACATCTCCTTTCTTTTCAGCTCGGGTTTTAATTCCTGCCACATCAGAACCTGCCCCTGGCTCTGTCACACAGTATGCCTGGAAAGTAACACAATCTCACTTACTACAGTGTAACAAAGGCACCTGGATGTGTCACACATACGTCTAAAAGAAACAAAACATCAGTAAAGATAATGACACCTGGATGTGTCACACAATGTATCTAAAAGTAACAGTTTTAATGTCTTATCCGCTGCTTTGTACTTCGTTTCGTGAGAAACATGGAAATCTTGCCTATAAGGTTTTTATTGCAAATGAACTGCAAAGTAGAGGCCATAGCACCAACGTTTCCTGAGCAAATTAAAAGCCACATGCATAAACAGTTCAGTGAGTCAAGTTATGGGCTTCCATGGACAAGCTACATGTATAAATGTGTCTTCAAAAATAAACCAATTTCCTGATCATTGCTAAATTGGTCATAAAATGCTATCAATGTCTAAAGTTAGGCTTTTTGAGGCCTACATATTTTTGAATAGCCTGAGCAATAAAATAAGATCTTGATACATACTGCCATCAAAGGTTCTTCCATCATACGTCCAAGGAACTTCTTCTGTTGTTCATTGTTGCCAGCTAAGATTAGTGGCATTTCCTGGGGAGAGTTTGTTGAATTTAGTAAAGAGAATTACAGTCAATATTGTTATATACCTAGACTTTCACTCAACAAAACAAGCACTGTGATTGGTTGATTCTTGGTCACGTGTCCCAATCAAATACAAATGTATCCTGACCGGGATACAATTCCGCAGTTGTTGCTCTCTCAGCTGTTTGTTTGTTTTGCTGTGATTGTTGAAGGGAAAGTCTAAATATATAACAAAGCACTTAGTGCATGGTCCCTTGGGAAACTAGTTAGTTTTGTTTTCCCTTGAGTCCTGCTTTTCCTCAGGACTCTCGGGAAAACAAAACTAACTGTTTTCCTCAGGTCCATACAATAAGTGTATAATATAACATCGCTAAGAAGCCACATGTTATTAAAGTTCTAGGGAAACAAACTTAATTTAAGAAACAATTATTTAGGGAATGAAGTATTTAATGAAATTATAATTCCAGCTAAACAATCTTCAAAGCGCTTCATTTACAACAACTAACCACAGTGGAGCAATCTTTCTTCTCTACGGAAGCAGTATGGCTAGCAGCAGCTTGAACAAGCCCTAAACCACAGACCTATATGGTTTTCTGATTCAAAACATGATATAACTAAGCCCAGTGTAGTACAGTCTTAGACTAGCCACTAAACCATTGAGCCTCAATCCATGTACAGTCAAATGACAGATGGGAATGAAACAGTTTACCTTTGGCTTTAGCCAAGACAACATCTGTCTCGTCAATTTCCGTTAAGCTTTATTTTAGTTTTCAGAGCAGTTTTGAGTATCATAAAACCATAACCATATACCTGCCAACTCTAATGCGTTATACGTGAGTCTCACACCTGTGGACTGCAGGGTTGTCGCTAAGCGACGGCTGCCGGCGAAATTAGCCAGCTGGGAAAGAGGTCATCGCCGGCTGAATTTTGGGTGGCAAACACTCGGTTAAAAGGGCAATGAACAGTTCTTTAGTTACCCACTAGCAATTGTTCGATTTAGAATAATATATTTTAAGTGAAAAGGTTGAATAAACTCCTGACTACCTTGAGTTTCGATGCCATAAAGTAATTGAAATAAAGTCTTGTTTTGAGAACTAGTTTACCGTGTCCTCTTTCCGTTTTCTGCGTCCGCCATCTTGTCAACACGAAGCTTGGTAGCCCCGATTAGCCCCCGCATTCAAGGCGTTGCGAAAGATTGGGAACGAGTTTGTTACCAGGTATTTGTGTCAGATCGGAGAAAGAAGAAGTCTCTCTCTGTAGCATGACAGAGAAAAAAAAACATGAAGGAACTTCTTCGTAATGTTTTAATACAGTTTTTAATTGGCTAAATTTTATTGTTTATAACATGTTTATGCTCATGAATAGCAAGAAGAACTGGGCAAACGGAGGAACAAAAGAAACCAAAAACCAGAAAGTCAAACGTAAACGGTCTGCCGAGTGCTCGCCGGCAAAAACGAAAGAACGAGAAATCGAGTGAACGAACCCGCGAAACTGGATGAACAGCTGAACGACCGAGTGGACAGCTCTTTCGTTTGCAGTTCTAAGCATTTATAAGAATCGATTTTCTGGTATTCTAGTGCAAACTTAAAAGCACTTAATCTTCGGAACGAATGGAAAGCGATGTAGCTTTCGTTCTCATTACTAAGTAAATATTGAAAATCTTACGCACGTATTTTCATTTTTAATGTTAGAGTATACACGGCATTCATGTTAGATTAGATTAGTTGTAGTTAGGTTTTGAATTTTGTTTAGGAGAGTTAGGTTATTTCTAATTTTTATACTCCTGATGGATTTTACCGTGTTTAAATAAAGAACTATTCTAGTGAGCTCACCAAAAAGGGAATTAAGAAAACAGCATAGATTGACGAAATGTAGTAAAACAAAGCACTGTCTGCTCAGAAGGTCTGTCATTCTACTTAGGGGCACAGTGAACAGACCTGGTAGAGAGTTCAAGGAACGCCAAACAGCAAAAACCACACGAAGGAAATATGGAAACGTCAAAGCGAGGGAGAAATTTTTGAATAGTAAATTCAGGGTGAATCTCTGTACCACACGTTTCAAACTGCGGCACCACAGCTGACCTTCTCTTTAATGGTTGTTTCTTTTTGCATAAAAGAGCCCCTAGATTTCACCAGAGTGCACCAAATTGAATTAAAATTTTCAAAATTTCCTGGGGAGGTCCCCCATACCCGGACTGAAGACATCAATCTCACACAGCGAGGACAATTTCTCACGCCTAAGTCACAAATCCAGACGAGTTGTTCTAAAAAAGCGTCATTTCATTTCAGATTTTGTTATGTATTATTTCTTTGCTCTTTATAACAAACTCAAAAGCTTTCAAATGTCTCAATCCATTTGAATTGTAAGTGTACAGAATATCTTCGGACTTTTTCGGCAACCTTCAAAACTCTTCGGAAAATCGTCGGAAATCTTTTCGGAAGTGGCTCGGACATTTTAAGAAATCCCGGTCATGACAAAACAAAAATCTCAGAAAAAGATGGCAGGTATATAACTACATGTAAGGTACTCTGACCAAACAAAACAACCAATCAGAACCCAAAGAAAATTCATAAACCAGGTGCCAAGTGCAGGAAAACATGCGACCAAGTCATGATTTGTTTGGTTTAAATCCTCTTTGGTTCAGAAAGTGGCACCAGTTTTGCCGTCCAATCACAGACCATAGTATAGTATAACCAAAACAAATGATGTAAATGAACATTTCTGAGTTTCTTTGATCCTCATTATGAAAGCAAAGCTAAGTGCAAAGTTATTACTACGTAAATTAGCTTTCAATCATAAGCAAACAAAACTAATCTTTAAATGAAAAGCTTTGCACTTAGCCTCATTTTCATAAGGAGGTTCACAGTAACTCTGAAATGGCCAATTACTCTTGACACTCAATCGAAAACTGTTTTTTTATTTGAGTTAATTTTGTTAATTTAAGTTTGTTTGTTGCATGACCACTGACCATCTTGTAGGATTTATCTTTTAAAATAAACAGAAGGAGGACATGTAAAATAAGGTAAAAGTACATAACATTCAAGATCTGACTTACTGCCAAAGAATTAGCTTCAATAGCAACTTGAATGCCAGTGCAACCATAAGCTAACTCTTCTGTCACAACACATCCATCAAGGACACCCAATCCAGGACCACCTAAAGACATTGTTGTAACAAACAGAAAATAGAAAAAGGAAGAACATTATTACATGAGTGTACTATATTACATAAACTTGACAAAGCATTTTATAAAACATTTGAGATAGTACGCGCACTCTCATTGGTTGATAGGCGTGTTTAGATGAGAGGTATGTAAACACGGTTGTGACGTCACGCTTTCTGTGTCTCCCAGCACAATTTGAAAACATTTCATAGCTTTCACAAGACTTGCAAAGTAATTTTAAGTACAACTGTTAAGCAAATGGAGAAAAATTTCCCAAATTTTGACCAGGCTTGCTTATCTCCTACCCCCTGAGGCTGAGGAGAAAAAAGCAAAAGAAAGAAGAACCACAGCACTTTGCCTGCCTCGATGATCGTTAGCTAGACAACCTCGTCAAGGGAGCTCAGCGAAGACAACAAAAAATGCAAAAAATACATGTACGCAGTAAACATTTTTCAAGGTAATTTTTGCATCTGAGTACTTACCACAATAAAATTCTCTTAAAGACATTTTTTATTCAAAAAATGTACACAAAAACGAACGCAAATGTTTTAAATCAAACTTTATATGGCTGGTTGTCGTGTTTTGCCTGTATATAAATTTGTATAAAATGTATTTTCTCTGAGACATTCTCAGCATAAAAATCTACTGTTAAGATTACTATTTCCAGCCACAACATCACCAATCTGGGTCCGCTATGATTCTCAACCATGTTCTAAGGCTGCCAAACTGGGCAAGTTCACATAACTTTCACGAGCAACCAAACACAGTGACATTCATTGTCGGCTTCAATGAACTCCTCATCTTGAAGTACTTTCCTTACAGTCATAAATTTTGAACATTTCCTCTAGTTTTCACCGAAGGTTTGGAATTTTCCTGTAAGATTTACAAGGATTCAAACCTGAAATCACCGTTTGCTACACAAGGCTGCTGACGCCTGCCACAAATTTAAACTTGAGTTTGACTTTAAAACGCAAATTTTGATTGGTTCATGTGTTGTCAGATGCGCAGTTTTATTTCCTAGTAGCAAATATGATTAACAACTGTACTGAGAACATCTATTTTAATCAAGAAATAAATAAACACAATTTCCCTTCATTTGTCAAATTATTTTTCTAGAAATATTTTATTAAAGCAATAGAGGACTTTTTTCCCATGTTCACACAGCCCATCTAAACACTCGGGGGATGGGAGAATTCTCAAAAGTTATGCAAAGCACCAAACCCCCTCATGTTTAGATGGGGCTACATGTATGTAAACACGGAAAATGTCCTCTATTGCTTAGATACATACCACAGCGCTCTGGTACATGACCATTTATCAATCCAAGAGGGTGAGCCTTCTTAATGATTTCCCAAGGATACTGCAAAATGAACATGATAGTTCTTAGCTCACGATCAAAGACCTGGCGCAGTGGACAAATGATATAATCATTTAACAGCCTTAAGTTAGAATCCAAAGTTTCTTCAAATAAATAAATATAAAGCTTGCCACTCACTTCTAAAACTGTATATATATATTTTTTTGTACGCATCACTTTTAAATTTTCCACTTCCTTTGTGAGTAAAATTGAATGAGAAAACTGGTGTATTTAGAAAGTTAACTACAGTATGTGTAAAAATAATTATTACAAGCACTAAACTGTTATCTAGAACTGAAAACACTAAGAAGAATGGACTCAGAATTAAACAGAGAAACACTTGTCTAATAAATTTATTGTCCAAAGTACAGTAGGTTAGGACATCCTTTGCCCTAAAAGTGCATGTGCATTCTGAATAGGAGCAGACTAACAGCACATAATGTTCCGTGTATTTCACATCTGAGTAATGATTAAAGTTTAGTGACTGAACATCAGCTAACCTCGCCAGTTTGATCATGGTGAGCAGCAACAGGGACAATTTCCTCGCGGCAGAACTTCCTGGCCATATCACGCAGCTGCTGCAACTCTTCAGACAACTCTTTGAAATGAAGATTAAAAGATTCAGAAATATAAATTTCTCACTGTCCTGTTAACTTACAAAATCAGATGTAGGGATTCCCTCGCCCCATTTTCTCTCATGCTTCTGGTGAGCTGTGACTGTTCTAACAACAATGATTATTACAAGTAACAATTAAAAACTTTTGCCGATGTCACACAAATTGCAGTTTTGTGTGTTGCTCATAAAACTGAAAATCACCTTCACAGATCAACTTAGCTTATCATATCAGATTTAATAAAATTACAGATGCCAAAGTTTCCTTAAAATCCCTTGCAAACTTGGGAATTACGACAACCCAAGTTCACTGAGGATTTAATGATTAGAAATTATTTTTACACAGAAAATCAAAATGTTCTGATTTTTTTATGTTTGGAAGCACAAAAATCGAGAGGGTTGGCAGGTACGCAATTGTATTGTGCTGTAACACAGAGGCCTGTGGTGTGTAATCTGCTGTAATTTTGCCTCAAGTGCAACAGGATGTGGCAATCCCCAAGCTCTCATGTTATTCACAGGTAGTACACTGTATATATCAGGTCAGTAATTACTTAATATGTTCAATTTCAAGGCTATTAATAAAACAAGGTACATTAATAGTGTGATTGTCTTGCATAACACCCTGAAAACAGCTTTTCCTTACCAAAATTTAGGCCAGAATTAAATGACGATGACTCCAGCTGTATGGCCTCTGTACTGAACTTGGACTTCTGCAAAAAACAACAACAACCAACAATACAAAGTAATCCTGAGAAACACAATGTTTACACTTTGAAATGCCACAACTATGTAGTTTATCACAGGTACAGTTCTGGATGTTCTGCTAGCCCCTCTGACAATTTTTAGGGGTTATTTATACATCTAGTACAAGAGTCATTTCCTCCTGTGATAATTTTCTTGCAAGCAACAGCTTCACCTGAGAAAAAGTAATTTTTCCCACTTTTTACATGATGACAAATGGGTCACAAAATTTCATCCAGGCATGAGCAAATGAAAAACATTCTCTCATCCCATCAAGTAAATGCAAGATGTCTCTGAGTAATATATTTTTTCCCAGGACGGGAGGAAAGTCATTCTTATTTCAATCTAGAATGAATTCATTTTATAACATAGCCTAGGCCATAAACAACTCCTCTCCCAGCCCAACTCTTTCCTGGCAAAGAATGAGGCCTGTTGAAATACATCTAGTAATGCAAGAATCTATAGAACATTATTTCAAATTACTGACTTGACAGTTTAAAAGAGATCAACAAACAAATGTTGTTACAATCCCATGTATACCAGAACAGGTAGACAAATAAAATCTGACTATAGACGTATATCACAATGTGTAGTTCACGAAAATATCTGTTCCTCCCAAAAGAGGGATTTTCTGTAAGACCCAACACCCTTCTGGAAATTTCAATGGACCTTAATAATTCTTTTACATCTTTTGGTCTGTTTTGCCGATCCCCCTGTCTCCACCCCACCATCCTGGAATTTCTAACCCCTTCTGTAGGGAGGGGGGGATACCAACAGGTATTGTCTGGAACTACACAATAATAAAATGGAAACAAATCTTACTAGAGCTGTCACTCCAGCAGAAAAAGTCCCTTTCTGAAAAACAAAGCAAACAAACAAACAAAACTTTGGATCAGGATCAACAGTAGATTTAAGTACAATACATACATACTGTAAACTGACATTGACTTACAGTTGTACAGTGTATGAACATTAAAAAAATATACACTAAATATTAATGTTTAGTTTTAAATGCTATTGACAATCTTGGAAAATAGTAACACTGTACCATAGTGAACATATTCAAAAATTGATACCAATACAACAGACCCCCTCTCCACCGGTTAATATTAATAATTAACCTATAATTTTGTTTTTACGGCTACAAATATTTATGCAGCCATAATACGTAAAAGAACTTGTTAATCTGCTCAACCCGCTAAATGTAACAACATTCTTTTACAGCCTGGTGATAGTTGTATTATTTTATTAGGGTTCCACTGGAGGACACTTTTAACAGGGCTTCTGATATTATGCGATGTTGCGATTTCGCATAATTGACCTAAAATTGCAACAAATCGCATAATTCATGAAAAATCGCAGAATTTGTACAAAATCGCACAATTTAAGAAAAAAAGAGCAAAAATCTCGCTTTATGTTAAGTTCTCTGATAATTTAAGCGTTATCTCAAGGAGTGTTTTCTTTCAAAAGGTGTCAAAAACCGCCTGGAAGCGTTTGTTTGTTGATTAAGCGAACAAACAGGCGTTCTATGCTTCATTTTACATGCTGGGGACCTGGTGATGGTTTTCAATGTTAAACAAGTGTTCATTGGCCCAGAATGAACAATCCTTTAATCTTAACACACCAATCACAATCATTGATATATTTTCAAGATGTCATTTGATCCCTTCACACTTGCGATGTAGGCATTGGCGTGAAAACTGCTTGATAGTCGCTTGCAATATGTAGTTATTTTGTTTTAACTGAAACAAACATCCTCATTATGGATAAGTTTGTTGTTAAAACGCCGAGCATTACAACGCAGGAGAAAAAAAAAGATCACACCTTACTGTTAATATTTCGGCAAAAGACAGGGCAAGAAAGTACCAGAAGGAACATTCCATGTGGTAGACTGTTGTTTACCCTTCGAGCAGTGTTTCCTTCGATCTTCCTAAATGTTTTGCTCTTCGTGCAACATAGTGGTTGATCATCTTCGAAAGTTTGTGGTTGACAAGCACATTGAAGCTGAGTCACACAAGCGGAACGCGGAAAAAAATGTGGGTGGGAAGCAACCAACGCTGACTTGACCAAATTAAGTCTTAGCAATATCTGATTTTCGATAATTTGAAATGGGGCAACAAATTATTTATTTCAACTGTTTCTTCATTTCTCTGCGCTCTTATTGCTTCTTGAACAGCAAAAAATGGACTGTGCTCCTCTTAGACCTAATAAAACAAGGTTAAATTAGCTTAAACGAAATCGCATAATTTGTCGCATAATTGACCATTCTTGCCGCATAATGAGACTTAAAAGTGCCGCATAAATTCCAAATTTTTTCCGCACCCTTTCAGAAGCCCTGTTTTAAGGTTACCGGATATCTTCGAGAGTCATTTTTTGCCAAAATACAATGTAAATTTTGAGGCCAAATTAAACATTTCTAGTCTCGCTTCATTTTCAAAAAAAAAAAATTACAAATCTTGAGGCGTGCGCGAATTATCAACAACAAAGTTTTTTCAAATGAAACTCTATCACCCGCCAGAGTGCTATAACCCAATTAAAATGTGTCAGCATCAGGGCTTCCCATGATGTTTTTCGCGGTAAAACATCCGGAGTCGTTCATTTCATATCGCCTCTCTTCCTTTTGTTTATGTTTGCAACTTGCGTAGCGCATAAGCCCAGATACAATAATCGATACATGTATATCGATTTCTTTGAGGCCCTTTCCCTCCCCACATATTGCACTCAACGCTGGTCCCCAGGTTGCGGGTGAAAATATCTCCATCAAACCTGCAAAGCAGAAAAACTCGGATATTGAACTGCAAGCTTGCGACGGCAATTTATTTGCATGGACAGTGGTATATATAAATAGTCCTTCAACGTACCCCAGTGACCGCATTTCTACCTGCAGCTATTCTTTCGGATCAATGGGGGCCACTGCAGTTTTCCTTTTCTTCGAAGAATTTTTTCTGCCCGCCATTTCGCGAGGAAATTGCGAGTAATTGCGCGAGAAATTCTGACTGGTAATAGAACTGCCGTCATGTACTCAACTCTTCCGGCGCAACACCAGTAATCTCAGGGGAATCAGCAGTAGGTCTCCTGTAATTCTATTGGCTTTTGATGTTGGCGGCATCCACAGTGTTGAAATATGAAGCAGCAAGGGCATGAAATGTTTGTAAACCTCTAGAAGCGAAAAAACCTGTGTGCTAATTTATACGATACAAGGATTTGACGGATTGCCTTGAAATTTGGCCCGAATATTCCCAAGACACCGAACAAAAAAAAAACTGTGTGAGGGATTTCCGTTTTGTAAAGTTGATCTTCCGCAATGGCCTTCGTCGTAAAATGTATTGATGAGTTTTTGATCGTCAAAATTGACAGTAAAATTGCGAAGCAACCAATAGGAATATCGAAAAAGCCACACACAGTTTTGAAGATTAATGCCTTGTGATTGATACGATGCAGTAGTTTTGATTCTGCGGTCGAATTCCATACCCGATAAATTCGCTCAAAGAGACATCGGTCATTTTGGGCTTTTGGGACGCACTCTCCTTACGGCTAGAAAAAATCAAAGCGAAATAATTTTTACCGGATAGTACATTTCATAAGCTTTGTACTGATATATAGTTTATGGTTGTTGCATTTAGGACAGCGCGCAAATATTTTTTTTCCCGAAGGTCACCCGCGAAGGTATCCCGTAACGTTAATAGTAATTTTCACTGTTTAAGAAACGCTTGCTGTCCATTTTATTTAAAAATAAATTTCTTGACTGAAATTTTACCTTTAACCTGATTCATTATACCTTTGCCACAAGAGATACATTGACATGTACTGAAAACACATGCACAGAAAAAAGACGCCATATTATAAATTATATATACAAGTGTTTGTGCACAGTGGCCCAGAGAAAGCTAGTGTTTAGAAATCGGATGATACACTCTTTTAAGTGTTTGATATGACTAATAGCCTCTCAAACCATTAATCATTCTTGGAAAAATTCAAAGCAAAATTTCACCAAATTTGATGATAAGTAAGATCACTTTTCTAAACCTCTTTCATGCTAGTGATTTCCTTTGCTTTTTCTTCATGAATTTATTCATAAGTTTGACAAGGTATAAATGAAAGTCACTGTAATTATTGTAACAACTATTTCACAAAATAATGTTAATTGCAGCAAGGGAATATCAACTCTCCACATTAAATATTCCGTTAGTGAGATGGTGCTTTATAGTGAGATAGTGCTTTTCAGTTAGTGAGATAGTGCTTTATAAAATGAAAAGAGAAAATGTAAAAGTTTATTTTATATAGGTTTTTATTTAGTTTAATTAAAGATGCAAAGTCAAACCGCCACATCACATTGATAATTAGCCTCCTCTGGAAATACTGATGTAAGCTTATGTACAAAACATGGATAGCAGACTGATCCCAACGGCGGAGGTAAAATAAGCAACAAAAGCTAGAATAACTGAAATACAATGTATATTTGTTTTGAAAAAAAAAAAACAAATTCTTGCCCAATATTTCAGTTTGCAATACAAACCTTCCTCGGGCGCTGAATGAAAATTAAAAGTGAGAAAACTTTCTCACTTTTCTTTTTTATTCAGCCCCCGAGAAAGGTTTGTATTGCAAACCTAAATATGGGGCAATTTTTCTTTTTCTAACTAAATATATTTCAGTTATTGTAGCCTTTGTTGCTTATTTCATCAAGCTCGTCATCTCTGCCGTTGGGATCAGTCTACCGTCCATATTTTGTATTTGAAATAATTTGCTGATCCAGGTCTACAAGTGATTCAGCACCACTCATCGGTTTGTCGCTGAGGAATTGCAGATTTTATTGTAAGTTTATGTAATTGACGTCACGTATGATATATTAACGTAAGACAACATAATCACGCAACAAATGAGAACGGTACATTATGAGGCTACAAAACAGAGATTTTTCAGAGTCGTATAACTGAAATACTACCAATGAGTTCCAACGCTTAATTTAATCGTCCTTTAATAATCCATGTGTAAAGTTTAGTAAAGGACTTAAGTCTTATAATTACGTAAGGATAAACTTTACATTTTGTCCTCAACTTAAGCTTATTTCTACGTTAATATACACTGTGGAGATAACATAAAGAGAGGATTTTCTAAACGTATTGTCGTACCTGAAGGCCAAGACCAACATGACGTCGAAGCAGACTCAAAAAAGCCATGTTCCTGGTTAAAAGGCTGTTTTAAAATCCAAAAATGTAGCTTGAGCAAAGTTCAATGTTCACAAACGAAAGTAATCTAATCAGAGACGATGAGAGACTGGTACCAAACAAAAGATATACCGCTGACCGACCGCTTACCACAATCTTCACGGCGGCCAAGATTCCAAAATGGCGGCTGAAACGACAACAGATATCAAGGATGCGGAAGGAAATTCATTTGCTGAGGAAAGCCAGAGCGCATTTGCAGATGGCCTGATGCAAATATTTAAACCAGCAGTTGAGGAGCTTGACGACAAAGTTGTAAGCGTGACTGTACTGTCAGGTTATGTTGTGATCAAATGCTCACATAATTCAAGCAGAATCAGGTTGTTATTAGCAGTGGGAATCCCCTCTGCTACATTGTTGCTTGACACGTTAATAAAGTTATTATTTAAATTATTATTATTATTATCATTATCATTATCATTATCATTATCATTATCATTATCATTATCATTATCGTTATTATTATTATTATTATTATTATTATTATTATTATTATTATTATTATTATTATTATTACTATTATTATTAATATTATGAAAAGGTAAACATGTCAAATTGGGTGTGCTTCTTTACAATTATACCCTGCGGCTGAAAACTTCACGGTCCACAATTAACTGTTGTTTTCTGCTCTTCTGTTGTAGAACATAGACATGCTTAAGGAAAAAATAACTCAAATAGAAGGGCCCATGCTAATGGCAACTTTGGGAGGTGATAGTGTGAGTAAAAACGTTTCTTTCTCTATTACCTAGGTTTGCGTAATCAGATGGGATAACTTTTTGCGGTTGGTTCAAGAGATGCACTAGATCAAATTAACAGATAGCACTAATAAGGCAAAAATGTGTTCACCTGCAGGTGGAGGAGCCGGAAGGGGAAGTCAAGAAAGCGAGATTCACTGAACCACGTGGACAAAATGTGAAGGTAGAGACATGAGACCAAAAAACGTTTTTTTCTCAACGCCCTGATTTTTTGTTTTTCATTTGCTTATTATTTTTTCTTTCTTTTATAGGCTGAAAAGAAGGGCTCTCGCTTGTTAGAAAAACGAAAGCATGAAAGCATAACCAGAACGGTTGAGGTGAATGAGTTACTGGTTTGGGCCTTGTTAGCATTAGTGTCCTTGCCCGTTCATACTTCTCATTCTGTTTTCTTTGTCACGAAGGTGAAGTCCAAAAAGTTTAACCTCTTGCTAGAGGATGTAAGTTGTGTCCCAGGAGGTTCCACCAAGGTAAATTCCTGTACAGGGGTATTTGAGTATTTCCTATCTATTTTGACTACTTACAGACCATATGTAGAAGAACGTAAAATATCGTGACTGAACTAAAGCTGAACAAATTTTCTTAATTTAACAAGTACTCTTTCATGTTTTTGAAAAGTTCTTTAAGGTTTTCGTTTCTTTACGAATCCATTCAATGAATATGGGATGTTTTTTTTTTTTTCACTTTCAAATCGCCGTTCCTTTTCTAAGAAAACACCTACTTTTGATGGTGATCACGTAAGAAGGTGAAATCCCTGTAGTACAGCACATGGGAGTTGTCCTTTTTCGGAGTTTACAGCAATTTGTTATCTTTTTCTTTTAGTCATTTTCTTGGCAAGACGACGCGTTTGACATTATAAGGTTTTATGGTAAAAACAAGGGTACAGCAAATAACTTTTTTAAGCCTTAACTTTTTTTTTAACCTTTTTTATCAAAGGAATCTCCTGATTATAAGAAAAAGGAAGAAGATGACGGTGAAAGCCCTGTTTACTTGCAAGAGGATACCCAAAGCGAACATGTAAGAAAGGCCAATTGTTGTAAACAACTTCCCCGTTGGCTAGTTTTGCAGTGTTAATGTCCTAGTTGTAAGGGTTCTTAATACTTTGTACTACGCTTAATGTGATAAAAAATTGCAACAAATGGAATTTTCCTTTTTGAAACTCGCTCTTTTTTCCCAAAGGAATTGGCGGAAAATATCGATTGTGGAGTTGATGCTGATGAACTTCAAACAGGGCTTCTGATGGGGTGCGGAAAAAAATTGGAAATTATGCGGCACTTTTAAGTCTCATTATGCGGCAAGAAAGGTCTATTATGTGGCAAATTATGCGATTTCATTTAAGCTAATTTAACCTTGTTTTATTAGATCTAAGAGGAGCACAATCCATTTCTTGCTGTTCAAGAAGCAATTAGAGCACGAAGAAATGAAGAAACAGCTGAAATAAATCATTTGTTACCTCATTTCAAATTATTGAAAATCAGATATTGCTAATTTGGTCAAGTCAGCGTTTGTTGCTTCCCACCCGCATTTTTTTCCGCATTCTGCTTGTGTGACTCAGCTTCAATGTGCTTGTCAACCACAAACTTTCGAAGATGATCAACCACTATGTTGCACGAAGAGCAAAACATCTAGGAAGATCGAAGGAGACACTGCTCGAAGGGTAAACAACAGAGCATCGTCAACATCAAACCTTCCTTCGGGTACTTTCTTGCCCTTTCTTTTGCCGAAATATTTACAGGAAGGTGCGATCTTTTTTTTCTCCTGCGAAGAAGCGCTCGGCGTTTTAACAACAAACTTATCCATAATGAGGATGTTTGTTTCAATTAAAACAAAATAACTACATATTGCAAGCGACTATCAAGCAGTTTTCACGCCAATACCTACATCGCAAGTATGAAGGGATCAAATGACATCTTAAAAATATATCAATGATTGTGATTGATGTATTTACATAAAAGGATTGTTTATTCCGGGCCAATGATCACTTGTTTAATATTGAAAATCGGCACCAGGTCCCCAGCATGTAAAATGAAGCATAGAACGCCTGTTTGTTCGCTTAATCAACAACGAACGCTTCCAGGTGATTTTTGACGCCTTTTGAAAGAAAAAACTCCTTGAGATAACGCTTAAATTATCGGAGAACTTAACATAAAGTGAGATTTTTGCTCTTTTTGTCTTAAATTATGCGATTTTGTACAAATTCTGCGATTTTTCATGAATTATGCGATTTGTTGCGATTTTAGGTCAATTATGCGAAATCGCAACATCGCATAATATCAGAAGCCCTGTTCAAAGTTTCGTGCACGACGACTGCACACCAAAGCACGTAAGAAGGGCCAATTATTCTAATAAAATTTGTAGTAGAATTGTTTTTCATTTTAATTTAAATGTCAGAATCTCTTTTACTTGCCTACTAAATGTGTGTTTTTAATGTTTTGCGAGTAAGGTTCATTTCAATTGAAGCAACAAATTGAATTGTGAAACTCACTTTTTTACCCCATAAATTCCAAGAATCGGAGAGGGATGTACATGGCAGTGATAGCGAGGATGGAGCCTCTACAAAACGAGCGAGAAAGGTAACTTGAAAGGATCCCAGAATCAATTGGTATATGATTCAAATGAACCTTTGTGATTGGATGGCCATCGGTGGCTTCTTCTTTTTCCTTTCACACAAGGCACCTATGATAGTCGCACCTGTAATGTGACATAATTTAGTAAGCTTTTTTTTTTTTTTTACCATTATAAGAAGTGTATCATTTGCCGTTAATGTACCATCTGTGACTGTGGGCAAAAACTCTTAGTTTAAGGAAACCTCTGCTATTCTCAAAAATAAACAATTGAAAACATCTTTCAAGTTGATCAAATTCCTTGAGTTTCATGAATCGCTTGAATGTTTGGTTTTTATAGGACTGTGAAATGACGCTCGAGCAGTGGGTGGCAGTATATTTCCCAAACAAGTTCTACGTTGGCAGAATAACCAAGTTCAACCACGATGGGAATGTAATTGTTAGATTTCATGACCAGCGTCCGAACGACAAGTTCGAATACAGAAAGGACGTCGAAGAAGTGGATAAAAATTGGATATTTTATCGTGATGTGAAGGTCTTTTTGGAAGGTAAAAAGTCCTTCGTGATAAAAGATATGGAGATTCTCCGCAAAAAATATGCAGAGTTCAGGAAGAACTGCCTCTGTAGAGCAAAGGTAAGGTGCAAAGGTGGCGTAATAGTTTTGGCTTTCAACAAACGCTTATTATGCACTCCGAAGTGAAGACACCCTTATTGAAGTTAGTTCTCCTATCAGTATAAATAGCTACGTAAAGCCGTTGCAATCCAAGTTATGTCAGTAAAAGAATGGGCCTGAAATATCCCCTCTTTGTCCGCAACTTTTTCTCACGAAGAAGAATTGCGTTGCGTGGCAAGTTTCAGCAAACGCAATCTTTGCAAATAGCGGCTTTCCTTATGGGAAATCTTCATGACCAGTACCTTGCGTTCGACCCTGAGAGACTGAAGTGTACTTCATCTGAAAAGTTCATCTAGGTCTTACATTTCTAAGTTGTTCCAGTGCCCCAAAGCTGTAACACTTTACATTTTAATAAACGTTAATTTTAACGAGTGACGTCATGTTAATCCCAAGTGACTGACAGCGTTAGAGTACAGCAGACATACATTGCAAAGAAAGATCATGTTCCGTAAATGCTGCTTTACTAAGCACTTCATGCGATTGCAATTACACTGCATTGATTGCATACACTCACATATCCCTCCAGGTGGATTCAATGTGGGATTTAAAGAGGCACGCCGACTTCGAGGAGGAAATTGGAGACGTCGGCATCACAATAGGGGACTTAAAAACCCTGCAGTGTACCTTCTCAGAAGAAGATGAAGCAGTCCTGAAACGTTACAAGTCCGGTTTTACTGCTGGCTGGTTAAACGACGAGGTATGTGCATTTCATGCCAAATCTTAGTCAAAGGTGGGGAACGTTCAGTGGGTTTTTCGGCAGTTATAATAACACGGTTTTTTTTGTTAATTTTTCTTTAGGTCATAAACGCTATCCTCAAAATTATAGAAACTTTAGGGAAGAAGCAGGTACAATGCATCGTCAATTTATGTAGATTCGTGGTAAATTGATTTTAAAAATTTTCTTAAGGCAAACAGAAATACTGCCTAACGTACAGCAAAGTAGGGCATTTTGTTATGAACCGAGTATGATTTGTAAACGATCTCATTGGATTTTAACTGGGTAAAAAGGTTTTGTGTACAACTACTTATTTGCCCTCATTCTTTAGCAACATCAGGTATGTTTTTGGAATGAAGAATTATAATTCTAGTGAATAAGAAATTAGCGCTAATGGATGAAAGTTACTGTAACACGGTATAAACGCTCTACTTAGGTATTAAGAATTAAGCATGTGAAAGGGCAACAATTGGCTGTACAGACTTGCTTAAGAGCTTGCTGTCGTACTCAGTTGAACAGAATTAAACCAATAAACTAACTGGCAAAGGATAGTCCATTAATAATGAATCGTACACTTAACTCCAACTGGGGCAAGGGCAAAAAAGCCATCTAGATGGTTTGAAACAATCATATAAATTATGCTCCCCAGGAATTTTTTTTCCGCGCACGGGATTCGAAAGGAATTGAAGACAATTCTTAAAAGAAGCCCCAAGCGAGAAGACTACAATAGTTGTGGAGTATTCATGCTTGAGGTGAGTGAAAAGCTGTTACAGGTATGAACTCGGCATTGTATGTACCTTAAACCTTTATTTCACAACTCAGCATAACGGCAAGTAAATGTAATTTCACCGTTGTTTTTTTTATCAGAATGCAAAACGTTTGGTTGAAGGAAGGCCACTGGATTTTCGACAGGTATGAAATTTTAAGAATTTGATCGTCAACTGAAGTTAGTATGCTGTAAAGTGTAATAAAAATTACCGTATAGTTTTCAACTCGTTTCAGGACTTAGAATTGCTTTTCTCGAGTGGCATACATAAAGGAAGTAGTGCGCCACCTCCCCCCCCCCCCCCCAAAAAAAAAAAAATCCCACCAAATTGTCTTAAATTTGAAAAGTTTAAGAAATTTGCTGTTAAATTTGCTACTTTATTTGATGATTCTTTCTTCCTTTTAATTATAATCTATTTATGCTATTTTGTGCAGGAAGATGTAAATGATCTGCGGTATGAGATTGCCTTTGCCCTGTTGGAAAACAACAAAGAAGTGACGGGAAGCATCTAATTACGCTTTTGGACTATTCAAGTTGACATTACTCGAGAAACTCGGTGTCACCGATTTAGACATTCGTTACAAACGTGCACATTTTTCAAGGTGATTGTTAGTTTGTAGATGAAGCGAACTACCATAAGTCTCAGGCTTCTGTACCAAACAGATAAGTTTATTGCTTTTAACAAGCCGGTAAGTGTTTACTTGATACACAGTAAGGTTATACATGAAGAAATTACTTACACGGTATTCACTATTGTCAGACTTGCTATTGATGATATTCGTGCAAGGACTAATAAGGTTTTGAAATATACGATAATACGTGTAATGAGGTATAAATACACTAATTCAGTTAGAATAAAATTGGATAGTATAATCATCATCAGTAAAGCATTTTCAGTTAATGAGAATATATCTTTCATACATATGAAGGGAAAACCTTTCTATGGCCGCAACAGTATGACGTCGATTATCTTCAGAATCCCCATCGTCATTCCATCTTGAATGCCCACTCTTCCTAGTATGACGGGTTAATGAAGGCAAATGGAGGAAGTTTTTCCCACATTGAGCACAGTAAAACGGGCCGTGGTGTGTCTTTTTTAATTGTACTTTCAAGAGCGCTCTTTTCCTTGATTTTGCCGTGCAGTTGGGATACGGGCACCAGTAAATTCCATGAGGGTCAGGAGAAGTTATGATAGTATTCAGTTTGCAAAATGAACCTTCGGAACTTACATAAAATTTGACAAGAGCATTTTGCTTTCCGCCACGCGCTATCGTTGCGGCGAGAGTTATCGAGTGTCTTATATTTTCTGGAGTAGCTGGTGGTACCGTAGTATCCAAAATGATGGACTTGGAATTAAGACCAAAATCTAAACCTGTTAAGTCCTTGCAATACGAGAAGTCCTCATTAACGACGACTCTCAGGTGTGGCAATATCGTCTGATCGTGGTCAAATTCGTCATGAAATTTATTTGTGCTCCCTGAGACCTTGCATTTAACTTGAACCGATAAGCGTAAACAATTGCCACAGAACGCAACAGTACACAACAATTGTCTAAACAATTGCTACAGTACACAACGGCAGAAAGGAACTAATTCAAACGGCTCCGAATGATAAGGACCTAAGAAAACCTCCATTCCGTAAATTTGAGTAGTTTCCTTCATGATCAAAATCAAAAGGTCAACAGAGAGACCTCACCACATTTTGATCGAAAACGAAAATCTCTTAGAAACGTACTCAGGAAAGCACTTTATCCAGAAGTCTAAGGTGCATTAAGCAGCCAGCGGGAGTCGTGTTTGGCCTGACCCCTTTTCAAATATTTGTTGCAGTCTCACATTGTGGTTCGTGAGTAGCAACGCTCTTCAGAGTTTGATGACAGCAAAGTTTTCCAAGGAGCAACGTGATAGGAAAGGCAGCCCTCACCATTCAATTGTGAGAAAAAAGAAAAAAAAAAGGATAAAGAGCAAGCTCTAAAAAGGAATTGCCAACGACTTATTGACTGACGTGATTCGCGGGAAACTTCAAAAACGTCTTAAATGAACGATGTCGTCGTTATGATGGAAAGAAATAGAAGAAATAATCTTACAGCTAATATTCCCGGGGGGAGGGGGTACTCCCCTATATAAGGTATATAGGTATGTGCCGCCCCAAAGGGTATGGTTTTTGAGCCGTTTTGGTCTGAAAATGGGTATAGATTTTGACAATTACGGTCTGAAATCGGGTCAGGATTTTGGGGCCGGGAACATTTATGAAAGCTTACAAACATATTTTTCTTCTCACCACGTAACTGGAACGACTAACTGATAGCGAGAAAAAGAAATAGATAAACTATGTCATTCCAGCTTACTTTTACTCCTAGCGTCAACCTTTCGTTCGGCACTGATGCATAATGTTCAGGTCTGAAAACGGGTATGAATTTTAGAGGTCTGGTCTGAAAACGGGTGTGGAAAATGGCATGTTTAGGTCTGAAATAGGGTCGGGATTTGAAGACCCGGGCGGCACACCCCATCCAAGAATTCCGAGGAGTACCCCTCCCCCCTCCCCGGGCTAATATTTCTCGCGTGACCAAAGACCAGTACAAAGAACAGTACTCAGATTTGCAGTGAAAATTACATCCAACTGAAAATGTCTTTTTTTCGTCGAGATAAAGGGCATGAAAAAAATTATGACCTGACCGGGATCGGGATAGGGCTAAAACAGCTGTCGGGATTACGGGATTGAGGGAAAATTTTGTCCGGGATGGCGGGATTGAAGAACCCTATTGGGGACCCTCGTACTGTTTACATCTGTTACATTCTGCTGTAAGGAAAAGTTCACTTTTTACCTTGGGACTGAGAGGTGTTACTTCAGAAACTGCTCGAGAAAAAGTTCGAAATTGTAAAGGCCACTAGCAAGTACACAAGCTTAACAAAACGTAAAGACTTTCTAAAAGAATTGGAAACCTAATAAAATGCACTTTTTCAAACCTTCAAGTGTGAAAAGGTCGGTGTTATATGAGGCAAACAACAAAAACGGCATTTATAAATATTTAAAAATTAACCTATGACAAATGCTTGAAAGCAAATAAAAACCCATCTGTTGTCTGCCCGGTAACTTACCCATTACATGCATCCCTATTTATAAATGATATTTAAAATCCACTTATGCGCCGATCAACTCGAAACTTCAACATCCCCCCCCCCCCGGGCAAACCCCGGGCATTTGAACTTTTGAAGATTGGATCGTTCAAATTCCCTCCCCTCGGGCCAAAATGGTGTTCAAATGCCCCACCTTATCGTCGGATTTGTCTGTCAAATGCCCCTCCTAAAGAACAATCGTTGTCGGCTCCTGTCATGAGTTACTACAAAAACCACAACTCTGACAACTAAAATCTGACAACTTTAACATTGAAACTAATGATTGGAAATTGAATTTATTAAGTTAAAATGAGTTACCCGCTACGTAGACTGTTCGAGTGGCAGGGTATTCTGCAGTGTAAGCCAAAGGGGCGGTTTTTCATTCGACAATGTTTTTCTTTTCTTTAACTGTTCACTGCTGTTAAGTGTTTTATGGCTATTCAAAAAAACCTCTGCAGACACAAATGCGGGAGAAAGGCGCAGCTTGACTCATTGCATAAAAAACTACATCGTTTAAAGAACTAGAAATACATATTTTAAAATTAGTTAGCCGGCTACGTAGAATGTTGTTCGAGCGGCAGGACATTCTGCAATTTAAGCCAAAGCGGTTTTTCATTCGACAGTGTTTATTTCTTTCACTATTCAAGTGCTGCGGGACAAAGCCGCAGCTTGACTCATTGTATAAAAAATCTACATCGTTTATATACAATCTATAAAAATAATTAATATTTAAGCACTCTCACTTTTGAAGACCTTTTTTGTAAGCTTTTTTTGTAATGCTGTATCTCCTCCTTTAAAACTCTTCCATCTCGTCCAAACACGTGTTTATAGCTGTTAGCGACTTCGCCCCCCCCCCCCCCCCCCCAAAAAAAAGCGATTTGAAACCTGACACTTCCGGTTCAATTTTCCCCACCCCACCCAGGCAAGGTCAAATTCCCCACCCCCGGGAAGGCCTTACCCGTCAAATTCCCCACTCCCGGGCACAGAAAATAGTCAAATGCCCGGGGTTTGCCCGGGGGGGGGGGGGATGTTGAAGTTTCGATTTGATCGGCGCATTATAATCCATTTTAATCTCCAAATTTGCAGACCGTCTCCGAGTGTACAAGACAGACCAACATTTTTCTTGTCACCTCATACAACCGGTTTAACTTAACGTGAACAACAATGTTTATTTGTCTTGGGTAAAGTCTTGCTTCCTACTTTCGCAAAATGGGAGAATTAATTACCATCTTTTGTTTCAGCAAAAGCCACAAAGATAAAGATCAGTCACTCGTTGTGAAAAGGCAGACCAGCTGTGATTTCCGATCAGAAGAGATAACTTTGTTTATTCGGGAAACAAGATTTCTTTACTTTTCAAGGCAATATAAACTCAACCGTTGGCCGCCGCTCCTGCTGAGTTTCTGTTGCTTGAACATTCAGCTAAAGTGATACGGAAAAGACAACAGAAAATAATACAAAAATCTGTCTACGCCTGTATACGTCTCGGTCGAATAGATCGTCCTTAAATCCTGTCGTTTAGCGCGTTTCTAATATCGTTTTGAACTCAAAACGTCTTCAATATTCTTTTAAACTTAACCGAATCGTCCGAAAATGATGTTATCTCTCAGTAATGATAAAGGAAAGACGTCACATCTGCATGTCGGCGGAAGTTATTGTCTGTGGTGAAGTGTTTTGACTAGCCAGCGACGCGTTGTTAGTACCATGTGCCATGTCAGCCTGCATGTGAGGTTCGGCCCATAATATTTACCGTATGACAGCTCTCACTCTAGTTCTCTCCACTCCATTTTGATTGCATGGTTATCTCATTTTAAGGTTGCTTCGGTAAGAGACCTCTACGAAGGCGTGAGAAGCTGACCTTCATTCAAAAACTCATAAATAATTCGTAAGCCCATTGACCTATTAATGGTCGATAAAACATCACGTGCAGTGATTTTAAAACCCGATAAAACCTCCCCTTATTAGTATGCGGTGTTTAAAATGTTTTTCTTGTATGTTAATTGTCAACGTTCACAAAACATCATTGTTATGAATTCTCTTGACTCACGCTTTTCCAGGAATGTTTTTCAAAAACTCACAGCACGTGTTTTATCGGTTCTAAAACCACTCAACTGCACCTCGTGGTTTTAAATCCGGATAAAGCAATGTTGCTCGTGTAAACTATTGTCCCACCCGCTTTATTGTTTGCTTTGCGTTTTATATTGCGCGAAAATTTAAAATTAACACGCAGTCTGCTTTTGCTTTATCTACAGATCTTTCCCCCGTTTACTTAATTTTCCACGTAGTTTACGGTTTCGCCTCGTGAAAGTTCTATAGGAAATCTATAGAACTCCTAAGAGAGAAATAATACGAAAATAAAGCCTTGGTGTGTCCTCGTCGGTTTAAACGGTTCCGTCAGCTTAGCAGGAGGTCTCGAACCCGGTCCACGATGGTGTGTGGAAGTTTAGGCGCAGTCATCTATCGAGAGGCATGGGACCAAGTTGTAAAGTTCAAAGTTCTTCGGAAGTTTCTGGGCGGGCGATTTCCGAAGTAAACTCGGGCTCATCCAACGCGACACTCATCGCGCCTAAGTTATTCAAAATGGCCACCTCTTGAAGAAAATACACGAACAAAAATTAAAGGTAATCAAATTTTTATTCATAAGAGATGTGACTGCTTACTGTGCAAATCATGAGCGACAAGAATAATCCAACCAACCGCGGGCAGAACACGGTCACCGTGATCAAAACGCGACTAAAGAGTCGGGCTATTCAAAGAGCCTCCATCCTCTCAATCACCATCATAAACATTAAAGAGCGAGACAATTCATACTTTGTAGCTGCCTTAGCAGATTCTTTCACTTCAAATCAACGGTCTTCCCAACCCTAGCTCGTAGCTTCGCAACAACCTCGTTCCCAGGGTCCTCTCCTACTCGGCCCCCGTGGCAAAAGAGAGAGAGAGAGAGAGAGAGAGAGAGAGAGAGAGAGCGAGAGAAAGAGAGAGAAAGAGAGAGCATCTGTCCAAGTTTCCGGTTTTTGCGGAATTCCGTACTCGAGTTATTTGACAAAATGTTCCACATAAATTTATAGAGCTTAGGATGGAGACGCCATTAGTTTGTGTCCCTCTGAGGGGTACAAACATGGCGGCCGGAAATAGGAAAAAACATCTGGAGTTCACTTTTGCCAGAAAAGATGTTTGTTTGCCCTTGTGAATTTTCGAATTAATATTTCTCCTCAAACTTAAATTGTTTAGAATGCTGAAAATCACACGAAGAGTCATTTTTAAGATACGGAAAAGCTCTGTCACGGCCGTCCTCCTGATGTCACGCACGATGGAAACTCGGAAATTGAAACTGTTCTATTTTCAAAAGGAAGCACGACATCAAGCTAAGGAATTGTGAACAGACATATTTTTAGGTAATCTTTCCTTGAATGAAGGTAAAAATTTTGCAGGCCTCCCAGTTTTGAATTCTAGAATTTGGTGACGTCACGTGAAAACCAAGAATATACACTGTGGAGATAATATAAAGAGAGGATTTGCTCGTATTACGTATTCTCGTACCTGAAGGCCAAGACCAACATGACGTCGTAGCAGACTCAAAAAAGCCAAGGCTGTTTAAAAATCCAAAATTGTGGCTTGAGCAAGTGTAATATATTTATATTGTAATAATATTTATTTAGTTAAATTTTTACCTTTAAATTACAACGGTTCTTGGGAGGGCTTCTTTAGGTGGTCTGCCTTGTATGGGGTCTCCGACTCCTTTGTAGGCTATCCTTTAATATGGCTTTGTTTTTCTTCTTTCTCCCTGTCTCGCTCTTTCTTCCTCTCACTCTACGCTCTTTATCTCTCTCTCTCTCTCTCTCTCTCTCTCTCTCTCTCTCTCTCTCTCTCTCTCTCTCTCTCTCTCTCTCTCTCTCTCTCTCTCTCTCTCTCTCTCTCTCTCTCTCTCTCTCTCTCTCTCTCTCTCTCTCTCTCTCTCTCTCTCTCTCTCTCTCTCTCTCTCTCTCTCTCTCTCTCTCTCTCTCTCTCTCTCTCTCTCTCTCTCTCTCTCTCTCTCTCTCTCTCTCTCTCTCTCTCTCTCTCTCTCTCTCTCTCTCTCTCTCTCTCTCTCTCTCTCTCTCTCTCTCTCTCTCTCTCTCTCTCTCTCTCTGCTTTCTTTTCTCTTACTTAACTTATATAACTTATATTATGTTATCACTCCTATTTAATTCACTGTATGAACTTCTTTTTTGCCATGAAATTGTAATAAAATGTTCACGAGACTTGTTGGCTGACATTTGTAATATGAGTAAGACTGGATCGAGAGCTTGGTGACCTGGCGTACAATTTTCGTACCCAGATTTCAAACGGCCAGATGAATCCAATATGTCTGCTGAGATTGCAAGATTGAATGCACACAAGTCGACATAAATATGAAGGCCATTAAAACCACGATACGGGATGCCGCCACTTTAATATTAGTTGCACGAAACACTGCACTTAACAGCCACTTTGATTACAGGGTTTTGTTGCTTGAGAGAGGAGCCAAGAGTGCATTTATGGTAAGTGTTTTTTTTACTTTATGGCCAGGTCGCACAACAGATCGGGAGAGGGCTACAATAGGGTAAGTATTAAGGTCAATTAGCTAACGCCGCCGCTGCATACAAGATGGTTAAAATTCCATCTGCTTATTGCATTTGACTTATCTTCGCTAAATTATTTCAGCCAAGTACGTATGTATTTCCTGGTGGAATTATTGAGAAAAAAGCTGACTTTTCAAATGACTGGATGGAACTGTTTAAACACTCATTTGCCAAATTTGGTAGAGATTTTACCTCCCTTGTCAACATTCAAGGACCACGCCCACCTGTGTTAAAGAAATCAACCACAGATATCCCAAGTGAAGTTGCTTTTCGAATATGTGCAATTAGAGAAACATTTGAGGAGTCTGGCATTTTGTTACTGAAAAGCTTGGCAGGTGAACAACAGAGCCACCTTAATACAGAAGAAATTCAGAGCTGGAGGAAAAAGGTTTATGCAGATGCTTCAAAATTTTTTACCATGTGCAGGTAATACCTGGGTTCTAACTTTGAAAGTGAAGGTTTAAACCTATGAGAAAGTGGTATGAACTGTTTACAACTTAGTTGCTTTGTAACCACATTAGAATAACTGACAGCATGTGCTGTGAGTAAATTACTAGTTCTCACATTAATACAGACATCCCAACAAACTGGATTATATCACAAAGGGTGTCAGGGTTTTACTGATGTTCTCATTAGTTCCCGAGAAAAATTAAATCCATTGTAAAGTTTGACAATGTAATATTTTTCAATGAGTCTCACATGCTGGGATGACACAAGAAAGCTACAGTACCGCCTAGAACTATAGACCCATTTGCCGCGTCGTTGCCGCGGGACCTACTCGCGGGTTTCCCTCGGTATTCCCGCAGTAGGACGTTTTATTTCCTCGGTTCGGTTGCGGTATGGCTCCAAAGTTGCCGCGGGAAAGTTCACCTAGGTAAAACCTCGGTAAAGGAAAGACGCGGTAGAGTTTGAATACGCTTTTGTCTCCTTTGCTTTGTGTTTTGGTTCGTCAGCTTCTAATGGCAAAATCGCACCGAAGAACGTTAACTACGGAGGACAATCATGGGCGATACACATACGATTCTCGGCCCTTGAAGGCTTGAACCATTTGAAGAAAATGAGAATCCGTTTTCGAGTGTCCAACCACATTTGAAAAATCCTTTGAGGAAGATTCTGATTTAATATCTCAAAACTCGGTATACCCAAAATATTTGACGACTTCTTGTGGACAATGCGCAATATTCACTATCGAAGCTTCGAAGCGTGCAGATTTGCTCAAGAAAAAACAGGCAAACTTGAATTTTCGACACAGTCTGTGGAGTTCCGTTTGCCGGACCTTTTAAAATCATTTATAAATTGAAAACAAATAATATTTTGGCATGTTTTGTGCCGCTCACCGCCCGAACAATTGCAATTCCAACACATTGTCGATCATTGTCACTCGGACTCCTGACGTGACAAGCTGTTTGATGCAACACGGCAGTGTTCCAGAATGTTAGTCCGCTGTTTACTGTATTTTTTGCCAAGTTATTTCAATTTTAAGTTAGGAGAAGCAAAAGAAAAAAAAACTGACCCACGAAATTTACGGATTATAAAACATATAGTTCGCGCGTGACGATGTTGTTGTAACTTGAAACCCTTGCTTGACTCGCAAATTTTGTCGCTTGTGTCTACAGTCTATTTTAAACCTCTTTCTTTTAAAATGAACTTGGCACTGCAACAAGAATAATATTCCCTCTCAATATCCGATTTTTTAGAACACAAGCTTGCTCTAAAATTCAGGAGATATTTTTAGCAGCTGTTTGGTCGGACACGTACAAAAATAGCTGACGAATCAGAAGCAGCGGTTCCCACGAGTGCAAAACAAACGTCAAACTTGCTCCTATGCAAATTACGGTTAATTTACAAGACGTTTGCCCCGTCTCTTGTATCGAAATGAACAAATTAAGAAAACTAAATTTTAAAAAAAGGATTTTTTATGACAATTCAGCGAACTCTCTTTCGTAAACTTACACTGAGTGTTTTGAAAAGCAGGTAAATCAACGTTCACGTATTTCACTGCGTATTTAACATACCCTCGGAGATACATGTAACAAGCTTCTTTGGAGTGTTGGATTGTTAGTTACTTTTATTATCTCTGAAAAGACGGAATACAAACATTTGCCGAGGTAAAGATTCAGGATTTCAATATTTGAATTATTACGCGAACGTACTACCCAACGCCATTTTGACTTCAACTTACTCCTTCGATTACGCACCGATTCTTCGCACCTCGAACACTTTGACTTGCAGTATAAACGTCTTCACTCACGCTAACGCTTATTTTAGAAATGCAACCAGTCCCCATTGTTCTTTCCCGCGGCACGCCTCGTCTTTTCGCCCGCGGCAAATTTACCGCGGCACACTGTACCTCGTCTTCACCGCGGAACGACCGTGTTTTCACCTAGGTGGACGCGCGGCCACTACCCGCGGTAAAGACGAGGTATGCCCTAGTCCCGATGGGTCAATAGTTCCAGGCGGTACTGTATTTCAAATTTTTGCAACATTCTGACACACTCTGGAGAACTAATGGTTTGGGCCCAGTTGTTCAAAGCCCGATTAAGCTAACCCTGGATTAAAATGAACTTTGATTTGAGTTTAATCACAAATCAATGAAGATACTTTCAAAGGATTTTTGGCCCTCAGTTTTGACTTAGACTTTTGTTCAACTTGAAATTAGCCTTTAAAACCATTTTTAACCAGCAAGATGAAAACTTGTAATCATAGATCAGCTAAATAAATATTTTGTGTTGAAAGTAAATACAAATGAGGTTTTTACCTGATCAAGATGATAGAGATTGTTAATCGGCTTTTAAACAACCGTGCCTTGGTTTCCTTTAACAGGCAATTGGAGTGTGTGCCTGATGTGTGGTCTCTTAGTGAATGGTCTAATTGGCTGACACCTGCCAGTTTATCAAGACGATATGACACATTATTTTACATCTGCTTTCTTGATAAAGAACCCACTGTGCTTCTTGACGACAAGGAGATGACTCACTCAAAGGTGAGCTAGTTTAAAAATTTGTTGTGAAACTTCAAGACAAGTTGATAGTCCAACCAGCTTTGACTACTTTCCAGAAACTTAGTGATTCTTATATACTGATAAACAGTCATGACCAATAATACTATGGCCTGAGACCAGTGGAGGCGTGGTGGTGTGGTGGTTACCGCGTTGGACTTTCAATAGAATGGTTGGAAGATCTGAGGATCGTTGGTTTGAGGCCAGGTTGGTCTCTTTATTGCTGTGTTGAATCCTGAGACAAGAAACTTTGCTCCACATTGTCTCTCTTCACCCAGGTGTATAAATGGGTATCGGTGACATACTACTGGGGATAACCCTGCGATGGACTAGCATCCCATCCTGGGGGGGGGGGGGGGGTAGCAATACTCCTAGTTGCTTCATGCTATAGGAACCGGGCTAAGCTCCGGCCGTGTGGGCTACTTGGGCTCTAGTGCGACTTTACATTACCTCAGACAAGTGCAGATCAGTGGGGAGGGTCTATGGGGCCTGTACTGTCCAACCCCTTTCCCCTTAAAAAAAAACCTGCATTTTGCATATTATACCTAGATCACCAAGAAATCTTGACACAATCATGTTTTTAAATCTCCAACAGCTGACCTTTTGTTGTATCAAGTGCTAGCCAAAATAGGACATGATGAGATCACTTGCCAGGATATGCCTCAATGTATTATTGATAACTTTGCTTCCCCAAAACTTGAATGTTGTACCAGACAGTGCAACTCTGCTATAAGCTATATTACCATCATGTTGATAAGTTGCCTTAGTCTGTATTTTTACGCAGCCTTGTCTCCGGCCCTGTTGATTTACTGAGTATTATTAGCAGAAACTAGATTACAATCTTTAGTTAACATATTTTTAGTTTCATTTCAGTGGATAACACCGGCATCAGCAGTTTCAAAATGTCAAAAGAAACAAATAAAACTTGGCATACCTCAGATTTATGAGATGTCAAGATTTTGCCAGTGAGTGGAATTTTTTATCTCAGCAAAAACTTACATGTTTGTAAATTTGTGATATCTCTGGTAGTGTACCATAACTTCTTAGAAACCCTAAAAGACTTGAAGTCAAGAATTAATCCAACCAAAAGAAGTATCCTCAGGCTCATGTTGCATTCTGCACTACACCAGGTCTTGCCTTTAAGGAGGCGGCGTGGCCCAGTGGTAAGGGCGCCGGACTTGAAATCCGGAGGTCCCGGGTTCAAGTCCTGCCTCGGCCACGCTTGTAAATAGCAAGCTGGTTTGCCTCCTACCAGTTGGGATTTTTAACATGTTATGTCCGATTTAATTATTATTTGTTTCCCGTTATTTCCGAGTGGAATGCCTGTAAACTAGCTTTGGGTAGCTAAGTGCGTTTCCACTATAAACAGTGCATTTATTATTTATTATTATATTATTATTATTATTATTAAGCAAATTAAATTTTGTCACAGTGTTGAAATATTTTATAGCACCTTAAGTTTGTCAATGTTTACAGTTGGACCAATATAGTTTGGCTGGATGAATATCAGTACTTTTAGTGACAAACACTTTTCCCAACAATTTGTTGGAGGTATAACAAATGTTACAAATGTTACCAATTTGTACAAATGCTGAGGATGTTGGCCAACAGTTTTGGAATGTTTACATGTAGCTAGGGCCAGGGCTGGGTTAAATAAAGCATCTTAAGATAAGTAGAGTTTTCTGCAGTAGCTCTCTTCATTCTGAAGAGTTCTCTCAAGAACTGTTTTAAGGGCGATTTATATGGTACGACTTTGTCGCATGCGACAAGCTTACGACAGGCTTACGACACGAATTGTTTCATGTAAATTAAACCTACAACTCGCTTACGACTCTTGGGTACGTCATAAAAAAGTCGCAGGATTTTAAAATCCTACGCTAATCGTAGGTATAGGCAATGTTGAATGACGAGAGTTGTGTGCCATTTTTTTCCATGACGCGAGCAGCGCGTGGTCAAGAAATCGCATACGACAGTCGCAAGCAAAAGTTGCACCATCTAAATTGGCCTTTAGATCAATCGGATAGGAAACACAAAAAGAGCAAGTAAAAATAGTTTGAAATGCAGGGAATGACAACGGAAAATTCCCACTTATCTTAAGTTGCTTTATGCAACAGGGCCCAGGGCCTTAGAATTTGTGGTTGTTCATTTTACACAGATTTCCAAATTGGGCAGACTTTCAAACCTTTCAGGAACGACGTGCATCTCAAGGTTGTGAACAATGGCTGCCTTTACTCTTACAATGTCCTGATGGCGTACTGGTAAGAAATATACAGAAAGGCTTTTATGCAACACTATCAAATGTGACTATTTTGTCATCAAATCAAGTAAATTATTATTCCAGATTTTGTCACAGAGACTAGTTGTCATATACACAACTTAGTGGTGTGTTAGGTTTTTTGAGCAATGTGCAGAATAAACCGTTACTTTTCTTTAAAACACAAGTGACCTGCACAAAAGAGGAACCAATGCTTGATGGATATCTTTTCTTTATGACCACAAATGCTCAGTTCACTTGAGTTGGTTCATTTTCATTCAAACATAGTGAGGAAAATTTTGCCAGGCCTGTCAGTCTTCCTATTACAGGAAGGTTGGCCATCTCATGTAACTATCCCGTCTCTGAGCTTGATCGTTTGCAAACAGTGGTTTGTAGTTCTTTTGCTGCAAACCTCATTCCACTATAAATGAATTTAACCTACCATTGGAACAGCTTCCCCTTATGTATCTGTTAATAATTATTAACAGATACAGAAGGGCAAGCTGTTCCAATTGGAATTACAGTCGAACCTCCACTAACGGCCACCTCTCTACAACGGCCACTTTTTTTTGTCCCGCGGACAGTCCATACATTACCTCTTGTTTAAACCTCTCTACAACGGCCACCTCTCTGCAACGGCAACGGCCGCTAAAGTGCGTCCCCAACTGCCAAAATAACCTCTGTACGGCCAGTACAGCTCTTTTTTGTAAAAACCTTTTTTTATAAGTTGATGCAGTAATCGACATTTGTCTTCGGAACATTACGTTTCTGTATCCATTTTAATGATATATGCTGCAGTAAGCATAAATAGTCTACAATAATGCAGCGAATGTTGCGAACCTTGCTCGTTTCGTCTTGTTAACATCTTGATTCAAAACATTATTTACGTTTTATTGTGTATTTTATCTATATATATTATTTAAGATTAGATTGTCATTATAGGCTACAGTAAGCATGAACTTGGCACAATGAACATGTTGTACTTCCCGAAAAAAAAGGTGTCATATTACACCCCTACCTCCCCATAACGGCCACCTCTTTACAACGGCCACTTTCTTCTGTCCCCAAGGTGGCCATTGTGGAGAGGTTCAACTGTATTCCAAGAGTGCTCAACCCCCATACTGTTTTAGTCCAAAAAGCTCCCGAAACGTTCAAGCTCAGACTCTGATAAGCACGGCATGTAAGAGCAAACATATTCTACTAAGCGTCACCCTCGAATAAGCACCCACCCACAACAGCAGAGCAGGGGTCGAAGGGTTGTCACAGTAACAATGGAAATGATGCAGTTTGTTTAAAAATAGCTCCAAACAAGAGACTGAAATCGACATTTTAAACTGATTGTTCTTTTTCTGTTAAATTACTTTTAGAAAAAAAAAGAGATGATGTCATGAGAGGTGTTAGTTATCGTGGTTTGAAATGATAGATCAAAATTAATCGATCGTTTGTCTCACTATGATGACGTTTGGACTGCAGTACAACTAAGTTAAGCTAAACATGAACGGAACTACAAGGAGAATAAACACTTTTCATCATTATTCTTTATGCTTATACTTATTTCAGGCCTGTTTTTAGATGGACTGACCAGCACTGTCATGCTCCAACCTATGTAACTTGTGAACCAGGTCTTACAGCCTTAATTTCATTACATATAGAGAGTTACATCTCGTACATGCTATAAAGTGAACAGAACATCTTGTGTTTTATTTTTCAGCAATTACTTCCACATGATGATCTTTATCCATCACAGTATGACAGAGTTTCAGAGGCACTTGCCAACAGCAAAACAGGACAAATTACAATGACTGAATACTCAGAGACAATAGCAGACTGCAACTCCAAGGGAATAAACTTCAATAGAATGTTTCATCAGCCTGATAATTTATACGGTGTGATCTACAATGTTAAACTTCCTCACGGACAATGTTCACCCATCACTGATCCAGATAAAATTCAAGAACTTGCCAAACAGTTACAACCTCATCTTTAACCACTGTGGAGTAGGAATGTTATGTTTTCTTAGATGACGACTGGTATATTGTTTTACAGCTAGTACACTCTTTTTATATAAGAATTTATGCATCAGTCAATTCCAGCTGTGCCCATCCCACCATCCCACCCCCGGGCAATAGTGGGGCATTTTCCCACAATGTCCATTCCGGGGGTCAGGCATTAGCCTTCCACCCAATTACCCCAGGGCGTTTGACCATCTCACTTTATTCACCCTACAGCATTGTCGCTTCCTTAATGACAAATTCATTGGCAAATACAGTAAGTTTCTTATTGAATACGTCTAGATAGGACATAAAATGGGACGCTAGAGCTGTAGAATGACCTATTTGTGCACTAACTACGGGAAACAAGACCCAGCTAGGACTTAATTTGGCCTGAATTAGCTTAGATTTTACTGAAAGTAAGACGAGAAACGAAGAAAATAAAACATTTTTGACATGTTTGAGCTACCACCCCGGGGCATTTGAACAACTATTTTGTCCCGGCGGTGGGGCATTTGCCAGTTTATTTTCAAAAAATCCTAATTCCTGGGGGTCGGCCCCGGGGGTGGGGGGGGGGGGGGATGGGCACTGTTGGAATTGACTGATGCATTGTTTTATAAGAATATTGAGGCTGAAATTTGCGAAATTTTAAAATATTTTAAGGTTACCGTATACCTTTAGAGGTGTCTCGCGTCCAAGCGATCTAAACCCCTATATCAAATTAAAGCTTATAGTAGCTAGCTATCAAACTAAACCAAGAATTTTGACATAGAATGAATTGTCGAATTTTTCACGACCTCTAAATGCGAGCGTCTGAATCACCTTTTGAAAGATTCAAGTCAAAGCGAATTTTGTTTTTTCGCTAATTTAATTTCCTCCTTAGTTTCCGGACCCAAAGCGCTAAAAAAAAAACGTGTCTGCCTTTTGTCATATTCAATTGCAGTGAAAAGTTACAGAACATTTTCGAAATAGGATTAAAAAAAATGTGGAGTGATTGAACAAAAATCGCCCTCGGAGAAAAAATATTTCGAAAGAAAAAATTCGCAGACAATTGCTTTTGTTGTCTATAGCTACTGTCCAAATTTGAAGGCAAACGAACAAATTCCCTTTGAGTTTTAGCTCTTTAAAGTGTCCCCTTCAAGTGAAATAATTGATTCAAGAAAACAGCGCTAAAAATTCGACAATTCAATATATTTCAAAATTCTTGGTATAGTTTGATAGCCAGCTCTATAAGCTTTTATTTGATAAAGGGGTTTAGGTATCTACAGTTTAAACCGGACGCGCTACATCGCTTGGACACAAGATACCTCTAAAGGTATACGGTCAATAAACCCGGGGCTGAGATTTTAGAAAGAATATAATTTTGTGTTTTGAAAATTTGTAAATAAAATACAATTATATATGTTTTTAATGCAAATTAACTAAGTTTAAATTGCTTGCTGGCGCCCAAAGTCCTCCCGGACACCAGCATGCACATGTCAATAAAATTTCCCAGAACTATCTCAAGGTGCTTTTTTCAGCAGTTTTGAGGATTTTGCAACCTGGCCTATATCAAAAATTTTAACTTTGCAGTGTATTTTTTTTTTATTTTTAAGTTGTAGTGTGCTTTATAATATTTTATTAGGACATAAAAATTTGACTTGTGGTAACATTAACAGTCATGTGCAAAAGGAATAAAAGATCTGAGGCCAGGCTCAGATTGTTTGGTCTTCTCAAACTTGCGACATTCCTGTATGAATGGTTAAAACTGTAAATAACGGCAAAATATTAAAGATTAATTGTACAAAAGGGAACTGAAAGAAGGAGAGATACACTGTAGTAGTAAATGTCAGCCTTCTCCTCCCCCTAACCATCAGACCGTGGGATAGGCAAGTCGGAGTCCATAGCTTTATTGCGACAAAGCGGTGTACTGTCTTTCGGTTCCATTGGGCTCTTGAATTGGTAAGACAAAGTACACCTTAATTTTGTCATATACGCTGACCTCCTCTTTAACTGATTTGTGAACAAAAGGCCAATTTAGTTTGGAAACAGTGCAATCCAAACGTAGCCTGATCCCATGATCCCACGCAGTCGTTTTTAGGGGACATCATGTTACCTGCTCCCCTAAAAGCGACTGGTGGGAGTATAACCCAAACGTTACTAGTATTTGTCTGTTTCGTCGCTGGTGTTTTGTACTTTGAACTAATCACTACATAAATCAATAAGTGAGCTTAGCAATCTTTATAGTCTGTCTTAAAAGGAGGCTCGAGGCAGTTTTTTTGGACTTGGGTGGAAGTTTTGAAATTATAATCTCGTATACAAGATAAACTTCGATCTCCTTCATACTACATCATAATTTCAACATATGATCAAAGTTTATTTTCTCATCGGTTTCCAAGCAACAGCTATTACCATAGCAACGGAAGCGCATAGCCTCTCATTTTAAACATTGTCAATTATCTCGAAATCTAGTCAGACACTTTATGACGAAACTTTAGGGATTTAAACTACTCAACCTAGACAACTTGTAGGCGAAATTAGAAAAAAATCTGTAAGAGCGTTTTCAAGTAAATAATGAATCAATTTTTATGGGGTGATTTTGTTTATTCCAGCATTTTTCACCAATATCTCTGGCAATAAAAAAAAACTTGACACTTTGTCTTTTCTGTTAAAAGGTCATTGCTCATAGCAAAACATTCTAAATGTATATTGAGCTTCATGGGTGTCTCCGATTTTAAGATATTTATGTTTGAAAACATTTAAAATAAAGCGCAGATGAATAAAAAAGTTCCTACTTTGCATAAATCGAGATATCTTTAAAATACCCCGGCAGATTATTCTGTTAAATTACAAGCGGTTAGAGTAAGAATTCTTTTCGATATTCACGCAATTTTTAGGCTCAAGAACCGAAATCGGTGTTAGATAAGAAGGTTGAATCTTGGTCAAGTTTCAGTCATTATTCGCTTTCTTCGAACAAGAGTTTTATTTTGTTTGTCCCGGTCTATTCCACTGCTATTCACGTGCTGTGAATATTTATGATTACGTGAAGTCGTGCAAAAGGTACAATTTACATAAATATATGCTCCTGCTTCTAAAGTCTTCTATTGTAAATTTTACCTTTTGCAGGACTTCACGTTATGATAAATATTCAAAGCACGTGAATAGAAGTGAAATAGACCGGGACAAACAAAATAAAATTCTTGTTCGGAGAAAGCGAATAACGACTGAAACTTGACCACGATTCAGCCTTCTTATCTTACACCAATTTCGGTTCCTGAGCCTAAAACTTGCGTAGTTATCGAAAAGAATTATTACTTTAACCGCTTGTAATTTAACAGAAAAATCTGTGCGGGCATTTTAAAGATATCTCGATTTATGCAAAGTAGGAACTTTTTTATTCATCTGCGCTTTATTTTCACTGATTTTAAACATAAATATCTTAAAATCGGAGACTCTCATGAAGCTCAATATACATTTAGAATGTTTTGCTATGAGGAAAGACCCTTTAACAGAAAAGACAAAGTATCAAGTTTTATTTTGCCAGCGATATTGGTGAAAAATGCTGGAATAAACAAAATCACCGGATAAAAATTGATTGATTATTTACTTGAAAACGCTCTTACAGATTTTTTTCTAATTTCGCCTACAAGTTTTCTAGATTGAGTAGTTTAAATCCCTTAAGTTTCGTCATAAAGTGTCTGACTAGATTTCGAGATAATCGACAATGTTTAAAATGAGGGGCTATGCGCTTCCGTTGCTATGGTAATAGCTGTTGCTTGGAAACCGACGAGGAAATAAACTTTGATCATATGTTGAAATTATGATGTAGTATGAAGGAGATCGAAGTTTATCTTGTATGCGAGATTGTAATTTTAAAACTTCCACCCTAAGTCCAAAAAAACTGCCTCGAGCCTCCTTAATGGGCTCCTGGTCTTTCGTGGCATAGCAGGGGCGTAGCCAGGATTTCTAGGAGGGGGGGTTCGACTTCCTTTTGACCCAACTATCTGCCCCTGGGTCTCCGAGGATGGTTCCAAATTGGTTCCAACGAAAACGGTTGGTCTAAAATCCTTACATTACGTACGTACAAGACTTTGGCGTTTACGCTACGCAAACAGAAGACGCCTTGGTTGCCGTTGAGCGAACTGGTTTATCACTTCCTCGATATATATGTCTCAACGCCAGCCCAGACTCTCGCTCGCTTGACATGGTCGACCTCAGGTATGTTTTTAACCTTCTTAGTGTACTGAATAAGCGCTCACATTCAGCTGACGTTATCCGCAACGTGCACAAAATGCGGATCGACGGCAAAGTGTGGATGTTAGGAAAGAACTCTCGATCGCATGCTGCGAGTGTCTGAACTGCACTGGTGGGAAGGTCGGCATCATCAGTGCTGCACCACTTTCTCTTCCATCGCAGGAGCTCAACATCAACCATATGAGGAGAAGGAAGGTCGTTCTCGTAAAACTCCAGGCTCCAGTTGTTCAAAGGCCGGATAACTTTACCCTGTGGATAAGTCACTATCCCACAGTTTCAATAAGTGCAAAGATTTCAATATTTCCTCTTGTACAACCGAATATGCACACTCTAACCACAGTTAAGTTTGGGAGTGTACGAAAACCTTCGACAACGTTTAATGGAAGTATATTTAAGACGGACCTGAATAGTGCCTTATCCAGCGGTTAAAGTTATCCGGCTTTTGAACAACTGGGGCCAGCGCTGCTTCAATGTCAGGATTTCTGTCTCCGACGGCTACCAGCTCAGGAAGAAGATTAAAGAGGCTGGACAAGACAGCATCATTAGTAGGATTGAAGTATGTTTTCATCTCTGATTGTAGATGGTCTAGAAGGGGAATAGCAACTGCCCTCTTACAGTAATCAGATGGTGTCTGGGCTGGTACATTGTCGCGATGCTGCTGCTGATTGGTCCGGCGCGGGATGGAAGGCACAACACCTTCATTTGGCGCGGTAGTGACCGCCAGATCGAACCACTTGGTCCAGATGTCGAGAATCTATTACACTCTTGTTGGGATAAAATCACTGTTAAAAATAGGAGGGGGGGTTCCGGAACCCCTGGAACCCTGGCTACGCCCCTGCATAGCTAGGGATATGCCATGACCGCAGGCTTATTGTGGATGCTACTGAGACGACACCAATAACAGTGCCAGAAACTGCAAGCATTGGAGTCCGAGGGTATTGGGGGGGGGGGGGGGAGGGGGGTTATACTCATAGTACACAGTATGTGAAACAATAGTAAGAGTTAAAATTTAGGTGTGAAAGACCTCGACCGCTAAAAAATATAGGAGCCCCTTTGAGTCCTTTTGCACAGTTCTGACTGATTCAGAAGATAAAATAACGTTATTATATTACACCAGGAGCTACATTTAGGCCTCTAGACGCACTAAATCCATACTTGGCATCTAAAGACGTCAGCCCTATTAGGTCTCAGCTCAAAAGCTCATCGGAAAATGCGAGCGGGCGAACTCTGATGGTGGACAAGGGGCGGCTGCTGTCAGGTTCATGCCAAAATATAACACCACATGAGACAGGCGTCCTGTTTCGCGCAATATGTTCATCAGACACGCTGCGTCGCCAGTTCTCTAGTGATAAACACTCTGATCTCGCAGGACACCGTTTATGTGCTACACGAACTTAAAGAGGAATTTGCATTGACTGTACATGTTATGCAAGCGAAGTGCAAACATCTTCATGGAAGGCCCACATACCGGCGCTCTATCAACCAAGATGTTGCAAGGGTCGACATCCCAGAGCGACCTGAAGAGTTATCAGGTTTGGTTGTCCGCGAAAACAAAAGTGGTCGATTCAGTAAACGCGGTATGTTCCTTTGCATGTCAGCATAGCCCAAACCCTATCTAGACCTGGTGTTTGTTTCCTTTTTTTGTCCTCTGAAGACGGAGAGGGCGAGGGAATCCCCCTCCATAACTTCACAAGTATAAAAGGCATGACAATAAGACTCCGAGGAGAGATCGTACGTTCAAGCATGTCTCCTCTAGGGTCCGCAACGGGGCATAATGACGTCATATGACAGCTTGACGTGATGGAAACGGTTGTCATGTGGCCGACACCAGCACTCTCTAGAGCGCGAGACGAGAAGTCCTTTGACAGAGCTTCAGTAGAATATGCGGAGAAGCTTGAGTTACAAACCACACTGTTACCAGTGGTCAGCATAGTCAGTAAGAGAGCAACAGACAAGATATGGTATGGATACTCAAGTCAAGTGCGTCACAAAGGACTCGGTTCTAGTTCAGAAGTCCTATTTGACAGCAAACCGGAAGTAAAGCAGACCCTGTATGCAGCACTTGCAGGATCAGACCTTCGTGACATAAATACTGAAGCATGAAAAGTCGACTTCATTGCCTGATGAAGACTAGCAGTAAGCAGTCGAAACGTCGCGATCTACAACTTGAGTGACTACATCGTGAAACAAGCCATTATTTAATTTAGTACTAGAAATACGTGACTCGCAAAACCTCGCGAAGCTGGGGCTGGGTGGAAAACCCTCTTTCAGGCTCGTATTGTAGCATCAAATGAGGAGATTAAAAGGGGCATAGGATTTGTTTTGATGAGCATGGTCTTTTCGTAGTTCCACAGGCTAGTTTGCGGTTGAAAATCTATTTCTGACGCGACGTAATGTACAACGGGCGTGCAGCGCTGTCGTGTTCGATGAATTTATTTCCCACGGAAAATTATTTTACCGCGGCCAGAAAACGTGTAATTTCTTCAATGCAATCTTTCACCAAAAGATTTCTAAAAGAAAGCGCAAATACTCTGGAGAGATAGTTCTGTATCCAGTGAATATTGATAAACATTGTAGTTGAAATTTGATCATGCACGCATATTTTTTCCGATCTATGCAAATTTTGCTCCAGACGACGCCAGACAGTCTGACGTCACAAAGTGCGGACACCTTCAAAGATATATATATATAAATATATTTTTCGCTCGAATTCGCGCGGCTTAGCTCCGCTCGGGCCGGCTCGGCCCGACAAATTTATTAACCTCGCTACGCTCGGGCCTTCGGCCCTCCCTTCGCGAGGAACAATGCATTGCTGTGACAAATGATCCAGTTCAAGATCAATGATCGATGTGTGTTGAAGTAGCTAGCAACCTTAACAGCAGGTTTCTTCTTGCACCTTGCCTCGAAGAAAGCACTGGTGGATGATGAACCAAAAGCCGATAACGCGGTCGCAACATACGGGGATACGGGGACGGCTCGATTACCAGCCGCTGTTCGGGAAAATGAGCACGCGCACATCCCCCCCCCCCCCCCAACCCCACCCCCATTTTTCATTTACCATTGGGAAATTTGTACTTCTTTTGGCATTGACCTCTCAGCTGTAACAATTCAATGGAAAAAGCCATACATCGACAAACTGCCTTCTCTTTGTCAAGGATACTGCCTTCTCTTTGTCAAGGATGCGCATGTCAACAGTGAGGAGTGATTTTTTTCTGGCTGATAACATTGTTTTGTCTCATCTTCAAGAGAACAGTCAGTCAGTCAGTCGCCTCTGCTTAAGGTCCCTACTGCTGGAAAGACCACCTTAACGTCTTACAAGACGTTTGAATTAAAAATAGGTATAAAAGGCAAACAAACTCGCCAGCAAACTAAAAAACCTGACAACTTTATAAGTTAATCCTTGTCTTCAGTTCTATATTATTGTTTTCGCTAACGAATTTTTCAGTCGCAGAAAATTTTAGGGAAACGATCCGGCTCTATTACTCGAATTTACGAGCTGCTGTTGGCTTTCCAAAAATTCCTAGCTGAACTTATTTTTCTCTCTTAACAACATTTTTCGTCCCCTCGAAGACAAGATGAGTTAAATTCCCATTTCACTAAAGTTTTTGTTGATCGGAAACGCCGATGTCTCTTCGCAATTCGATCCACATTTCGACTGTAGGCGATTTAGGTCATCCGAACACGTATTCACCGAAATGAACCGTTAGGTGCCCTGGACATTGAAAAACCACAGTAACATTTATTAAATAGACCCTGTGGTTTCTTGTTTCTCCATTCAAAGTCGAACAGGTCTCAATTGATTCTCGTTTGTAACTTGAAGCTATTATCTGCGTTACATGTAGTGTTTAGGGTATTACTCTGTGGGACGTTAAAGAACCCACTCACTGTTCGCAAAGAGTAGGGGACGTAGTTCCCGGTGTTGTGGTCTGGTCTTTGTGCGTATATTCCGTATATCCCGGGTCCGCAGTAATTGGCCTTAGCTGTTGCGGTATCCCTGTCCATATTGGACAAAGCGAAATAAATAAATAAATAAATAAATAAATAAATAAAAGTCGCGTAGGGTGTTCGGGAAAATGAGCACGCGCTCATCCCCCCCCCCCCCCAACCCCACCCCCATTTTTCATTTACCATTGGGAAATTTGTACTTCTTTTGGCATTGACCTCTCAGCTGTAACAATTCAATGGAAAAAGCCATACATCGACAAACTGCCTTCTCTTTGTCAAGGATACTGCCTTCTCTTTGTCAAGGATGCGCATGTCAACAGTGAGGAGTGATTTTTTTCTGGCTGATAACATTGTTTTGTCTCATCTTCAAGAGAACAGTCAGGGATGAGACCGTAGTGACTTTTTTACGAAGGCGAAAACTAAGGCGTTGATACTTAGTGGTTCTAACAAGAAAAGTGTTCCCCTAGGTTTCACCTCATTAAAATGCAAAGAGTATCATACTTTAGCAAGGCTTGCATTGTGGCTCCTTTTGGTGTGTATAGATGATAAAAACATTCGGGTATCAATCATCGGTACTGTCCACACTTTAGTAAAGATTTCATTCATTTTTTTCCGTTTTCAGCATGTCATCAAACCTAACGTCACGTGAATTAAAACAGCGTGACATTTTATTGCATGACTTTTGAAATAAACAGAGTGGAATTAATCCACGAGCGCTTTCGCTTCAAGTAATTATGGTTTTTGAAATTCTGCGAACGGCCCAGTAACGACATCTCGAAACAGAAAAATCGTTTCCAAATTCAAAGAAAAGCAAACTCATCTCGATTTAAAGGATCCTCAAGTCGAAAATAAGTGGTTCGATGGTAAGTCAATTGCGTTGATTGTCGCTCCATCGCAATAAGCGATGATAATTTATCTTGTTGACTTCACAGAGGGACCCCAATAGGTTTTTCGGGATGGGGGATTTGTCTTTTTTAAAGGTCGGGATTCGGGATTTTAGCGGAAAAGAGCGATGATATTCGGGATTATAATTATGGACGGGACCCGGGATTTTACGATTTTACGAAGCGGGATGCGGAAAATGTTACTATAAAGAAACGAGATCCGGGAAGTCCGTTGTCGAAAATTTAAAAAGAAAATCCACTTGTCACCGTCCCGGACAAGAAAATAAAATTACGGGTACTGTTTCTTTACAGATGAAATTTATTTGTGCTCACTGAGACCTTGCATTTAACTTGAACCGATAAGCCTAAACAATTGCCACAGAACGCAACAGTACACAACAATTGCCTAAACAATTGCCACAGTACACAACGGCAGAAAGGAACTAATTCAAACGGCTCCGAATGATAAGGACCTAAGAAAACCTCCATTCGGTAAATTTGAGTAGTTTCCTTCATGATCAAAATCAAAAGGTCAACAGAGAGACCTCACCACATTTTGATCGAAAACGAAAATCTCTCAGAAACGTACTCAGGAAAGCACTTAATCCAGAAGTCTAAGGTACATTAAGCAGCCAGCCAGTTTGGCCTCAGTGTCCCCTTTTCAAATATTTGTTGCAGTCTCACGTTGTGGTACGTGAGTAGCAATGCTCTTCAGAGTTTGACTCGGACAGCAAAGTTTTCCAAGGATCAACGTGATAGGAAAGGCAGCCCTCACCATTCAATTGTGAGAAAAAAGGAAAAAAAAGCTAAGGAAAAAGAGCAAGCTCTAAAAAGGAATTGCTAACGACTTATTGACTGACGTGGTTCGCGGGAAACTTTAAAAACGTCTTAAATGAACGATGTCGTCGTTATGATGGAAAGAAATAGAAGAAATAATCTTACAGCTAATATTTCTCGCGTGACCAAAGACCAGTACAAAGATCAGTACTCAGATTTGCAGTGGGAATTACATCCAACTGAAAATGCCTTTAATTTTTTCGTCGAGATAAGGGGCGTGAAAAAAATTATGAGCCGACCGGGATTGGGATTGGGCCAAAACAGCAGTCGGGATTACGGGATTGAGGGAAAATTTTGTCCGGGATGGCGGGATTGAAGAACCCTATTGGGGACCCTCTTCACACATCAAGATGGCTATATAATAATGACAGGTGATACAAACACAACCAAATATGTTATTTAGACAATACCTTATTGCAGTTAGCGAAACACGACCTTTTACTAGTGGTTTACAGCCGAATGCGGAGGTAAACTACATGAAATTTCAATAGTTTCTCTTAGTTTGCTTGCAGTCATGTGCAGTTTGTTTACACGTTGATATTGCAATTTTCGTGATTTTGAGAGCGTTAAGGCTCGGCGCTGGTAAAAAGCCCGAAGCTATTTTTTATACCTGGTTTTAGAGCGATACTTCCTCAATCTAGAATTCTAAATTTGAAGTGATTTAGTGTTTTACCAGATCGCGAAATTCTCTATTGAAAAAGTGCGCCAAATTCAGAATTTGAGAGAGCGAATTTTTTAGATTTTTTGCGGCTCCTCATGACCAGGAAAATTCATCCACTGGAGTATTTTTGGACTCAGATATTTAATAAACACTTCAAAAGCAAATTTTCAAGTAGAAAACTGGGTTTCCTTTGATGTGAATTGAACAGAGCGAAGTTTACGAGAAGGTGTGAGCCATGTTTATTTCGGGTGTTTTTGAAACCACGAGGGGCCGTCACTGTTTTTTCTATTTTTTTTCCGGTTTAAAAATATATTTCAGGAAAACAATCCCACCACGTTTTTAAAACTACCATGGGATGTCTCTGGACGGAATATACAGAGTTTTGATTTTTCATCATGTGCCACTTATTTATGATTTCGCTCGGTCTTAGTAGACATTCCCTCTTAATTGCTTTTATCAACAACGAGTCACTAGCAAGCTAATTTTTATGTAATTCATTTATTTATTTCTGTGACAAACTGAATCATCCAGAGTAATTTATCTCTCTTACTGGAAGTGGTTTTTCGCACTTCGGTCCACCATATCTCATGGCGAAACCTGCCCTACTGCAATCGCAACTCTTCTGTTGCTGGCCGTCTCTCTCGACTATTACACATCTGCCCCCGTTCTTGCAGCCCTGTGCTCTTGCTTCTCTTCTCTTGCACCCTGGAAAGTTAAGTTAAAAATAACACAAGTAAAATTACAGCACGTTCGCAACCCTTCAATTTTCTCTAAAGACTTTGAGCACCGGTAAGAACTTCGACTTAGCGCGGGTGAGTACTAGGTTTCGGGGCCGTGGATGCTGTAAAACGTTGGTGACAATAAAATTAAGAACCTTTTCCCCACAGATGTTTTCCTGGAGCACTAAGGGGAAAATATCAAGTGGACTTAAATCAGTTTTTAGCGATTTCAAGTTTCTACGTACAAAAAGGAAGAACCAATTTTTTTCCATTCTTTGGTCATCTGTCAACAAAAAACACTGAAATTAAAACTGAAGTATTTATACATTTGGGTTTTACGCTTTGGAAACCAGTATGTGTTCCAGCTTTTTAAAGTAGTACTAAAAATAGACGGATTACACCGCCCCTTTATCTACCATTGCACGGGATGCCCACGGTATATTAAATTATCTCCAAACAGGATCACGGTCCGTTCTTGCTTCTCTCGCGTGCGCCAAGTTCTCTTCCCCGCCTCTCCCCAAAGGAAATGATTTAAACAGCCAAAGGAGATGGAAAAGAAAGTAATTTTAGGGCGGTGGTATTTTAATTGCCGAGTGCGCTCTTGTCGGCGCCTTATTCGTGATGCACACTTGAACAGATGCTATAAATTGCCTTGCCAAGTAACCATATTGCCAAATTAAAGGTTTTCTTCTTTTCTTACTAGGTTTATTGATTTTATCCCTCTTGGAATGGCAATGTTGTGCAGACAAAACTGATAGTCTTCAAACTGCAAAACAGAGGAATCTCACTTCAATTTTCTTCTAGATGTAACAACGGAAAACATGTCCGCTTTAAATGTCAGTTATATTTTATTTGCTCTCGACATAAAGTACCGAACTATGCCTGTCTTATATATATGATGTTATTATTGTTTGGGAGACAGTACAGTCTGGCTTCTTGACTCATCTCTTATCTTTATTACGCAGCTATATGGTACCATTTTACCTCAGTGAACTCAATATCTTTTTTCCTTCTTTTTTTTTATTTTTTAATTTCATACTTTTTGCTTTGTAGTGGTAGTCTTACCTCTGACAAATGTGTCTCGTTTTTGCACCATCTCATCTGAAAAGAGAAAATTAAATTCTTAAAACCTTTAAGAAAGGAAGAACTGTGTGAATTTATATATTCAATCAATCTGATACTGTATTTACCTTTGGCTTCAACAGCAACACAAACCATCCAAATAACCAAGATGGTTAAGATCACAGCAGTCTTCATTGTTTAACTTTCACCCGAGTTGTAGATCCGTTTGACTTTTCTTCACCGTTTCACGGTCTTAGATACTTGTAAGACTTTTCATGTTTCTCGAATATTTATTAGATAACCTGATAAATTATGTACGAGTACTTTCGATCGTATTATTTGCTTTGGAATTCCTTTCCCGATTTTTTGTTGTATAAAATACTCAAATCGTCTTTCTTTTCATGCAACTAGTCAACCCTTCAACCCTGACACTTATAATTCTTAAACTTTCCGTAGTTTCTTTTGTAGTTCCATTAGCCAAGCTAATCTTCACTAACCACAGGTATTGCTGAGGGCATTGCTCATATTTAATTGCCTTTTTAGTTAACCAAAACGGGATCCAATAATCATTGCTTCTCGCTTGTTACTTATTAATTTCTCCACACCCCTAATATTTAAACATTGTTCTCATACAGTTACTCCAGGCACTAACGAAACTCTTTCCAGTGATACAGGTATTGCCGGGGGAACTTTCTGTCCTACCCTTTTTCACTTTGTGTTATTTCCCAAGCAAATTACCATCCGGTTAATTATGAACCAAAGCCATCCTCCCTATAGACCTTTATCACGGTAGTATTATGTAAGGTCGGTGACGCGACCTAAAGCCAGCGACACACTTGGCGATTTTATACGCTGATCGCGGCGATGTGGCAGTTTTGAAAAATCATGTGATAACATCGCCCAACCTGATGGGTTGGCTTTACTGGCGATTCACAGCAATGACCGTAGAAAATCTCGGGAAGGAGCACACTTGGCGAATGCCGGCGAATTTACTGATCGCTGGCCGATCGCGGCGATCGGCGAAAATCGCAATCACACCTGGCAATTTTCGCCGATCGGCCGGGGCGATCGGCGTATAAAATCGCCAAGTGTGTCGCTGGCTTTAAGCAGCGACGACGACGACGACGACGCCAGCGAGAACGTCAGAAAACAATAGCCTTTTTTAAAATTAGCAAAACATTGGCTCTGCACGTGCGCTATAAACTTTGGTACATTTCTTTGTCCTCCTCTGCAAAACAACGACGTAAAATGACCACAATCAAGGCTTAATGGAAAACGTGAACGCGTGATGATTAATTTTCCTTTCTTTTTCTGAACTTTAAAGCCGCCCTACGGCGTTAGCTCTTGCGGCCATATTAGTCAAACTAAATAAGTAGCCGTGAATCATCTCAAATTTATTCAGAAAACGCGAATGTAATTTTTGAGTCCCGTTTTCATTGGCGTCGTCGTCGTCGCCTCTGCTTAAGGTCCCTACTGCTGGAAAGACCACCTTAACGTCTTACAAGACGTTTGAATTAAAAATAGGTATAAAAGGCAAACAAACTCGCCAGCAAACTAAAAAACCTGACAACTTTATAAGTTAATCCTTGTCTTCAGTTCTATATTATTGTTTTCGCTAACGAATTTTTCAGTCGCAGAAAATTTTAGGGAAACGATCCGGCTCTATTACTCGAATTTACGAGCTGCTGTTGGCTTTCCAAAAATTCCTAGCTGAACTTATTTTTCTCTCTTAACAACATTTTTCGTCCCCTCGAAGACAAGATGAGTTAAATTCCCATTTCACTAAAGTTTTTGTTGATCGGAAACGCCGATGTCTCTTCGCAATTCGATCCACATTTCGACTGTAGGCGATTTAGGTCATCCGAACACGTATTCACCGAAATGAACCGTTAGGTGCCCTGGACATTGAAAAACCACAGTAACATTTATTAAATAGACCCTGTGGTTTCTTGTTTCTCCATTCAAAGTCGAACAGGTCTCAATTGATTCTCGTTTGTAACTTGAAGCTATTATCTGCGTTACATGTAGTGTTTAGGGTATTACTCTGTGGGACGTTAAAGAACCCACTCACTGTTCGCAAAGAGTAGGGGACGTAGTTCCCGGTGTTGTGGTCTGGTCTTTGTGCGTATATTCCGTATATCCCGGGTCCGCAGTAATTGGCCTTAGCTGTTGCGGTATCCCTGTCCATATTGGACAAAGCGAAATAAATAAATAAATAAATAAATAAATAAATAAAAGTCGCGTAGGGTGTTCGGGAAAATGAGCACGCGCTCATCCCCCCCCCCCCCCAACCCCACCCCCATTTTTCATTTACCATTGGGAAATTTGTACTTCTTTTGGCATTGACCTCTCAGCTGTAACAATTCAATGGAAAAAGCCATACATCGACAAACTGCCTTCTCTTTGTCAAGGATACTGCCTTCTCTTTGTCAAGGATGCGCATGTCAACAGTGAGGAGTGATTTTTTTCTGGCTGATAACATTGTTTTGTCTCATCTTCAAGAGAACAGTCAGGGATGAGACCGTAGTGACTTTTTTACGAAGGCGAAAACTAAGGCGTTGATACTTAGTGGTTCTAACAAGAAAAGTGTTCCCCTAGGTTTCACCTCATTAAAATGCAAAGAGTATCATACTTTAGCAAGGCTTGCATTGTGGCTCCTTTTGGTGTGTATAGATGATAAAAACATTCGGGTATCAATCATCGGTACTGTCCACACTTTAGTAAAGATTTCATTCATTTTTTTCCGTTTTCAGCATGTCATCAAACCTAACGTCACGTGAATTAAAACAGCGTGACATTTTATTGCATGACTTTTGAAATAAACAGAGTGGAATTAATCCACGAGCGCTTTCGCTTCAAGTAATTATGGTTTTTGAAATTCTGCGAACGGCCCAGTAACGACATCTCGAAACAGAAAAATCGTTTCCAAATTCAAAGAAAAGCAAACTCATCTCGATTTAAAGGATCCTCAAGTCGAAAATAAGTGGTTCGATGGTAAGTCAATTGCGTTGATTGTCGCTCCATCGCAATAAGCGATGATAATTTATCTTGTTGACTTCACAGAGGGACCCCAATAGGTTTTTCGGGATGGGGGATTTGTCTTTTTTAAAGGTCGGGATTCGGGATTTTAGCGGAAAAGAGCGATGATATTCGGGATTATAATTATGGACGGGACCCGGGATTTTACGATTTTACGAAGCGGGATGCGGAAAATGTTACTATAAAGAAACGAGATCCGGGAAGTCCGTTGTCGAAAATTTAAAAAGAAAATCCACTTGTCACCGTCCCGGACAAGAAAATAAAATTACGGGTACTGTTTCTTTACAGATGAAATTTATTTGTGCTCACTGAGACCTTGCATTTAACTTGAACCGATAAGCCTAAACAATTGCCACAGAACGCAACAGTACACAACAATTGCCTAAACAATTGCCACAGTACACAACGGCAGAAAGGAACTAATTCAAACGGCTCCGAATGATAAGGACCTAAGAAAACCTCCATTCGGTAAATTTGAGTAGTTTCCTTCATGATCAAAATCAAAAGGTCAACAGAGAGACCTCACCACATTTTGATCGAAAACGAAAATCTCTCAGAAACGTACTCAGGAAAGCACTTAATCCAGAAGTCTAAGGTACATTAAGCAGCCAGCCAGTTTGGCCTCAGTGTCCCCTTTTCAAATATTTGTTGCAGTCTCACGTTGTGGTACGTGAGTAGCAATGCTCTTCAGAGTTTGACTCGGACAGCAAAGTTTTCCAAGGATCAACGTGATAGGAAAGGCAGCCCTCACCATTCAATTGTGAGAAAAAAGGAAAAAAAAGCTAAGGAAAAAGAGCAAGCTCTAAAAAGGAATTGCTAACGACTTATTGACTGACGTGGTTCGCGGGAAACTTTAAAAACGTCTTAAATGAACGATGTCGTCGTTATGATGGAAAGAAATAGAAGAAATAATCTTACAGCTAATATTTCTCGCGTGACCAAAGACCAGTACAAAGATCAGTACTCAGATTTGCAGTGGGAATTACATCCAACTGAAAATGCCTTTAATTTTTTCGTCGAGATAAGGGGCGTGAAAAAAATTATGAGCCGACCGGGATTGGGATTGGGCCAAAACAGCAGTCGGGATTACGGGATTGAGGGAAAATTTTGTCCGGGATGGCGGGATTGAAGAACCCTATTGGGGACCCTCTTCACACATCAAGATGGCTATATAATAATGACAGGTGATACAAACACAACCAAATATGTTATTTAGACAATACCTTATTGCAGTTAGCGAAACACGACCTTTTACTAGTGGTTTACAGCCGAATGCGGAGGTAAACTACATGAAATTTCAATAGTTTCTCTTAGTTTGCTTGCAGTCATGTGCAGTTTGTTTACACGTTGATATTGCAATTTTCGTGATTTTGAGAGCGTTAAGGCTCGGCGCTGGTAAAAAGCCCGAAGCTATTTTTTATACCTGGTTTTAGAGCGATACTTCCTCAATCTAGAATTCTAAATTTGAAGTGATTTAGTGTTTTACCAGATCGCGAAATTCTCTATTGAAAAAGTGCGCCAAATTCAGAATTTGAGAGAGCGAATTTTTTAGATTTTTTGCGGCTCCTCATGACCAGGAAAATTCATCCACTGGAGTATTTTTGGACTCAGATATTTAATAAACACTTCAAAAGCAAATTTTCAAGTAGAAAACTGGGTTTCCTTTGATGTGAATTGAACAGAGCGAAGTTTACGAGAAGGTGTGAGCCATGTTTATTTCGGGTGTTTTTGAAACCACGAGGGGCCGTCACTGTTTTTTCTATTTTTTTTCCGGTTTAAAAATATATTTCAGGAAAACAATCCCACCACGTTTTTAAAACTACCATGGGATGTCTCTGGACGGAATATACAGAGTTTTGATTTTTCATCATGTGCCACTTATTTATGATTTCGCTCGGTCTTAGTAGACATTCCCTCTTAATTGCTTTTATCAACAACGAGTCACTAGCAAGCTAATTTTTATGTAATTCATTTATTTATTTCTGTGACAAACTGAATCATCCAGAGTAATTTATCTCTCTTACTGGAAGTGGTTTTTCGCACTTCGGTCCACCATATCTCATGGCGAAACCTGCCCTACTGCAATCGCAACTCTTCTGTTGCTGGCCGTCTCTCTCGACTATTACACATCTGCCCCCGTTCTTGCAGCCCTGTGCTCTTGCTTCTCTTCTCTTGCACCCTGGAAAGTTAAGTTAAAAATAACACAAGTAAAATTACAGCACGTTCGCAACCCTTCAATTTTCTCTAAAGACTTTGAGCACCGGTAAGAACTTCGACTTAGCGCGGGTGAGTACTAGGTTTCGGGGCCGTGGATGCTGTAAAACGTTGGTGACAATAAAATTAAGAACCTTTTCCCCACAGATGTTTTCCTGGAGCACTAAGGGGAAAATATCAAGTGGACTTAAATCAGTTTTTAGCGATTTCAAGTTTCTACGTACAAAAAGGAAGAACCAATTTTTTTCCATTCTTTGGTCATCTGTCAACAAAAAACACTGAAATTAAAACTGAAGTATTTATACATTTGGGTTTTACGCTTTGGAAACCAGTATGTGTTCCAGCTTTTTAAAGTAGTACTAAAAATAGACGGATTACACCGCCCCTTTATCTACCATTGCACGGGATGCCCACGGTATATTAAATTATCTCCAAACAGGATCACGGTCCGTTCTTGCTTCTCTCGCGTGCGCCAAGTTCTCTTCCCCGCCTCTCCCCAAAGGAAATGATTTAAACAGCCAAAGGAGATGGAAAAGAAAGTAATTTTAGGGCGGTGGTATTTTAATTGCCGAGTGCGCTCTTGTCGGCGCCTTATTCGTGATGCACACTTGAACAGATGCTATAAATTGCCTTGCCAAGTAACCATATTGCCAAATTAAAGGTTTTCTTCTTTTCTTACTAGGTTTATTGATTTTATCCCTCTTGGAATGGCAATGTTGTGCAGACAAAACTGATAGTCTTCAAACTGCAAAACAGAGGAATCTCACTTCAATTTTCTTCTAGATGTAACAACGGAAAACATGTCCGCTTTAAATGTCAGTTATATTTTATTTGCTCTCGACATAAAGTACCGAACTATGCCTGTCTTATATATATGATGTTATTATTGTTTGGGAGACAGTACAGTCTGGCTTCTTGACTCATCTCTTATCTTTATTACGCAGCTATATGGTACCATTTTACCTCAGTGAACTCAATATCTTTTTTCTTTCTTTTTTTTTTATTTTTTAATTTCATACTTTTTGCTTTGTAGTAGTAGTCTTACCTCTGACAAATGTGTCTCGTTTTTGCACCATCTCATCTGAAAAGAGAAAATTAAATTCTTAAAACTTTTAAGAAAGGAAGACTGTATGAATTTCCTTTCAAGGAGGTGTTTCATAACACAATATATTCAATCAATCTGATACTGTATTTACCTTTAGCTTCAACAGCAACACAAACCACCCAAATAACCAAGATGGTTAAGATCACAGCAGTCTTCATTGTTTAACTTTCACCCGAGTTGTAGATCCGTTTGACTTTTCTTCACCGTTTCACGGTCTAAGATACTTGTAAGACTTTTCTTGTTTCTCAAATATTGATTAGATAACCTTATAAATTATGTACGAGTATTTTCGATCGTATCGATTTGCTTTGGAATTCCTTTCCTGATTTTTTGTTGTATAAAATATTCAAATCGTCTTTCTTTTCATGCAACTAGTCAACCCTTCAACCCTGATGCTTATAATTCTTAAACTTTTCGTAGTTTCTTTTGTAGTTCCATTAGCCAAGCTAATCTTCACTAGCCACAGGTATTGCTGAGGGCATTGCTCATATTTAATTGCCTTTTTTAGTTAACCAAAACTGGATCCAATAATCATTGGTTCTCGCTTGTTACTTATTAATTTCTCCACACCTCTAATATCAGTTAAACATTGTTCTCATACAGTTACTCCAGGCATTAACGAAACTCTTTTCCGGTGATACAGGTATTGCCGGGGGAACTTTCTGTTCTACCTTTTTCTCTTTGTGTTATTTCCCAACCAAATTACCATCCGGTTAATTATGAACCAAAGCCATCCTCCCTATAGACCTTTATTACGGTAGTATTAAGCACCGACGCCGACGACGCCAGCGAGAACGTCAGAAAACAATAGTTTTAATTAGCAAAACATTGGCTCTGCATGTGCGTTATAAACTTTGGTACATTTCTTTGTCCTCCTCTGCAAAAAAACGACGTGAAATGACCACAATAAAGGTTTAATGGAGAACGTGTACGCGTGATGATTAATTTTCCTTTCTCTTTCTGAAGTTTAAAGCCGCCCTACGGCGTTAGCTCTTTCGGCCACATTACTCAAACTAAATGAGTAGAAATCATGGCAAATTTATTCAGAAAACGCGAATGTAATTTTTGAGTCCCGTTATCATTGGCGTCGTCGTCGTCTTTGCTTAAGGTCCCTACTGCTGGAAAGACCACCTTAACATCTTACAAGACGTTTCAATTAAAAATAAGTATAAAAGGCCAACAAACTCGCCAGCAAACTAAAAACCTGACAACTTTATAACTTAATCTTTGTCTTTCTATTATTATTTTCGCTAACGAATTTTTCAGTCGCAGAAAATTTTAGGCAAACGATCCGGCTCTATTACTCGAATTTACGAGCTGCTGTTGGCTTTCCAAAAATTCCTAGCTGAACCGCATTTTGCTCTCTTAACAACATTTTTCGTCCCCTCGAAGACAAAATGAGTTAAATTCCCATTTCACTAAAGTTTTTGTTGCATGGTCAGAAACGCCGATGTCTCTTCGCAATCAGATTCAATCCACATTTCGAGGCGATTTAGGTATCCGAACACATATTCACTGAAATGAACCATTAAGCCGGCGACACACCTGGCCATTTTATACCCCGATCGCTGCGATCGGAGAAAATCGCCAGGTGTACCCGGTGCAGCGATTGTGATTTTCGCCGATCGCCGCGATCAGCGAATAAATCGCCGATATCTGGCATGTCAGATATCCGCGATTTAATTCGCCGGTATTCGCCAAGTGTGCCCGTTCCCGCGATTTTCTACGCTCATCGCTTCGAATTGCCAGTAAAGTCAATCAATCAGGTTGGGCGATTTTATCATATGAACAATGTTGAAGTGCCACATCGCCTCGATCGGCGAAAAAAATCGCCAGGTGTGTCTGCATCAATCGGTGGCGAAAATCGCTTGCGATTTTCGCTGGCGATCAAATTCGCCGCGATCGGCGAATAAAATCGCCAGGTGAGTCGCCGGCTTTAGGTGCCCTGGCCCCAGTTGTTCAAAAAGCGGATAACTTTATCCACCGGATAGGTCGCTATCAGGCAGATAAAATGTGTGCGAGATTTTCCCGATAGCCCTATAATTTGTGGATAGGGTAGAAGCAAATGTGAAATTTAAGTATGGGATCGTGTGGAAAACTTGCCAAATTAAAGCGTTACGTGGAGTATATTTGCTCCGCTGGCAACTGGGGCCTGGATTTTGAAAAAACACAGTAATATTTATTAAATAGACCCTGTGGCTCCTTGTTTCTTCATTAAAAGTCGAACAGGTGTCAATTCTCGTTTGTAACTTGAAGCTATTATCTGCGTTACAGATAACGAAATTGAGGTGTTGGAGGAAAAGTGTTTTTCCTATGAGAGCCAAGTTTTGTCCTTGCAACAAGAAAATGATTCTCTTAAGCTGGCAATGAAGATCATTATGCAAGAAAGAAGCGAGGGCGAATGCCACCAACAAAAGATATGTGATTGTTGGTCCCAAGTGGGCAAACTTGGGAAAAGTGTGAATGACAAACATATCCAACGGCCGTTGCCCGCCTGCAACATAGAAACCCAGAACAGATTTGAGCCCCTTAGAAGTGAGGTACAAGTTCAAGTGAGAAATGAGGACAACCATACTGCAAATAACGAAGATAGACGCCAACAACAACAACAAAAGCAACAGCAACAATCACATGTTGATTCATCTGAAGCGAACCGGGCATTTGACTCAATTCCAACCAGTCATAACCGCTATCAGGCCTTACATGTTCCTTCTCCTTCGAGTCAAGTATCCTCTGAGAGGCCACTGCATCAGTCTGGAGCGCACGCAAATACCTCTCGAATTAGTGTAAATAACTCCAAAAGCGGTGAAGTCGGAAAAACAAGACCCATAGTGCTAATCGGTGATTCAGTGATAAAACACATTGATCCAAAAAAGCTTTCTCAAAGACATGTACATAAATTCTCATATCCCGGGAAAACCGCTGGTGAAATAGCTGAAGCTGTTGACAACATCGCCGTTGCATCCAATCCTTCTCACATCATAATCCATACTGGCACTAACAATCTTCCATCGGAGTCTGTCGATTCATGTGTCGCCGATATTAAGAGCCTTGTGTTGAAGGTGAAGAGCAAGTTTCCTAACTCAAGCATTGGTCTCTCGGGTATAGTCTACAGAGAAGATATCAACGTCGATGCTAAACGCAACGAAGTTAATGAGAGGGTCAAGCTCATAGCAGAATTGATAACATTACTTATATTGATAATTCAGTTATTGACGCCTCAGCATTAAATGGTAGTAGACTTCATCTGAATGCCAAAGGTTCGTCATTGCTGGCCGTGCAATTTATTAAGTTTTTAAGATCTGGCGAGTTCTGGCAAGTATAATCAGTCTCTTAAGGGTTTTCAGTCCTCAGCTATCCAACAACTGGTAAAGCTTCTGATGGATCTGGGAAACGTACCTTCCCTCTCCAGCTCGCAACAGGAGACGCCCACGCTAGCTTCTCAACGGAGTAACGTATCATCAGGTATTCCTAATGAAAACATTGATTCAGTTGAAAGTACTAATCTCTCTGATTTTCTTCCTTCTGGACGTGGTTTTAAAATTGCCGGTTTAAACATTAATAGTCTTACAAAGCATATTGATGAACTAAGAATTCTCCTTGCCGATCGCTCCATTGATATTCTCTCAATTAATGAAACTAAACTTGACGACTCTATCAAAAGTTGTGAGGTCCAAATACCAGGCTATGAATTTATTCGTAGTGATAGAAACAGACAAGGAGGGGGAGTGGGTTTTTATATAAAAACCTCGATTAATTTTGGAGTTCGCTCTGACTTGAACGTACTCAATCTTGAAAATTTATGTATAGAGATTCGGAAACCAAACTCCAGGCCATTTCTGATAGCCACTTGGTACAGACCTCCTTGCTCTTCAATTGATTTATTTTTATATTACGAATCATTTCTTGAGAAATTAGATTCCCTCGGCCTAGAATATTATCTGCTAGGTGATTTAAACTGTAACCTGGCCTCTGCACAATATGATTTAAATACTCGACGCTTATGCGAAATTTCTGATTTATTTGGGCTTCAACAGCTTATAACTGAACCTACTCGTATAACTGAATCCTCTTCAACATTAATTGATTTAATTTATACAAACTATACTGACAGGGTAGTCTGTTCCGGAGTCTCTCATATTGGTATCAGTGATCACAGCCTTATTTACGTTTATAGGAAATTATCTCTCGCTTTTCCTTCAAAAGGGCATTCAACCATTTCTTATAGAAATTTCCAAAACTTTAATCGAGAGAGTTTTCGTAACGGTATCGCTCAACAAGACTGGTCCTGTAATGGTTCTGAAGATCCAAATGTTTTGTGGACTGACTGGAAATCGAAATTTTTGGATATTGTTAATATTCACGCGCCACTCCGAACTAGACGTACTAGGACAAATAAAGCACCCTGGATCAATTCAGAATTAAAGAAAGGCATGCGCGATCGTGATGCTGCCAAAAGAAAAGCAATTACATCGAATGATCCACACGATTGGGAAAAGTACAAAAAGTTGCGAAATATAATAAACAATGACATCAAAACTTCTAAAGCATCTTATTATTCTAATGCTTTTATTCAATCCAAGGGTAATCCTCGAAAAACGTGGCAAACCTTTAATGATCTTACATCCCGTCGTGTGAATAATACAACCGTGAAAGAACTGAAATTGAATGATGCCATTATCTCTAATTCTAGTGAGCTTTCTAATGCTTTTAATGACCATTTTTCAACAATTGGGCCCAGACTTGCTAATGAAATACCTCCAATTGCTAATAATAATTCAAGTTATATCAATAATATAAATGTAAATAACAACAAATTCAGCTTCTCTTCGACTAACTGCAGTATTGTTTTCTCACATCTAAACAAATTATGTAGATCTAAAGCAACAGGTCTTGATAATATTTCTACTAAAATTGTACGTGAATGTGCTGATCTTATTTCAGTTTCACTATGTGCTCTCTTTAATAAATCTTTAGTCTCTGGTATATTTCCTGATGATTGGAAATGTGCTAGAGTTACTCCGTTGTTCAAGGAAGGTGAGCCATCTGATCTGAATAATTATCGACCTATTTCAGTCATTTCCGTTATAGCTAAAGTGTTTGAAAGGATTGTTTATGATCAGTTGTATAACTTTTTGACCAATGAAGATATCATTTCTAATCATCAATCGGGTTTTCGCTCGTTACACTCAACTGTAACTGCCCTTCTGGAAGCTACGGATAATTGGGCCTTTAATATTGATCGTGGCAATGTTAATGCTGTGGTTTTCCTCGATTTAAAAAAGGCATTCGACACCGTTGACCATGATATCCTTTTATCTAAAATGAACCTTTATGGAATACAAGGAACAGCTCCTGATTGGTTTAAGTCATATTTAACTAATCGTACACAACGATGTCTTGTTAAAGGTTCTCTGCTCACTTAAATGTGGGTACCGCAAGGAACAATCCTTGGCCCCCTTTTATTTCTTATTTATATTAATGACTTGCCAAACTGCCTAACTTCGTGCCAGCCTAGGATGTATGCCGATGACACCCACATCACTTATGCTGGCGTTGATGTGAATTCAATACAGTTAAATCTGAATCACGATTTAGATAACCTAAACAAATGGCTTATTTCCAATAAACTTACCTTGAACACTGCTAAAACTGAATTCATGCTAATTGGCTCCAGACAAAAATTGAGTACTTTGACGAACCCACTTGAGCTCTCGATTAATAATGTTCCGATAGAACACGTTTCCTCTGTCAAATCGCTTGGAATATTTATTGATGAAAATCTACGGTGGCAAACACACATTGATAAATTATCTAAAAAGGTCGCTTCCGGAATAGGAGCAATAAAAAGAATTAGACCTTTTGTCCCTCCACCTACCCTTCATTATATATACAACGCACTAATTCAATCTCATTTCGATTATTGCAATCTTGTCTGGGGTAATTGTGGTAAAACATTATTTGACAGGCTACAGAAGCTTCAGAACCGTGCCGCTCGCGTTTTAACCTTTTCTAGCTATGATGCTGACGCTAACCGTTTAATTAGACAACTCGATTGGAAAGACTTGAGCACTCAATTTCAAATACAGAAAGCCATAATGGTTTACAAGTCTTTAAATGGTCTTGTTCCTGAATATTTATCATCTAAATTTGTTAAACGAAATGAAACGCGTTACTCCCTGAGAGACTCTGTTAACAAACTATTTGTCCCGTTTCCGCGAACTAATTTCATGAAAAACGGCTTTACTTATAGCGGAGCAGTTCTCTGGAACAGCCTGCCCATTCATGTGAGAGAAGCTAATTCTCTTAGTCAATTCAAAAGATTAGTTAATGATCATTTTTAATGTTAGAGTACTAGTATATACGGCATTCATGAAAAACAGGTTTTAGTTAGATTAGTTGTAGTTAGGTATTGAGTTTTGTTTAGGATAGTTAGGTTATTTCTAATTTTTATACTCCTGATGGATTTTACCGTCTTAAAATAAAGATTTATTGATTTATTGATTTATTGATAGTGTTTAGGGTATTACTCCCGACGAAACTACTCGAACTGTTCGGTAATAGAACTTAATTAATCGAACTCAATCGAACTTAATCTAACGATTGGGTTCGATTGAGTTCGGCAATAAAACACAATCGAACCAAAAAATTTGTGTGAGAACATTCGAACGTTCTAAACCATCTCTCGAAATAGACAAGAATTTTGAAAAGTTTTTTTTAGCATGCAAGAAGAAGAAAGAATTAGTTGGGAGGAACAATAGATGACTTGATGTAGCTTTACTGAAACATCATTTCATGATCCACAACTGTTATCATCCTATATAGAGTCAATTTAGCACAAAGCCATGTAACAAACAAGCCGAGTGAACTGAAACGAAGCTGATTCAACAGCATAATGTTTCTTTGTTGTTCGTTATTCCACTGATGGGATGGATTCTTGGATTGTTAAGTAACGGTACGAGGTAACGTGAAACAAACTGAGAACCTGCCACGCTCGCCAGAAATACAATTAATAAAAGCATTGACATACACATAAATTATACACTACAATTAATCCCCTATAATCACTCCTGCAATACTTCGTAAGACACCCTAGAAAAAGGAAGCCTTCAGCAAAACACGAGCAATTTTCCTATATAACTCCCATTTTTAATCGAATGTATGCCAACTTGGACCATCGAACCCAATCTAACTCAATCAAAGTTCGATTGGGTTTGATTGCTCCATTTTTTTTTTCTTTTTTGTGACAGAGTTCGATTGTCGAATAGACTGCAAGCAGTCTCTTTCTGGTTAGTCGAGAGGGTGCTACAACAAGAACAACAACAACAACAATTTAATTTATTATAAGAGAAGACACTTTTATTTACAATATTAGTTACCCACATTTAGCAAGGGCTATTCGAGGTGGGTAGCATTGATAGTTGTTTACATGCTCAAGAAGAAAAGAAAATTAACAACACAAAATAGATTCATTAAACTAAGAGAAAAAGAATTAAATAGGAAAATAAATGAAAAAATAAATCACCTAAATGACTAATTATTATTTAGAAAAGTTAAGTGCAAGCTAACTAAGTAGTGACATAAGATTGATTCATAGTGCAGCGAGACTGGCCAAAAAAAAAAGGTAAACCGAATGAAAATATATAGTACTTTGATTGTTGGTTTCAGTGCTTTCGACGGTTCGGACTTTTTTTTGTTGTTGTTGTTGTTTTGTTTTTTTGTTTTTCTGTTGTTTTATTTCAGTTTTGAACTGCTTGTGTTCTCAAAATATTTGCTACGAACAAGGAACTTGAATCAACTCATCAGTCTGAATAGATTACAAGCTTTTTCTGCCAACGTGTTGTGGAGGCGTTTAGTGATCAGTGACAGACTTTAACAAATGATTTACGCTTCTTAATAACTTGAGCAATTCAATCAGATTGGAAGTATATCTTTTACCATCTAATAACACATGCACATGCACAAGTATTACTTTTAAATGTTTTACCATTGACGCAATTAAATTTCTTCAATTTCTTTGTCTCTGGGAATCTCCCCGCATCCCTTAGGCTCGATTACCAGCCGCTGTTCAGGAAATGATCCCGCAAGCTCACCGGACCCAAGTGAGCCCAACTCATCCTATGAACAAAGTGTAACAAGCCAAGCCATAAATGGTTGTCATTTAAGCTCTTTCCATGCAGCTTTCTGTTGATTCGAGTAATTCAGCGGCGGGCTAATCTCTATTCAGCTGCTGTGATCGAAGCTACTCAATTCAGTTGATCCAAATGGAAGCTTGACCATGTTTCATTTATGGGAGTTTCCAAGCAAATCATGTTCGGTTTCACTGCTGATTGAAATCTTGAGAAATGTTACTTTTGAATTTATGTACGTCGGTAATGATTTGCAATCCAGGGTTTAGTTGTTGGTCAGAGACCGGATATTAACCAAGCGGACAAGTCGCTATCCTGCGAACAAAAAGTTTTTAAGTTGGAGTACTAGCTGTATCCACTGGATTGCGATTTATCTGATTATATCAGTGGCTTGTTCAATTATGCTTAAATCTGTCGTTTTAATCTTTTATCGCCGTTGACAACTGTGGAACTTCTTTGCATTTTTATATTTCACACCCTCCTGATTCATTGTAAGACTTGCAATTTTAAAACTAGAGTTACGCGATTCAATAACTGCTTAAAACTAAAAGATGTCTTCCCCGAAAGCAGCTGAAATTTTTCTGGGAGATTCTAAGTCGGTACTGGACGACAACGGTGAGGAATTTCACGAAGCAAATGCCTCTGTTGTAGAAAACAAAGGTTTCATTCTCTGTCTTTCCTTAACATAATAATATTTTCAATGAAATTTTGAGGGAAGCCGAATTCGTTCTTTCAACTCATGCCTGGCTCCGGATTACCAGCAAAGTTATCACTTCTGCATAAAGCTTTCGTATTATTTCAGTTTTTCTGTCGCTCCTCAGTTCGGTGAGAATCTTAATAATATTGCCTATGCAAACCAACAACAACAACGACTTGAACAACAATTTATTAAGGTATTTCAATATACTTACATGGCGTTGCCTATCTAAAATTATTAAACTCACAACATCATATTTGGAGCAACACATTTTGTCTAAAGCAAGTTTTTCGTCTAAATTTTGTAAATCGTATGCATAAAAGAAATGAATAAAACTAGCACTGGTTTTTATAATTTTTTTATTTTTAATATGTTTGCTAATTTCCCATACTTCAATTGTTTTAATTCAGCACACAAGCAGACATAAGTAACCGAATGAAAATATATCGGGTTCTTTAATAGCTGGCCAGTTTCAGTGGCGTCGACGGTTCGAATGTTTTTTTTACTGTAATATACCCGTGAAGGAGGAATAAATAAATGTAAATATATGAAACATATATTGGTTCGAATCATGGGTTCGAATCCCGTTCAAGCCTGAAGTTTTTTCAGGCTTTCTTTTCGCAACTGCTTAAGTTGCGTAGTAACTGCGAGGATCGTTCTTCAATTTGATCTTTCATCCGCAGTTCAAATATATGTTTCATATATTTACAGTTATTTATTCATCCTTCACGGGTATATTACGAACGCACAATATGACCACCTCCCAGTTGGCTTGATGGCTCAGTTGATAGAGCACCGCACCGGCATCGCAGACGGCATGGGTTCGAATCCCGTTCAAGCCTGAAGTTTCTTCAGGCCCCTTTTCGCAACAACTTAAGTTGTGTAGTAACTGCGAGAATCTTTCTTCTATTTGATCTTTCATCCGCAGTTCAAATATATGTTTCATATATTTACATTGGAACAGTATCTTTGACCACCTAATAACACACCAACAATTTAATTACATTTAATGATTGGCGTTTTTTGTTAAAAAAAAAAAAAAATAGAGCTCATGAGGGAACGCTTTTGATATTGAATAGAAAAATACGTCAGTTACCGGTCTTCAGTTCAAGAAGAGTCTACACAGAAGAGTCGCAACTCTCACAGAAGCTTTTCATACAAAGGTAAGTCCCAGTTGAATTTTGTGCTTTTTACGTGTGGAGACGCATAGCGTTGGAACTAAGTATATTAGGGACTTTAGGGATGAAAATATAAGTTCGCGTTACTTGTACTACTTCGCGATTATTCCAATTCGTTCAACGTGTACAACGAGGCCGAACTATCCAGTAACAGAACAGGTGGCAACAGCGTTCAAGTTGAGACAGAGGTTAAAAATTTATTGTCACAGGCATGTGCTCACGTTCTCCACAAAACTTTAAATTTGGTTATTTCACGTTCAGTTGTTTGGCCGAGCAGGCTGGAGAAATGTACCAAAATTTATAACGCACGTGCAGGGCCTTTGTTTTTCTCATTATATCCTATTGTTTTGTGACGTTCTCGTTGCAGTCGCCGTAGTAGCTTCTTAAACTTCCTATTAAATGTGCGGATTTGGCGTTCACTCAGTTCTTCATTGGAAATTCCGCTGAGCAATGCAGGACCTCCAACTTCACTTTATGCTCTCGTTTATCGCGGGCGCAGAAGCGTTCGCACTTCCAGAAACAGTTCAGTTTCTCCGAAATATGACCCGATATGAACGCAGCTACGTTTTTTTCTCCTGTGTATATATTTATGAGTTTTAGTGGGTAACGAAAAAACAAACCAAAAATAAACAAACAATCCATTTTGCGCGAGCTTCAGTGATTTCTTTGCTTTCCAAGACATAATTTAAATTTTGCTCAAAACGTAAAATCAAATGTATTTTATAGGGCCTAGGAAAACACTACAGTACGAAAATGTTGTTTTCAAATGTTTAGTTGCTTTTTAACCACTGTTAAACTGACTATTTGAACCAAAATCCTTCTAATTTGTGGCTAGTGGTAATCAAATGTAGATTACAGGAGTGCGTTCGATGCCTTAGATAATACAAATTTAGCTATGATGCCCCCTTTCATGAAGCCATGTTTATTGGAGGAGGAGCCGTCACTATTTTTTCGATTTTTTCCGGTTTAAAAATATATTTCAAGAAAAAAATCCCACAACGTTTTTAAAACTACCATGGGGTGTCTCTGGACGGAATATACAGAGCTTTGATTTTTCATCATGTGCCACTTATTTCAGTATGATTTCGTTCGGTCTTAGTAAACATTCCCTCTTAAGGACGGTGCCTACTACTCAAGGCGAAGTATTTTTGTCCGGTTTAAGACTATGCGGGAAAAGCAGATCTTAGCAAGGGCTATTGGAATCCAAAAAGAAAATTGGGGGTAACCATGCATTTTTCAGAGATAACTAAGCAATAATATCTCTTAAAAGCGCCAAAATATAAAGCAATGTATGGGATTTTTTTCCTAAATTGAAGATTAATTATCTCTGAAAAATGCATGGTTACCTCCAATTTTCTTATGAGATACCAAAAGCATTTGCTAAGTTCTGCTTTCTCCGTATAGTTTTAAACCGCGCAAAAATATTCTTGTATTAGTAGGCACCACCCATAGCAAACCCGAGTATCTCGAGATGCGCAGAACGTATGCGCAGTAACGATAGTAGGCACCGTCCTTAATTGCTTTTATCAACAACGAGTCACTAGCAAGCTTGTTTTTATGTTATTCATTTATTTATTTCTGTCACAAACTGAATCAACCAGAGTAAGTTATGCCAATGTTGCTTATTGGAAGTAGTTTTTCGCACTTCGGTCCACCATATTTTTGGCCGAGATATATCCTTTTGCAACGGCAACTCTTCTGTTGCTGGCCCTCTCTCTCAACTATTTCACATCTGCCCCCGTTCTTGCAGCCCTGTGCCGTTGCTTCTCTTTTGTTGCACCCTGGAAAGTTAAGTTAAAAATAACACAAGTAAAATTACAGCACGTTCGCAACCCGTCAATTTTCTATAAAGAATTTGAGCACCGCGGTTAGAACTTCGACTTAGCGCGGGTAACACTAGGTTTCGAGGCCGTTGACGCTGTAAAACGTTGGTGAAAATAAAATTAAGAACCTTTTCCCCTACAGATGTTTTCCTGGAGCACTAAGGGGAAAATACAAAGTGGACTTTTAAGTCGCTTAAAATCGCTAAAAACTGATTTAAAAATCAGTTTTTAGCGATTTTAAGTTTCTACGGACAAAAAGGAAGAACCAATTTTTTTTCCATTCTTTGGTCATCCGTTGGCAAAAATACTGAAATTAAAACTGAAATATTTATTCGTTTGGGTTTCAGGCTTTGGATACCAATATGTCTTCCAGCTTTTTAAAGTAGTACTAAAAATATATTACACCGGCCCTTCATCTACCATTGCACGGGATGCCCTCGGTATATTAAATTATCTTCAAACAGGATCACCTGTTCTTGCTTCTCTCGCATGCGCCAATTTTCGTTCCAAATTTAAGTTTTTTCGGTACGTACTGATCTACAGCAAACGAAATGTCCGTGCAAGTTCTCTTCCCCGCCTCTCCCCAAAGGAAACAAGTTAAACAGTCAAAGGAGATGGAAAAGAAAGTAATTTTAGGGCGGTGGTATTTTAATTGCCGAGTGCGCTCTTGTCGGCGCCTTATTCGTGATGCACACTTGAACAGATGCTATAAATTGCCTTGCCAAGTAACCATATATCGCCAAATTAAAGTTTTTCTTCTTTTCTTATTAGGTTTATTGATTTCATCCCTCTTGGAATGGCAATGTTGTGCAGACAAAACTGAAAGTCTTTTTCTTCAAAAAAAAAAAACACAGGAATCTCACTTCAATTTTCTTCTAGGTGTAACGACGGAAAACATGTCCGCTTAAATGTCAGTTATATTTTATTTGCTCTCGACATAAAGTACCGAACTGTGCCTCTCTTATATATATGATGTTATTATTGTTTGGGAGACAGTACAGTTTGGCTTCTTGACTCATCTCTTATCTTTACTACGCTGCTATATGGTACCATTTTACCTCAGTGAACTCAATATCTTTTTTCTTTCTTTTTTTATTTTTTAATTTGATACTTTTTGCTTTGTAGTAGTAGTCTTACCTCTAACAAATGTGTCTCGTTTTTGCACCATCTCATCTGAAAAGAGTAAATTAAATTCTTAAAACCTTTAAGAAAGGAAGACTGTATGAATTTCCTTTCAAGGAGCTGTTTCATAACACAATATATTCAATCAATCTGATACTGTATTTACCTTTAGCTTCAACAGCAACACAAACCACCCAAATAACCAAGATGGTTAAGATCACAGCAGTCTTCATTGTTCAGTAACTTTCACCCGAGTTGTAGATCCGTTTGACTTTTCTTCACCGTTTCACGGTCTTAGATACTTCTTAGACTTTTCATGTTTCTCGAATATTTATTAGATAACCTTATAAATTATGTACGAGTACTTTCGATCGTATTATTTGCTTTGGAATTCCTTTCCCGATTTTTTGTTGTATAAAATACTCAAATCGTCTTTCTTTTCATGCAACTAGTCAACCCTTCAACCCTGATACTTACAATTCTTAAACTTTCCGTAGTTTCTTTTGTAGTTCCATTAGCCAAGCTAATCTTCACTAACCTCAGGTATTGCTGAGGGCATTGCTCATATTTAATTGCCTTTTTTTAGTTAACCAAAACTGGATCCAATAATCATTGGTTCTTGCTTGTTACTTATTAATTTCTCCACACCCCTAATATTTAAACATTGTTCTCAAACAGTTACTCCAGGCGTTAACGAAACTCTTTCCAGTGATACAGGTATTGCCGCGGGAACTTTCTGTTCTATCTTTTTCACTTTGTGTTATTTCCCAAGCAAATTACCATCCGGTTAATTATGAACCAAAGCCATCCTCCCTATAGCACGGCAGTATTATGTAGGGTCGGTGACGCGACCTAAGGCCAGCGGCACACTTGGCGATTTTATACGCTGATCGCGGCGAATTTGATCGTCACCGATTGATGCGAACACACTTAGCGATTTTTTTTGCCGATCGCGGCCATCGGCAAAAATCGCAATCGCTCCACCAGGCACACCTGGCCGGTTTTCACTTACCCGGGCGATCGGTGTACATGTATAAAATCGCCAAGTGTGTCGCTGACTTTAAGCAGCGACGATAACAACGCCAGCGAGAATGTCAGAAAACAATAGTTTTAATTAGCAAAACATAGGCTCTGCACCTGCATTACAAACTCTGGTACATTTCTTTGTTCTCCTCTACAAAACAACGACGTGAAATGACCACAATAAAGGATTGATGGAGAACGTGAACGCGTGATGATTAATTTTCCTTTCTCTTTCTGAACTTTAAAGCCGCCCTACGGCGTTAGCTCTTTCGGCCACATTACTCAAACTAAATGAGTAGAAATCATCGCAAATTTATTCAGAAAACGCGAATGTAATTTTTGAGTCCCGTTTTCATTGGCGTCGTCGTCGTCGTCGTCTCTGCTTAAAGGGCCCTGGTCAACCACACCTTTGTTTTTGTTTATATGCGAGAGTTTGGCTATTTTATTTCATTCGGAGCATGTCGAAATGAACGAAATCACTGTGAAACTACTAAAGATAATGAAACATATTTTCAGGAACACAACTTACAGTTAAGCAATAAGATTCCGCTTCACCATGTAATATCAATAATTTCGATGGCATCGAAAATGGCGGAGGCTGACTAGGGTCCTTTAAGGTCCCTACTGCTGGCAAGACCACCTTAACGTCTTACAAGTCGTTTCAATTAAAAATAGGTATAAAAGGGCAACAAACTCGCCAGCAAACTAAAAACCTGACAACTTTATAAGTTAATCTTTGTCTTCAGTTCTATATTATTGTTTTCGCTAACGAATTTTTCAGTCGCAGAAAATTTTAGGGAGACGATCCGGCTCTATTACTCGAATTTACAAGCTGCTGATGGCTTTCCAAAAATTTCTAGCTGAACCGCATTTTGCTCTCTTAACAACATTTTTCGTCCCCTTGGCGAAGACAAGATGAGTTAAATTACCATTTCACTAAAGTTTTTGTTGCATGGTCTGACCATGCAACAAAAACTTTAGTGAAATGGGAATTTAACTCATCTTGTCTGCAAAGCAGAAAAACTCGGATATTGAACTGCAAGCTTGCGACGGCAATTTATTCGCATGGATAATGGTATATATAAATAGTCCTTCAACGTACCCCAGTGACCGCATTTCTGCCTGCAGCTGTTCTTTCGGATCGATGGGGCTCACGGTCAAGGCCACTGCAGTTTTCCTTTTCTTCGAAGAATTTTTTCTGCCCGCCATTTCGCGAGGAAATCCGAAAAATTCTGACTGGTAATAGAGCTTCAGTCACTCACTCAACTTTTCCGGCGCGACACCAGTAATCTCTTGGGACTCAGCAGTAGGTCTCCTGTAATTCTATTGGCTTTCGACGTCGGCGGCATCCACAGTGTTGAAATATGGCGCAGCAAGGGCGTGAAATGTTTGTAAACCTTTAGAAGCGAAAAAAACCTACTTCGTTTTTACGCAAGTGTGCTTCCTTTAAAGTAATTTATACGATACAAGGATTTGACGGATTGTCTTGAAATTTGGCCCGATTTCCGTTTTGTATACTTGATCTTCCGCAATGGCCTTCGTCGTAAAACGTATCGGTGAGTTTTTGATAGTCAAAATTGACAGTAAAATTGCGAAGCAACCAATAGGAATATCGAAAAAGCCTCACACAGTTTTGAAGATTAATGCCTTGTGATTGATATGATGCAGTAGTTTTGATTCTGCGGTCGAATTCCATACCCGATAAATTCGCTAAAAGCCGGTCGTATTGGGCTTTTGGGACGCACTCTCCTTACGGCTAGAAAAAATCAAAGCGAAATAATTTTTACCGGATAGTACATTTCATTAGCTTTGTACTGATATATAGTTTATGGTTGTTGCATTTAAGACAGCGCGCAAATATTTTTTTCGCGAAGGACACCCGCGAAGGTATCCGGTAACCTTAAATCGTTTCCTTTGAGGAGAGGCTGGGAAGAGAACTTGGTGCATGCGAGAGAAGCAAGAACGGACCGTGATCCTGTTTGGAGATAATTTAATATACCGAGGACATTCCGTGTAATGGTAGATAAAGGGGCGGTGTAATCTTTTTTTAGTACTACTTTAAAAAGTTGGAACACATACTGGTTTCCAAAGCCTAAAACCCAAATGTATAAATATTTCAGTTTCAGTGTTTTTTGTTGACAGATGACCAAAGAATGGGGAAAAAAAAGGTTCTTCCTTTTTGTACGTAATAACTCGAAATCGCTAAAACTGATTTAAGTCCACTTTGTATTTTCCCCTTAGTGCTCCAGGAAAACATCTGTGGGGAAAAGGTTCTTAATTTTATTTTCACCAACGTTTTACAGCATCCACGCCCCGAAACCTAGTATTACCCGCGCTAAGTCAAAGTTCTTACCGGTGCTCCAATTCTTTACAGAAAATTGACGGGTTGCGAACGTGCTGTAATTTTACTTGTGTTATTTTAAACTTAACTTTCCAGGGTGCAACAAAAGAGAAGCAAGAGCACAGGGCTGCAAGAACGGGGGCAGATGTGAAATAGTCGAGAGAGACGGCCAACAACAGAAGAGTTGCCGTTGCAAAAGGATAGGTTTCAAAAGATATGGTGGACCGAAGTGCGAAACACTACTTCCAGTAAGCAACTTTGGCATAGCTTACTCTGGTTGATTCAGTTTGTCACAGAAATAAATGAATGAATTACATAAAAATTAGCTTGCTAGTGACTCGTTGTTGATAAAAGCAATTAAGTAACTGCAAATTTTAACCAAAGAAAATGATTATTTACTGAAAGTGGTCAAATTGGTTTAAAGAACAGCTTAGTTTCTAACGTCTGATAAAGATCGCTTGAGGCTTAAATTAATGATTCCGGTCAACCTGCCAAACTCGAGCATTTCTCTAACAGTTTTTGGGATGTCAGGTAACGCTCCCCCCAAACGAACGGCTGATTAAAACCCGAACAACATTCCTTTTCCTTTGTTTTGAAATAATTAGGTGACAACAAAATCCACCAATCACGCGTCGTCTTTTGTTATGAATAAAAACCAATCATATTTCAGTAAGTTATCATTGATGTCAGTTTCCCAAAACCGTCTGCGAAGGAGACTAGTGAAATTAAGAAGTGTTGAAATACAGTCAACTCTCTCATAGCGACCACCTCCCGTAAGCGACCACTTCGTAAACAACCGTTTTGATTCTCTGTTAAATACTGTTTCAAGAGCTCAAGAGTGTACCCAAGTTTCAAGAGTGTACCCGGTGCAACGATTGCGATTTTCGCCGATCGCCGCGATCAGCGTATAAAATCGTCGATGTCTGGCATGTCAGATATCGGCGATTAAATTCGCCGGTATTCGCCAAGTGTGCCCGTTCCCGCGATTTTCAACGCTCATCGCTGCGAATTGCCAGTAAAGTCAATAAATCAGGTTGGGCGATTTTATCATATGAACAATGTTGAAGTGCCACATCGCCGCGGTCGGCGAAAAAAATTGCCAGGTGTAGTGTCTGCATCAATCGGTGGCGAAAATCGCTGGCGATCAAATTCGCCGCGATCGGCGTATAAAATCGCCAGGCTTTAGGTATCCTGGATTTTAAAAAAAACACAGTAATATTTATTAAATAGACCCTGTGGTTCCTTGTTTCTCCATTAAAAGTCGTACAGGTGTCAATTCTCGTTTGTAACTTGAAGCTATTATCTGCGTTACAGGTAGTGTTAAGGGTATTACTCCTGACGAAACTACTCGAACTGTTCGGTAATCGAACTTAATTAATCGAACTCAATCGAACATAATCTAACGATTGGGTTCGATTGAGTTCGGCAATAAAACACAATCGAACCAAAAAATTTGTGTGAGAGTTCCATTGCGTTCGATTTTACGTTCTAAACCATCTCTCGAAATAGACAAGAATTTTGAAAAGTTTTTTTTAGAATGCAAGAAGAAGAAAGAATTAGGTGAGAGGAACAATAGATGAGTTGATGTAGCTTTACTGAAACATCATTTCATGATCCACAACTGTTATCATCCTATATAGAGTCAATTTAGCACAAAGCCATGTAAGAAACGAGCCGAGTAATGCAATGAGCTGAAACGAAGCTGATTCAACAGCATACTGTTTCTTTGTTGTTCGTTATTCCACTGATGGGATGGATTCTTGGATTGTTAAGTAACGGTACGAGGTAACGTAAAACAAACTGAGAACCCACCACGCTCGCCAAAAAAACAATTAATAAAAGCATTGACATACACATAAATTATACACTACAATAAATCCCCTATAATCACTCCTGGAATACTTCGTAAGACACCCTAGAGAAAGGAAGCCTTCGGCACAACACGAGCAATTTTCCTATATAACTCCCATTTTTAATCGAATGTATGCCAAGATGGACCATCGAACCTAATCTAACTCAATCAAAGTTCGATTGGGTTCGATTGCTCCATCTTTTTTTTTTTGTGACAGAGTTCGATTGTCGAATAGACTGCAAGCAGTCTCTTTCTGGTTAGTCGAGAGGGTGCCAAAACAAGAACAACAACAACAATTTATTATAAGAGATGACACTTTTTACAATATTAGTTACCCACAATTAGCAAGGGCTATTCGAGGTGGGTAGCATTGATAGTTGTTTACATGCTCAAAAGAAAAAGAAAATTAACAACAAAATAAATTCATTAAACAAAGAGAAAAAGAATTAAATAGGAATAAAATGAAAAAATAAATCACCTGAATGACTAATTATTATCTAGAAAGTTAAATGCAAGCTAACTCAGAAGTGACATAAGATTGATTTATAGTGCAGCGAGACTGGCTAAAAAAAAAGTAAACCGAATGAAAATATATAGTACTTTGATTGTTAGTTTCAGTGGTTTCGACAGTTCGGACTTGTTTTTGTTTTGTTTTTTTGGTTTTTTTGGTTTGTTTTTCTTTTTCAGTTTTGAACTGCTTGTGTTCTCAAAATATTTGCTACGAGCAAGGAACTTGAATCAACTTATCAGTCTGAATAGATTACAAACTTTTCCTGCCAACGTGTTGTGGAGGCGTTTAGTGATCAGTGACAGACTTGAACAAATGATTTACGCTTCTGAATAACTTGAGCAATTCAATCAGATTGGAAGTATATCCTTTACCATCTAATAACACATGCACATGCACAAGTATTACTTTTAAAAGTTTTACCATTGACGCAATTAAATTTCTTCAATTTCTTTGTCTCTGGGAATCTCCCAGCATCCCTTAGGCTCGATTACCAGCCGCTGTTCAGGAAATGAGCCCGCGCTAACCGGACCCAAGTGAGCCCAACTCATCCTATGAACAAAGTGAAACAAGCCAAGCCATAAATGGTTGTCATTTAAGCTCTTTCCATGCAGTTTTCTGTTGATTCGAGTAATTCAGCGGCGGGCTAATCTCTATTCAGCTGCTGCGATCGAAGCTACTCAATTCAGCTGATCCAAATGGAAGCTTGACCATGTTTCATTTATGTTCGGTTTCACTGCTGATTGAAATCTTGAGAAATGTTACTTTTGAATTTTATGTACGTCGGTAATGATTTGCAATCCAGGGTCTACTTGTTGGTCAGAGACCGGATATTAACCAAGCGGACAAGTCGCTATCCTGCGAACAAAAAGTTTTTAAGTTGGAGTACTGTATCCACTGGATTGCGATTTATCTGATTATACCAGTGGCTTGTTCAATTATGCTTAAATCCGTCGTTTTAATCTTTTATCGCCGTTTACAACTGAGGAACTTCTTCTTCTGCATTTTTATATTTCCCACCTTCCTGATTCATTGTAAGACTTTCAATTTTAAAACTAGAGTTACGCCGATTCAATAACCGTTTAAACCTAAAAGATGTCTTTTTGCAGCTGAAATTTTTCGTGGAGATTCTAAGTCGGTACTGGACGAAAACGGTGAGGAATTTCACGACGCAAATGCCTCTGTTGTAGGAAGCAAAGGCTTCATTCTCTGTCTTCCTTTAACATGATCATATTTTCAATGAAATTTTGAGGGAAGCCGAATTCGTTCTTTCAACTCATGCCTGGTTCCGGATTACCAGCAAAGTTATCACTTCTGCATAAAGCTTTCGTATTATTTCAGTTTTTCTGTCGCTCCTCAGTTCGGTGAGAATCTTAATAATATTGCCTATGCAAACCAACAACAACAACGACTTGAACAACAATTTATTAAGGTATTTCAATATACTAACATGGCGTTGCCTATCTAAAATTATTAAAACTCACAACATCATATTTGGAGCAACACATTTTGTCTAAAGCAAGTTTTTCGTCTAAATTTTGTAAATCGTATGCATAAAAGAAATGAATAAAACTAGCACTGGTTTTTATAATTATTTTATTTTTAATATGTTTGCTAATTTCCCATACTTCAATTGTTTTAATTCAGCACACAAGCAGACATAAGTAACCGAATGAAAATATATGGTTCTTTTATAGCTGGCCAGTTTCAGTGGCTTCGACGGTTCGAATGTTTTTTACTGTAATATACCCGTGAAGGATGAATAAATAGATGTAAATATATGAAACATATATTGGTTCGAATCATGGGTTCGAATCCCGTTCAAGCCTGAAGTTTTTTCACGCTTTCTTTTCGCAACTGCTTAAGTTGCGTAGTAACTGCGAGGATCGTTCTTCAATTTGATCTTTCATCCGCAGTTCAAATATATGTTTCATATATTTACATTTATTTATTCATCCTTCACGGGTATATTACGAACTCACAATATGACCAGCTCCCAGTTGGCTTGATAGCTCAGTTTGTAGAGCACTGCACCGGCATCGCAGAGGTCATGGGTTCGAATCCCGTTCAAGCCTGAAGTTTTTTCAGGCTTTCTTTTTGCAACTGCTTAAGTTGCGTAGTAACTGCGAGAATCTTTCTTCTATTTGATCTTTCATCCGCAGTTCAAATATATGTTTCATATATTTACATTGGAACGGTATCTTTGACTACCTAATAACACACCAACAATTTAATTACATTTAGTGATCGGCGTTTTTTGCTAAAAAAAAAAGAGATAGAGCGCATATATTTACATTTATTTATTCATCCTTCACGGGTATATTACGAACTCACAATATGACCAGCTCCCAGTTGGCTTGATAGCTCAGTTGGTAGAGCACTGCACCGGCATCGCAGAAGGTCATGTGTTCGAATCCCGTTCAAGCCTGAAGTTTATTCAGGCTTTCTTTTCGCAACTACTTAAGTTGCGTAGTAACTGCGAGAATCTTTCTTCTATTTGATCTTTCATCCGCAGTTCAAATATATGTTTTATATATTTACATTGGAACAGTATTTTTGACCACCTAATAACACACCAACAATTTAATTACATTAAATGATTGGCGTTTTTTGCTAAAAAAAAAAAAATAGAGCGCATAAGGGAACGCTTTTGATATTGAAATTGTATTTTCGAAACCATGCCTACCAATGGTCCTATAATGAATAGAAACATACGTCAGTTACCGGTCTTCAGTTCAAGAAGAGTCTACACAGAGGAGTCGCAACTCTCACAGAAGCTTTTCATACAAAGGTAAGTCCCAGTTGAATTTCGTGCTTTTTACGTGTGGAGACGCATAGCGTTAGAACTAAGTATATTAGGGACTTAAAGAAATTAAACCACAACGGCAACGAAAACGTCGCTTGAAAATATAAGTTCGCGTTACTTGTACTACTCTGCGATTATTCCAATTCGTTCAACTTGTACAATGTGACCGAACTATCCAGTAACAGAACAGGTGTGGAAACGGCGTTCAAGTTGAGACAGAGATTAAAAAGTTAATTGTCATATGCATGTGCTCACGTTCTCCACAAAACTTTGAATTCTGTTTTTTCACGTTAATGTTTGGCCGAGCAAGGTGGAGAAATGTACCAAAATTCATAACGCACGAACAGGGTCTTTGGTTTTCTCATTATATCCTATTGTTTTGTGACGTTCTTGTTGCCGTCGCCGTAGTAGCTTCTTAAACTTCCTATTAAATGTGCGGGTTTGGCGTTCACTCAGTCCTTCCTACGTAAACTTTTATTGAACATTCCGCTGATCAGTGCAGGACCTCAAACTCTACTTTATGACTCAAATTTCTGCAAGGCTGATCGGACTGCGTAGAAAAGTTAACACGACAGCGACATGATAGAGACCGAACCGAGAATCAACAGAATGCGGCGACCGTGGACAGCTGTTTCGACATGGTTGGCTCTTGTGAGCACGGTGTAGCACAGCAAAAAGTAGAACACCAACGCGAGTCGAGTGGTCTACCAAATGCACGTGGTAGCCGATTTCGGATTGGCCCAAATTCAGACATCCGTCCACGTCATAGCGCGTGACTACGAACAGTGAACAAAAGAACTGAAATATCATGCCGTTGTCGCAATAAGTTAAATGAGAAAAGCAAAACTTTCCTTCATAGGTACATGGCCAAACCATGTTAAAACGGTACAGCATATCGGATCTAAAAAGATCTACGGTCCTAAAAAGGTCTACGGTTTTGGACGCAAATTAAATTAGATATAGAAAAAAACAAGCAACGAATTTATATTCTAAACCGTTCACTAATGTGGCGCGATTCTTCATGATAGTAAAACGTAGAGATTCTAAGGAAAAAGGCACCAAACTAGTGGACAATTTAACCAACAAGAAATTGTTTTACTTGCAAAAAACAAAGCTTTCATTCTCTAAGTTTCTTAATACACACCAGAGTAACAAACCTTCGGCTGCATGCTTTACAATTAACTTTGAGGAAGCTGAATTCGTTTATTCTATTTTAAATCGTCTGTAGCTACTGAGAAAAATTATTCGATGTGAAAAACGTAAGCGTTCCTTAACTTTGAAAACGGTATAAAAGAATTTGTTGGTGAAATAAAGGGCTTAAAACTGGGCTTGTAAAGCTTTAATAAAGCTTTAATATTTCCCTTTCTTTGTGTAATCAATGCTGCTAGTTTAACAGGTTTGGTATTTGCAATTGTTTGTAACAATAGAGGGCAGGAGAACACGGCGTTTTGAGATTGAATTTCTTTGACTATTTCTTTTCATAAATGAATAGAACATTAAGTTCACCCGTCTTCAGTTTAAGAGGAGCCTACAGAAATCGCAACTCTCATGGATTAAGGTAAAGAGAATATGAAAGAAATTCGAATCTAGCTTCATACAGGGGCAAGTCCCAGCTCGTGGATTCATTCAGAATAGTGCGACACTGCTTTGTCGCTTTGAAATACGCAATGAGTTATTTGGCGATAAGTTCTCAAAAAATGTTCATTTCCCGTTAGAATTTAGGCTAGATGTCCAACAACCTCACACATTTCTGGATGTGGATAAATACATTCAATTATCAGTTTTATCGACAACAGCTAACGAATTGGAGATGAGGTGGCAAAGTAATTTTCAGCAGAAAGCGGAAAAATAAGAAGTGAATTTAGATTGCTGAAAAGTTTCAACTTGTGGCGTGATCGATTATTATACAGAGCAGAGATTGTCAGTGAAAATGCACCAAAATGGTGAATAATTTCACGAAGTAAGCGTCCCCAGCGCAGAAAATAATTTCCTTTCAACTGTTTTATCAGAATTTTTGCAGCAAGCTGAGTTCGTCTAACCTCTTTTAACTCATTCCTTTACAAGCCCAGCAAATCTATTACTTCTGGAACGGAAAGCAAATTTTTCGGCTCGTGAACTTTGTAAACCTCATAGAAAAAATTCTCACTTACCTGTAACATTGAAAACCACTAATAAATGAGGGAATAAAACTGACACTGTATATACTACTAACGTTTTTCTCTGTTTGTGTATAATGCTCTCCCTAATGTGTGTGCTTGTTACTTTCGCTTATTACATTACAATATACTTTTCTTGAAAAACAAATTTTCTATTCAGCACACAGCAGACTTCTAGTTTTCTAGTATAAATAAGCGAATGGAAATAGATAGTATTTTGATTGGTAGTGGCTTCGACGGTTCCTATTGATCAGGTTTTGTTGAAGTTAGACTTGAGATCTGTTTCCCCTCATATTTTTTCTTTCTTTCTTTTTTCTATCTGCATAATTTGTCTGTTGGTTTGTGTTTGTTTTTTTTGGCATTGCAAGGTTAAAATATAAAATAATATTTTAAATCAGCTCATCACTCTGAATAGATTACAAACATTTCTTGCCAACGTGTTGTGGAGGCGTTCAGTGATCAGTGACAAACTTTGACATTGCATGTCAAATCTTTGCACAGTTTGCCGATGGGCATTATTACTTCAGTTTGGGTTCTTTGCAATGTTCTCTTCGATGCCTAGCAACGGGCACATAATGAATAGAAGAATAGAACTCTTCGTCAGTTACCGCTTTTCAGTTCAACAAGAGACTACTGTGTCGCAACTCTCTCGGAAAGTAAAACGGATATTGAAAAAACTCGAATTCTACATCCAGAAGTAAGTGCCAGTTAAATTTCTTGATTTTTCAGAGCATTGTTTACAGGCTTAATGATTTATTTGACGATAATATGTTGGAAGGTATTCATTAATTTCCCGTTAGAGTTTGTTGTACCCTTCCAACAACCAGTCACAAATTTCTAAACTTAAATAAAAGCATTTTAGTATTTAAGTAATAACGGTTAACAAATTGGAGACAATTTAGAAGTAAAGGACTCAAACAAAATTAGATATTCAAGAAACAACCAACAAATTTATGGAATTCTAAACTTCAACTTGGGGCGCGATTTATTATGATGGTAGAGCGTGTAAATTCTGAATGAAAACATGTGAGTCTGCAAACTAGTGAAAAATGTAACTAAGAAATTGTTTTACTTGCGAAAAACAAACTTTTCGTTGTCTGTTTCTACATACACACCAGAGTAAAACCTTCGGCTGCATGCTTTACAATTAATATTTGAGGGAAGTTAAATTCGTTTATTCCATTCAGTTTAAATTGTGTGTAGCAACTGAACAAAATTATTCGATGTGAAAAACGTAAGCTTTCCTTGACTTTGGAAACAGTATAAAAGAATTTGTTGGTGAAATAAAAGGCATAAAACTGGGCTTGTAAAGCTTTAATATTTCCCTCTCTTTGTGTAATCAATGCTATTTCAACAGGTTTGGTAATTGCGTTTGTTTGTAACAGTAGGAAGCAGGAGAAAACGTTTTAAGATTGAATTTCTGTTATAGAAACTTTGACTATTATTTTTCATAAATGAATAGAACATTTAGTTCACCCGTCTTCAGTTCAAGAGGAGCCTACAGAAATCGCAACTCTGACGGAGGCTAAAGGAGATATTAAAGAACACGAGTCTACAAACACGATAGTGCAACACTCGCTGCCCTGTCTACAAGGGCATTGATTTATTTGGCTATAAGATCTCAGAAGATATTCATTAATTCCCCGTTAGAGTTTGTGCTAGCTTTCCAGCAGCGTCACAAACTTCTAAACCAAAAATGAAAGGCATTTTAGTACTTAAGCGACAACAGCTAACAAATTAGAGATAATTTAGAAGACGAAGGGTGCAAATTACATTAGATATGCCAAAAAAAAAAAACCAACAACTAATTTGTATTGTTCTAAACTTCAAATTGTGGCGCGATTAATTATGATTGTAGAGCGTTGAAATTCTAATTGAAAATACACCAGAGTAGTGAAACATTTATTGAATGAAGTGTTTTACTTGCGGAAAAAAAGGGTTTCAATCTATGAGTTTTTTTAATACACTCCAAGAGTAACATACTTTCGGCTGCTTTACAATTAATATTTTATGGAAGCCGAATTCGTTTATCTTATTTTAAATCATTATTTGTGTATAGCTACTGGGCAACATTATTAGATGTGGAAAAAGCAAGTTTTTCTTGACTTTGGAAACGTATAAATGAATTTGTCTGTCAAATGAAAGGAATAAAACTCGGGTTGTAAAGCTTCAATATTTCCCTTTCTTTGTGTAATCAATGCTATTTTAACAGGTATGGTAATTGCGTTTGTTTGTAACAATAGAGCGCAGGGTAGAACGTTTTAAGATTGAATTTCTGTTATAGAAGCTATGGCTATTATTTGTCAGCATAAATGAATAGAATGTGACGTTCACCCGCCTTCAATTCAAGAGGAACCTAGAGAAATCGCAACTCCGACGGAAGCTTAAGAGAATATTAAAGAAACTCGAATCTTCATATAGAGGCAAGACCCAGCTCGTGGTGTCAGAATAGTGCGAAAGTTCTCTCTCTACATGCACAATAATTCATTTTTCGATAAGGCCTCAAAAGGTGTTCATTTCCCATTAGAATTTGTCCAACCGACAACAATTCGTGGCGCGATAGATAATGATTCAGCGCTGAGATTGTTAGTGAAAATGCGCCAAAATGGTGAAGAATTTCATGAAAGAAAGGTCCCGCGTGTAGAAAATAATTTCGTTATCTGTTTTCAACTGTTTTACATTTTTCTTTTGGAGAGCTGAATTCGTTGAATTAGTTTATCTTCTTTTAACTAATTCTTTTATCATTTAAGTCGTGAAATTTCCCTTTTGGTTCACAAAAAAAACGAGACTGGCAACAATCTGGAAGCTCTACGCGCATCATTTGCGTGCTTTTGACTCTCACATGGCACGCTCAAAATGAAAACCACATTACAATTTCTAGGAAAACATTCCTTTAACCTGTTTTGAATTACAAAAGCAGGATGTATATGTTGTGGTTTAAGATTTTTTTGGTTTAAAATTTTTCAAAGCAGTTTAATTTTATTCTCCTCTGTGCAGTCTTCATTACCATAAAAATCAAACTGATTTCAAACTTTTTCAACTAAAAAAAGGTTTTGAACCACAATATGTAGATTATTTCGAAGAAATTACTGATTACTGGTCGAAGTAATTTATAAACCGTCCTCTATCCGAGTTGTTGAACTACTAAGTGGAATCATGTGGTGTCATTATTTGAGACCGTAATCTCGACGGTCAGCAGTGTGGAATCATCTAAACCACCAGCAGGAATTATTAGAACTTTAAGAGGAGTGGCTTATTTAATTGCGCCTGCGCTGAATTCCAGCTGTTGCAGTTAATTTCAATTTTGCTTTAAAAATATGTCATGCTCACCAGCTGTAAGTTCGATATATATATTTATTTTTTATTTTTTACCCCCGCTGATTGTCTTGATACTTCAATGCGTTTTTAAAATATTGCTATTTTTTCTTTAAAAGCCTGAAAAAACGTCTAAAGTAATAAAGTTTTAACATTTGATGTATGACTACCCAAAACTACACGCAGTTCTCCGGGAGATTCAAAATAACGCTAAATCACGGTGAAAATATGATGGAGAAAATCTTCACGTGCATTATTTGAAGAAAACAGAAGTTTCATTCTCTGGGTTCTGGTTCAACTCTGTAACATCTAATTTATGTGGAAAACTGGATTCGCAGATCCTCTTTTAACTCATGATTCTAGATTCTTACCAAACTTATTATGTCTGTATGATGAATAAAGGGATTTTTTCCCTTAGCTTTGGTAAACGTATGACAGATCTTCTTAGTAATAATATAAAGAATAGGACAAAACACTTGGAGTTGTAAAACAGCCCTTTTAATTAATTCAATTTCAATCAAACTTCCCTAACTGGTCTCTTTCTTTCTCCAGTCTGTCTGTTACTCACTCATAATTCCTCAATTCTCCTCCGTTGCAGTAAAGCCTAGATTCCAGCGCTTTTCAATTGGGTGTCGAAAGTAATTCACGTTTGCTTCACCATGTATTGTGAATGGTTAGCAAAATTAAACTCGGGCCACTTTCTAAACCAATGAGAAGCAAAACCAAAACCAATCACGGCCTGCTCGCACGCAATGCTTCGAGTTCTGATTGGTTCGTTGTTTTGTTTACGTCTTTTGTTATTGGTTAGGGTGGTCACTTTGGATTTGTTGTTAGGACACTCAAATGAAATCTGCCTACAGCCTGGGGAACAAAAACTCGTGAGAGTTTTCTGGAGTCAGATTAAATGTAGTGTACCTGCTTTTCTGTTTCTCCTCAGTTAGTTTATTCTTTTTGATGAAGTCGACGAATAAGCCGTAAAATTAGTATATGTACTCTTGGAAGGAGGTCTTACAAACCAAGATATGGCTGTTTTACTCAATATTTTCTTCCTTACAAATTTTCTGTTTTGCTTTTGTAGATCTGAACGTGTTATCTCGTAGTTCATAATGAAGGCTACCTATATTCTCATTGTAAGTGTCCTGATGGCGCACATGCTTATTACGTCAGACGCAGGAAGGGCTAAGAAGTGTTCTAAGGAGTGTTCAGAAGGTACGTGAGACTAACCAATCTAGAGCTTTCCCCGAAATGTTTTCAATTTTTTTCCTTTTTTCTTGTTCTTTTTCATTCTTTCAGTTCGTTGATTGGTTCTTTTTTTTTGATTTTGGAAACATGTTTTCTATAGAATGATGTGTTTAATCAGTAAATGAAACAGGCATACTCGGAAAAAGAAATCCCAGTGCTCCAATCAGGAGTCAAACCTAAGACCTTCCGATTACTAGTTCGGATGCTCTACCACTGAGCTACAGGAGACTCAAATAACAATGATTGGTGAGACCTAAAACATCTCATTTATTTCTTCTTTTGATACCCCTTTGTTCTTTCAGCTCAAACCGAAGAATTGAATGAACTGAAGAGTGACTATCAAGGTTGGTTGCTTTGGCAATTGAGCTTATTCATTCCATAGAAATCTTTTTTTTATTTTAAACAAACCTAGCAAACCGCCTATTTTGCATGAAAATTAGTATTCTAGCTAACTAAAATATAGTATTTCCATTTCCAGAGATCAAATTTGTCTGGCTACAAATTACAATGATTGATGAGACCTTAAACATCTAATTGATTTGCGCTTTTGATATCCCTTTCTTATTTTAGCTCAAACCGAAGAATTGAATGAACTGAAGAGTGACTATCAAGGTTGGTTGCTTTTACAATTGAGGCTTATTCATTCCATAGAAATCTTTTTCTCAATTTTGAACAAACCTAGAAAACCGCCTATTTTGCATGAAAATTAGTATTCTAGCTAACTGAAAGACAGTATTTCCATTTCCAGAGATCACATTTGTCCGGCTACAAATTACAATGATTGGTGAGACCTAAAACATCTCATTTATTTCTTCTTTTGATATCCCTTTGTTCTTTTAGCTCTAACTGAAGAATTGAATGAACTGAAGAGTGGCTATCAAGGTTGGTTCCTTTGGCAATTGAGGCTTATTCATCCCATAGAAATATTTTTTTCCTTTCAAACGAACCTAGAAAACCGCCTATTGGGCATGAAAATTAGTATTCTAGCTGACTAAAATATAGTATTTCCATTTCCAGAGGTGACATTTGTCCGGATACAAATTACAATCATTGGGGAGACCTAAAACATTATGTTTTTGACATCCCTTAAGTCACAGAATAGCTTTTAAGACTTTTAATTTAAAAACACAAGGGCTGTTGCACTTTTTTACACACGTTCAACATGGCGGGCCGACAACAACCCGAGTTCTCCTCGCGATGCATAATGGGATCACGTTGCGATGACGTAATGTGACATCTCCCCCTCATTCGATGACAATAATAAAAGAAAACAATAACGAGAAGACCTATCATATAATAACAATGACCAATGGGACCTATGTCTAAAAAAAACTCTATAACAACAACAGCTACAGATGTAACCTAGTACCTGTAGCATAATGTGATACTGATTTAAAAAAAGGTACTCCTCAATGTCCTTAACCTTACAAGTCTATCGTTTGTAAGGGCATCACAGTTCTTTCTGAACGAACTTATTCTTACACGTTTAGTCTTTGTGCTGGTGTCACAGTTCTCCCAGATCTGGTAAAATATCCCTTGGCAGTGTCTGACATTCTCGAGAAAATCCTCATCCTTTGTCGGCATATTCGGTTCTGGTCTTGCTACTGTCTGTGCATGTCCAACTGGGGAAGAACAACTTGCGGCTGTCTTTGGTGGAGGGCTGGGTTTCTCGCTTGTTGGCAGCACGGCTTACTTACTGCAGTTGTGTTTGGTCTGAGTTGAGATCGCGTTCGCCGATAGGTAGCACCCGTGCTGTTGGCTCTGACAATGAAAGACCTTGGCTCCTTGGCTGGCTGTATAACAACACCAGGCTCCCAGGTTTATGAATGGTGGTCGAACATGCGTATGGATTGGTCAACTTCTAATTGTTTCTTAGGTGGTCCCAAGTGCTGGTTGTAATATTGTGCTTCTTTCTCCTTACGTGTTGCAAATTGGATTCTTGTGGCTCCATGGTCACGGCTGTTAGGAGGGTTTCGCTGGTACATGGGTAGTCTGGTTTTGAATTTTCTGTTGGTGAGCAGTTCTGCGGGGGACTTAAGCTGGTTGTTCAAGGGTGTGGCTCGGTAGGACAGAAGAGCAAGATAAGGATCTTCTTTGTCCTCTTCGCATTTTCTGAGAATGTTCTCCACAGTCTGGACCATCCGTTCAGCAGACTCATTTGATTGGGGGTACATTGGAGAGCTGGTGATGTGTTCTACTCGCTAGGTGGTAATAAAACCGTCGAATTCAGCTGAGCTGTACTGCGGAACATTATTGGTTACAAAATGTAACGGGATGCCGTGCTCGGCAATGATGCTCTGTAAGTGGTTGATGAGTGTGGAGGATGTGGTGCTTGTAAGTCTTCTGATAATGAGAAATCTGTTGTATTGGTCTGTTAGTAGGAGGTATTGCTGTTGAGGCCTCAAATGTAATAAATGTCCCTAAATGTTATAAAGGCCCTAAGGGTAATATTTTTCGCCCTAAATGTAATAAATGTCCTAAGTGTGATAACTTTCAGCCCTAAATGTAATAAAGGTCTCGAATGTAATATATGTTCTGCTTCACACAAAATCACAGTGATATATATGTGAGATTTAACTGCATTTATTATACAAAAGCAAGAAGGCCAAAATGTGTCTAGGGGATCCCGATTACATTTTACCTTGAATACTCATAACCCACTGAAATAAAAGCCATACATCAAGTGTCACATATGCCATTTTAATCTGCAGGTCCTATTCTACAGGGGCAAACAGCAACACTAGTTAGGCAGTAACAACAGAAATAGTAAATTTTAACGAAGGCCTTTTTTAATTAAGATGTTTCACCTTGTGATCTCTTTGAGTACATAACGAATGGATGCGAAAAATGTCACATCGGAACCCGAGTGTAAACTGTACCGCGCTTGCATCTGCTTTAACCTTTGAAAAGTGGCGAAACTGTCAAAAAACCGCCTTCGATGGCCTGTTAGCATGAGGTGAAGTCTGCTTTATGTATGTCTTTAATAATAATAATAATAATAATAATAATAATAATAATAATAATAATAATAATAAAGGCTTTATTAACAGCATTTCCACAAAGTGGCTCTTCATCCGTTAATATCTAACTAAAATTAATTACAAGTAAGACAAACTTAAGAAAAACGGTGTTAAAATGAATAACAAAATAAGGAGAAGTTTGTTGTTTCTGTCGAGTCTTTCTGTTTGTGGCTAAAATTTTTACATCAAAAAAGTGTTTTGACTTCATTTCTCTAGTTTTCTTCAAAGCAGGGTTCGTAAGGTCATACAAAAATCGCCTGGAAAATCGTGCAATTAGGCGGATCATGAGAAGTCATTAAAAGTAATATCCCTGCTACAAAATCAAAGTAAGAAAGTTAGTAAAACAGTTTACTAGAGATTTTCCATATCAGCTTCAGTACTATTTTGGATAAATGAGTCACAGAATAGTCTGCGAAAATGAGCTTCCAAACACTACAATCTAATTCAACTTAAAAATCGGACTGCTTAAACACAAACACTATTATTTGCAAAAGCTTCAAAGGTACGCGGAAATCAACGCAAATGTCTCTAAAATTCGCGTTAGCTTTCCATTATTTGAGCACGATGAAGCAAGGTCGTTTTAAGTCGTGTGCTGCTATCATAAGACATTGCTAAAATAAGTTCAAGTGAAAATTAGCAAAGGAAGGGGAATTTTGGCCATTTGCCTGACTGATGACGCTATCACTATTCAATCATTAAAGACATGAGGTCAAACCGTGATAGGACTCAGTCAATGACCTTCATTACATTTAAGGCCAAACGTTATTACACTTAGGACCTTTATTACATTTAGGGACATTTATTACATTTGAGGCCTCAAAAATTGCTGGCCTCCAAACTGGAACATATCGGAGCTGAGTCTTTCCCATGGTCGGCATGGGGGTTGCGGCTGGAGTATTGGTTCTTTCGGGGCCTTTCTCTGGTATTTGTGGCAGGGCTCGCACTGGTCGACTTTATTGATGATATCCTTTGTAATTACGGGCCAGAACACACATGTGCGCGCTCGAAGCAAACATTTCTTCTGCCCCTAGTGGCCTTGGTGTATGATGTCTAGGACTTCGGGTCTCAAGGTGGGTGGTATCAAAATTCGGTCACCTTTCAGAAGTGGGCCATTCTCAACAGTTAATTCTTCTCTGAAATTCCAGTAGTCATGGAGTAACGGGGGGCACTTTTTTTTCTGAGGCCATCCTTCAAAGACAGTTTTCTTTAGCAATGACAAAGTGGGGTCCTTTTTTGTCTTGTCTGGGATCTGTTAAAGCCTTGTTGGGTATGCAGGGAGGTTCTGTGTGATGTGGTGGACATGTATTTTTGAGAGTTGGCCATTTGCTGAGGCGAGCTGAGGGCTGACTCTAGAGAGGGCATCAGCTATTGGCACATCAGGACCTTTCACGTAGTTAACAGTGACATCATACTTCAGGGCTCTCATTAAAAATCTCTGCAGTCTGGGTGGCCAACTAGACAAGCTTTACTTAAAAAAATTGACTCGGGAGGCTTATGATCAGTGTTCACTGTACAATGTTTTCCGAAAATAAAGTACTTGAAATTCTCCAGACCCCATACAACGACCAGTGTTTCTCTCTCAATATTGCTGTAGTTTTTCTCTGTATCTGTGAGTGCTTTCCAGGCATAGCATACCGGTTGTCCTTGCTGTAGCAGGACCACTCCTAGACCTTTTTGGGAAGCGTCGGTTTGAATGACGGTTTCGATGCTTGGGTCGAAGTAACGGAGCACTCCCATTGATGTGATCTCCTCCTTGACTTGCTGGGACGCGTGGTGGTGTTCAGGTCCCCAAATGTATGCTGTGTCTTTCTTGGTGAGGTCGCGCAGTGGTGCACAGTTGGCAGGTACCAAGGGTCTTTATGGTATCACCTCCATATGCAGTAATCCGGTATTGTGCAGGGCCTAGGTGTCTGTGCTGAGGGCTGGGGTTGAGTTTATCATACTGTTCTTTAGAGATGACATTTACTTCTGCACCAGTGTCAACTTTGCAATTAATGAGTACAGTATGTGTTTCAGAAGGATTCACTGTGACCTGGATCTCGATTTTTACTTTGGTGCGGTTTTTTCTCTGTTCAATACCGGCGGTCGTTGGAGTACTGGGGCTAGAATTCAAAAGGGCACTCTGCTCTGCCTCTAATGTTCCCAGTCATAACTTGGGCATTCACTTGTTGGACCATCAGGTTGGTCCTTCTGCAGGGTCATGACATCCTTTTTCGTCTTAGATTTGCAAACTTGGCTAAATGACCACGTTTGTTGCAGTTGTAACATTCTGCTCCACTAGCTGGACATTGTTGACCTTTGGCATGAAAGTTATCTCCACATCTGTAAAACTGCTTTGGTTTGTTTTCAGGCCATCTGGTTACTCTACCTCTACTTCTTCTATCTTCTGTTTCTTTTCCTTTGCTAATTGCGTTCACTTCACCATCCGGTTGTTGCAGTTGGCTAGGGGGCAGAGAGTTACTCATTGCTTTCAGTTGCATTTGCGTAGCTTCCTCGGTACGTGCAATTTCCTTTGCTTTTGTGAAGGTTAATTCGTTACCACGGGCGATGCATTTTCTCCTGACTTCTTCCGAGTCGGTGCCAAATACTAATGTGTCACGCATGAGTTCATCATGTAATTCTTGTGGGTAACCAGAACTCTGTATGAGTAGTCTTGCTTCAGTCAAAAATGCGTCAAGGGGCCGGTTGTTCTGTTTCATTCTTCGCAAGTAATATCTGTTTAGAATGTGGTTAGCCTGTGGTTTGACATGATCTTCAAATCTTGCCCAATATTCCTTCAGGTCTTTCTGTTGATTGGTTGTAAGCGCCCACGTGTTAAATAAGTCAAGACCGTGGTCGCCCGACCAAAGCAACACATATTTACACTTCTGAGTGCTATCTCGGCTTTTTAGTGGCCCATCAAGTAACAGTTCACACTTATGGCGAAATCGCTTAAATCTTGTAGGTAAATCGGGACCAGGATGCCAGTCCATTTTGGGCAAATCGAATCCGACCAAGTCGCTCATTTTCAGTCGTACGAGAAGACCTTATAATTAACACTGTTAAATCGCACGTACCAGTTTCCGTTTGCTATCTCCTTGATTGTTTAGCTGGCGTTAATCATCTCGCTTCTGACATCCATGTCATTACACTCGTGATGCATAATGGGAGCAGGTGGCGATGACGTAATGTGACACCTTTCTTCTTAGTTTTAGCTCAAACCGAAGAGCTGTGTAACTTTTGGCACAGCCTATACAAAAAAATGTATATTTTTTAGGCTTAATACTTCTTTCTAACCTCTTAGAGCTCCAGTCTGCCTGTGAATCTCTGAACAAACCGTTGACCCAGCTGCAGGATCAGTTTTCTGGTACGTTACTATTCTCATTCGGGTTAAGTCGAATAATGTATAATTCGGGGAAAACGGGAAAACGGGCACTAAACTCGATTCCATTAACTAAGTGTTAAAACGTTCAGTTAATGGTTAGTTTATGGTTAGTTTATTTTATGGTAAGCATTATGTACATTGTCTCACCTGTTTGTGATGCACTTAAGGACGGTGCCTACTATTGTTACTGCGCATACGTTCTGCGCATCTCGAGATACTCGGGTTTCCTATGGGTGCACGTGGTGCCTACTAATACAGGAATATTTTTGCGCGGTTTAAAATTATACGGAGAAAGCAGAACTTAGCAAGTACTTTTGGTATCTCAAAAGAAAATTGGGGGTAACCAGGCATTTTTCAGAGATAATTCAGCTTCAATTTAGGAAAAAATCCCATACATTGCTTTATATTTTGGCGCTTTTTAGAGATATTATTGCTTAATTATCTCTGAAAAATGCCTGGTTACCCCCAATTTTCTTTTTGGATTTCAATAGCCCTTGCTAAGATCTGCTTTTCCCGCATAGTCATAAACTGCACAAATATATTTCGGTATTAGTAGGCACCGTCCTTAAAGCAAAACCGTTTTAGCTTTTCGTTTTCCATAAGGGTTGCCGTGGAACATTGCGGCTCTTTACAACATTAAAAGGCTTTTTAAGAGGCTCTCCGCGTTAGAACGGCAAGGCAAATTTCGGCTTTCCACCGATTTCGCTGATTTTTTTCTATGAACATCAATCATTATATCCCATAAACAAATATCACATTTACTGAGCTCAATGCGATTTTTTCGTTGATGGTCATTTTCCCACGAAAAAACTCCACGTTTCTCCTGTTTTAATAGTTATTACGAGTAAGAAATGTCATAAGTAGTTCAAATTCTGAGTGTTTAATCACTTCAGAGGCCTTAGATTATATTTCCGACTACGACATTGAAACAAAAGATAATACGAGTCGATTCGAGACGTGTGAGCGGCATTGAATGAGTGGATATTCTTCTGGGTAGTTTGCACTTGTGTCAGACATCACAAGATCAAAGGCAAATTCCCCTCGCGTGGGGTGAAAGTTTTAACTTTCCCCATATCTTGAGCTTACATAGTGATGACTGAGTTCCTTTTCAATGTATCAGATCCCCTGATATAAAGCACATTTCTTTAGTACATGTATATCGGTTACAATTTAATACGTTCATCGGAAGCCCACTCCTGTCTGTTAGCTAGCGGTTGAATGGCCGCAGTGATTTAGCTATTTTGTCCTTCTTATCAGTTTCTTTCCTTACATTCCACTTGTATAGACCTGGTCAGACGAATAGATCACTCCTTTTAAACTAAAACTTCCTAAATGTCAAGTACCTTACTTGTCGCTTATTTGTTTACATATCAACTCTTGCGCTCAGGCTACTTGCGTCGATGCAGTAGAGCTACAATCAACTACTTTACACAAAGAGATGAGTCCTTTTAAAGTGTATTTTCGAAACTTATCTTTCTTGAAATGTACAAATCGAGACTTTAATTCAATATACATTACAGACCGAAGTTTAATGAGTTCGAACGAAAGCGGCAGGAGTATTAGAAGGGAACAATCCCACTTGATACCAAATTCTCATGATGAAAAAATCTCCCTAATTGTAAACGTATAAGTTTTATTTTATCAACTTGAAGGCAAAACGACCGGTTGCCATTTCTCCGTGTCTGCAAATAGCTCGAAATTACACTTCAAATCGGGTCGGGCTTTTTTAACAATTGGGAGCATCTTGTGTACAGTCAGCCTTAGAAAGTTCTGTTAGGTGACACTGAACAACCATAAATACGGAAAAAATGACTGAACACTGCGCTAAGTTCTTTACAAAAAGTTCATGACGTTTTTCGGCAGAAATAAACGAGTGTGAGAGCAGCCCCTGCCTCAATAATGGAACGTGTAAGGATGAAACAAAATGCTTTACCTGCAGCTGTCCACCAGGTTTTGTCGGAAACACATGTGAGACAGGTAAGAAAAAATTTCGCACAATTTCGATAAATACAGTTATCAACAAATGTGAAGAGTTACCTGCGTTTAAATAATTGAACCTGTGTTGTCATAAGAAACAGTTTTAGCATCAGCTTTTTATTTTTTACAATTAAATCGTAGAAAGGAACTTGGATTTTTTTACTTGATCCAGTGCCAGGTCCCAAGCCTTAAACAAGGCAGCGGGTATGAATTCTTGGGTTAAGAATCACAAAGTCGTCCACATTTAAAATGCATTACGTAGTCTTGTTTCTTAACTATAGTCTATTGTTAGCATTAATATTGAAGTATCATGTTGTTAAAAAAAAACAGTTAATAATATACCATACATTAAGAGTGCCGTGTGAATCAAGACACTGACAATTTACTCGTCGGAGAAAAGTCTGTTACATGACACTAAACAGCTAGAAAAGTGAGTGAACATTGCGCTAATTTATAGATCTGGAACCATCATAGACTGCAAGCAGTCCCTTTCTGGATAATCGAGAGGTCGCGCAATATAGCCGGGCGCGAAAAAACTAGATAAAAGGAGCGGATGGGGGCTTGGGGAGAGGAGGGAAAAAGGGGAAAGGAAAAGAAAGGGACCGCGTTCAAGGTAACTTCACCCACAATTCGTTAATAGATAACAACTCCGCATTGCTATTCAATGACCAGAACATTAGGAGCGAATAGGAAGAATCGCCGAGCTTGGGCATTGATCGGAGCAGTTCTTTGAAAAACCAAAATCTTTAGAAGTTATTGCGCATTTGAATTTTTCTTCGAGGCCCAGAGTAAAAGAAATCGACGACACAGACTTTCTAAGTGTAATTTAGAACATAGCGCAAGATAACTGGAAAGCTAGTATCATATTTAAGCATCCTGCAGTGAATTCTGCAGACAAAGCTTGTTCCGCGGATGCGAAAATTACATGGTACTTGTTGGCACCAATGTCTTTTAATAATTTTGGGATCTTCTCGAAGGCAGCTGCCTTTAAACCAAAGTCATTTAACTGCAACTGGTTTTCGATAATACTGCGAAGCGGAACAACAACCACGATCGAAGCCGTGTTGGCAAAGTGTTTAGCTATTTCAAAGCTTTGACATATAATGGATTTCCCGAAACAAGTGGGAAGATCGGCCATTACATCTTTTCTCGACAAAAGCGCTCCTACTGCTAGCTTCTGTTCCTTTTTAAGAACTTAGCCCTCGAGTTGATCGCTTAAATTTACAAAGACATCGCTGCTACTCTCTCCCCCCCCCCCCCCCCGGGGACGGGGGAAGACGGGTACTTGGGTTCAGTTTTGCTGGGTATGTGCCGCTGGCCTCTCAGAGCCCCTGCCCCATTATAGTCTATTTTCTGGCCAGTTATAGACCCCATCTTAGTCACTTTTGGGAAAATGTAATTTTCCCGATCCCAACGAAGTCACTTTCTATTTATGCATCTACTTTATCAATCCTTTAAATAGGTCATCCTAACATGAATTGACACATTTTTTAAATTGAATGAAGAACACTTTACTTTTCACATACAGTACAAACATTCTGGTACGTTTGCTAACCGTAAATATTTACAAACTTACCGTCATAAAAATACCAGCACTTCTTGGTGGTTTTGTGCCCTTGTGTAACTGGTTAATATTGAAGTTTTGGTTTCAAGAACGGAATGTAATGCGAGGTAATTGTTACATTTAATAAACAACAACTTTCTGAACTTTTTAACCTAGACCATTTTGAATCCTTACTTATAGAATTTACTTACCCCAAAAATCCGAAAATGTGCGACCCCATTCTAGTAACTCTATTGAAATTGCAACCCCATTATAGTCAATCCAGTCGTGAAAATGTGACCCTATCCAGCGGCAAATCCCCCCGGTCTCTATCACGGATGAAGCCATTTTCCTAGTGATCTGAAAAGTTGACGTCCAAACGTGTGAAGAAGTTAATTACACATCAAACTTGTCTGACAGCAGCGATTGTTTATGTACCAATCGGAAAATTCCGTTGCTGGTGCGACGGGAAATTCGAATGTGTCGGCTACAGTTAAGAGCGCAGTCTCTTTCTTTCCCGCCTCTCCCCCAGTCTCTTCTCGTTTATTTCTCCTCGCTCCAGTCTCGCTGCGCTGTGTGCGCCCTATCGACTAATCAGAAAGGGACTGCATGCAGTGTAGAACCAACACGTTGTTTTAAAACTGACAGACAAACCAATTTCTTAACTGACTAAATCACTAACTGATTGACTAACCAACTTCCTGAATAAGTAGCTCACAAACTGACAGACAAACAAACTTCTTGGCTCTGACTATGACTGAGAGCAGAAACAATTTAACAGACTAAATCACCAACTGACAGACAAACCAATTTGTTAACTGACTGAATCACATCTGCTGACTGAGTAACCTCTCGACTGACTAGACTTAATTTAAAATTGGTTTTCATAGTTCAACTCGGGACTAAATGAGGCCAGTTAATCGAGCTAATTAATTTAACTAATTAAGTTATGAAAACGCAATTGTAAACAGTAAATTCATGACTTTTTCGGCAGAAATCAACGAGTGTGATAGCAGCCCCTGTCTCAATGATGGAACGTGTAGGGATAAAATAAATGGCTTCAACTGCAGCTGTCCATCAGGCTTTGTCGGAAACACATGTGAGACAGGTAAGAGACAATTTTGCATAATCGCACTAAACTGCAGATATCAAGAAATGTGAGGGTAACCCGTGTTTAAATAATGGCACTTGTGTTGTTGCAAGTAACAAGTTATCTTCAACTTTACACATAGAAACCTGCAGTGGCTTATGTGTGGGTTATTTATCCAATGAAATCGTGCAACGGAACTTTGCATGGTCTTTAAACTCACTTATCCAGTGCTAGATCCTCCTCATTAAAAGAAATGGCGAACATTAGCCTCAAGGGCAAGAATCACAAAATTTCACTTAGTTAAGAAGCATCCTTATTGTCGTTTTTGTTGTTGTTGTTGTTGTTGTTATTAAATCGAAAAAATACTCGTCTGGCCGCATACAATTTATCCAGGGAAAGTTCTGTAGGGAGTAAAATGACTGAACACTGCGCTTATTTATTTACAATAAATTCGTGACGTTTTTTTCGACAGAAATTAACGAGTGTGATAGCAGCCCCTGTCTCAATGATGGAACGTGTAAGGATGAAATAAATGGCTTTAACTGCAGCTGTCCACCAGGCTTTTTCGGAAACACATGTGAGGAAGGTAAGAGACAATTTCGCGCAATTTCAATAAATACAGTTATCAACAAATGTGAGAGAAACCTGTGCTTAGATAATTAAACCTGTGTTGTTGTAAAAAAAAAACAGTTTTAGCATCAGCTTTTTATACAGGGAAACTCTAAAGTGTGTATTTTTTGCAATTAAATCATAGAAAGGAACTTGGATTTTTTTACTTGATCCAATGCCAGGTCCCCAGCCTTAAACAAAGCAGCGGGTTTTTAATTCTTGGGTTAAGAATCACAAAGTCGTCCAAAGTTAAAATGCTTTACTTAGTCTTGTTTCTTAACTACAGTTGAACCTCTCCACAACGGCCACCTTGAGGACAGAACAAAGTGGCCGTTGTGGAGAGATGGCCGTTATGGGGAGGTAGGGGTGTAATATGACACTTTTCTTTCGGGAAGTACAACATGTTTATTCTGCCAAGTTCATGCTTACTGTAGCCTATAATGGCAATCCAATCTTAAATAATATATATAGATAAAGTACACAATAAAACTTAAATGAGGTTTTGAATTAAGATGTTAACAAGACGAAACGAGCAAGGTTCGCAACATTCGCTATATTATTGTAGACAATTTATGCTTACTGCAGCATATAAACCGAATACAATAAAAATGCGTATATCATTAAAATGAATACAGAAACGTTATGTTCCAAAGACAAATGTCGATTACTGCATCAGTTTATAAAAAAAGGTTTTTACAAAAAAGTACT
>NW_028145459.1:3605000-3782500 GCF_977016875.1 Pavona decussata
TCTCCGGTTACGGTTAGTGCACATCGACTGACTAATTTAACGCTTAAAACGTTGGTTTTACACGGTGATCCTAGCGATCGATCGATCGAAAGCCGGTACAGCCGAAACTGTTCCATGCAATTACCACTTCCATACAATTTCAAAAACAATCCTGTCGTCCTTCTATGAAACTGTACGAATTATAATGTACGATCACGGGCTTGAAAATCTGGTATTGAAATATTCAGAGTTCATAATTACTGGAATCCAATTCTGGTGGAAATAGCAAATATTATAATACGAAAAGAAGCCTTGCTGGATAAGAATTTTGTTTTATTATTTTGTATACTGGATGCCAATGAGACTGCGGTATGGAAAAAAGCCCTCACACAAGTTTAGCTTGCAAGAGTCATAGATTTTAGCCACACAGGAGTACTAAATATATGTTTGATATAATATGTTCTTCAATAATAGATTGTTTTATTACATCATATGTTACACGAGGAAAGTGAAAATATCAAATTGACTTTGAATGACATAGTGAGTGAAAAAAACCTTGCAAACAATGCCAAATACTGTACCTTCCTTTACTGGACACACCCTTACTTTGTATGACAGACAGTGTATTGGATCAAGGTAAGGGGCCCTGGTTGTATGGTCCCTCTTTTACAATTTATAATTTACAATATATAATCTTAAAAGAAACAAACAAAACAATGTTATGGAGGTTATGTACATTAGTACCCTCAAACACAGAGAGTGTGAAAGCCGAACAGTAAGGTGGTAAGGAGTCAGAAATGAACAATAAAAATTTAGAGTAAGTACAAATAGCTGCTCAAAAATGATTACTCGTTTCCATAGTCTAACAAACTATGATGGTAAACAATACAAAAATATTGACTTCACAAAAGTTACCTAACCACCATTAAGCCAATTTGTTCCTCTAACTTTGAAGCGAATTTTAACCGGGATAAAATGTCACAGTCTTCGTAAATGACGACATTTTCGACAGGCTGACCTCTCCAGACTGATGTTCTTGGCGGCGAATACTTCTGATCAAATAACGCATTCTGATTGGTCGAATTTCGTGACGCACACCGCCTGGGCACTGACTAGAGCTGTTTATTAACCCCTCTGAATTTTATACAACATTGCTTCTTTACTGCAATATTCTACAAAAATAAAGCAGTAGCCACATGCAGTCATAGACTGCCTTTTATTTTATTTCCTTCCTAGAGAAGTAGCAACATGTAGTCCTCGACTACCTATTTTTTTTTTTCAAAGGCATTGTTTGCTCTTGGGAGTGAAAGTGTTAAGAGGATATTGTTTTCAACGTTAAGTGGCTTTTAATAATTCTTGATAGGGCTTATAAACAAAAGGGTTAAATCATTTTTTGCTTCGTTATGATTTCTTATTCACACTAGATTCACTGCTGCTTGTAGGCTGTTTTCCCTTTTTTAATTTGTTTGGGTGAGGGCTCAATTGTTATTGGCTCGCTCTCTGTGGGAGTCGATTCTAGGGGCTTGTCATAGCTAAGGCGTTTACGTGTTTTTCCTTTGTTTTGATGTTGTCTTCCCAGTACTCATTTTTCTTTGTATAACATCCAGGCTGTCTTCCCTATGTTTCAAGGAACGAATGCGGTGTTCTGCTCGTAATACGTCAGCAGGGTCATCAGATGAGTGTGATTTGTTTTGCGCTGAAGGATTCTTCTTGCATCGTCATTGTTTTTCTCCACACCTAAAAAAGGAATTTACAGCAAGATTATGTAGTTTCTTTCTTTTTAATAAATTATTGATCTTTTTTTTATAATTTCTTAAAGTTTACCTTGACCACTAAACTGCTTCAGGTTTCCATTTTGAGTGACCATATTGGGCATATGGTATGCTGCAGCATGCATGTAGCATGTGACACGTTCTTGTGCATAACCAAGCCTCTTTTCCCCTAGGGCAGAAAATGTTTCAATCCAGGTTTTCATCTAAAAAGAAAATGAAGATTAAAATTTATACAGCACAAAGTTCTGTCTGAACAGAAATCTAATTGTGGGAAAGTGATTACGCAGTTTTTCTCTGGACTACCTTTTGACAGTACTAGTTGGTTGATAAGATGAGATGAAATTAAAGTACCTATCAGCAAATCCCTGCAAGAATAAAAAGAAGGCAAAAAAAAAACATTAAATTAGAAAAATTCACAAGAAAATGCAAAAACTAATAAATATTTTGTTTGGCACCAACTACAACAAATATATTAAAATTGTTATTTAAATTTCTGAAATGTCTTGAGTGATGGTAATTGCAATTTACTTCAAAAGTTACCTTCTACAATTCTACCACTGTTTTGGCTGTGTTCTGCTGGATCAGGGGTTCTAGTTTGCTCGGAAATTTTACAGGAGTGTTTTCCTGTCATCCCTCATCAGGCTTGTCCATTCCCAAGCCCCAGACCCTTTGCCATCTGCGTTCTTTTTCTCCCAGACTGAGAACGTGACACCGCAGCTGTTGATTGCCTGGATCAGCTTGTCAAGGTGTACTTTTTTATTCCCAGTGATCCAAGTGTCTTTCTCATCCCATTGCATCGCATCTTGTATTATGTTACCAGTCTGGATATCTGAAATTCGGAGCATTTAAAAATGCGGCTCATCCAAAATGATATGATCCAGTGGGATGTTAAGGAGAGATTCATGTACACAAAAGTAGTTCTCCCCATTGGACTTGCAGACAAATTCCTTTATTTCTTCCAATGTCCGTCTTAGAGGGTGACAATTATAGTGATGTATATCACACAGAGTATACCATAATTATTTGTTGAATTTATCATTAATTAATGCATAAGGATTAGGTATGTACAACATCAGAGCAAAAACCATATTAGTGCGCTTATATAAACCCTGTTAAAGAAATGCCATTATTTGGGATATTAATTATTATTAATGTTTCTGTAAATATATTCTTATCAGGTTGAAACTTTCAAGCTTCAATGTTGTTCTGGGAATTCAGAATACAAATGTAATTGATTTAGTAAATTATCTTATTACAAGTTAGTATTCCTTGAACATCAGTGTTGTCCAACGTCTACACAAATCATTGTGTTCGGGCAACAGCGAGAACCTTGTGGTCAGAAGCCGGCTTGGCAGATCGGCACATTTGCCACATTTGGGGCCACAGAAAGTGTCCAACATTACAATTCCCGGCCACCGTCAGCTCAGCTAAGAAAGTGCAGTGATGATCTGTCATCTGCTCTAACAGGATCCATTCAGTCAACACAGATGCAGCAGATGCGTTCCGAGCAATTCCAGTTCGTTTCTTCTCTACAGCAAAGAGAAATGTCATCCGCAGTTGTAGAGTCACACTGATCAACATCCTCCAGCACCGCGGTGATTCACAGTGAAATGCTGGGTGACTTGTTCAATTGGTTCAAGGAAACTTGAATCTCCCTCAATCCACAAATAAGTGAAGTACCTGAACTTTTGAAGAGAACCCTTAGCTTGTTGTTTAGCCTTTTCGAGAACTTTTCGCTTCAAATGATTCTCGTCACATGTGATCGATGCAAAACGTTTGTCATTGGTTTTCTGTCAAATTTTTGAACCAATAACATTGTCTCTGACGTGTAAGGAAAAACTTGAAGTTGATTCATTAAAATTCGCACTTGTCTGAGGAGTTGCGATTGTTTATATTTTATAAAAGAAATAAAAAAAACTTGTTCCTTGTGCATTGTTGACTTATATAAGCACTTGGGAATTTTTAAGAACACTCGAAAAGTGCAGAGAGGCACTCCCTTAGGCTTGTGCAGAAATGTTATTTTAATAAGGGTATCCGCTAAGAGTATAGGTCGAGCAAACAGTGTTCTTTGGAATTGCAGATTTTATTGTATTCTTTTTAACTCCCTGTTTAAGAAAGAGTGGTTTCTTCAAGGCCAATGGACAAATGACTTACATTAAATGACTCATTCGGTTTTTCGTTACTTTTCGGCGATTTGCTATGCAAAGTTTAAGAAAATGTTTTGCGCTTGTCCCTTGAAATCTCGTACTTTTACTTTTGTTTAGGTGCTCTCACTGCGCAGGCATCTTCCATTCTTGAAGGCCTCGACAGCAAGTACCTGGGCCAACTGAATTCTTATTTGGCGCCAGTCCTCCAGAATCCATCCCGCAGTAGGTTTGTGAAGTGTTGGCATGCTAAGACAGATGGCTGGAACTCATCTACATTTCACAGCAACTGTGATGGAAAGGGTCCCACTGTTACTATAATAGAAGTTAACAAATACATATTCGGTGGATACACTGACAAGTCTTGGACCAATTATCAATTGGATCCAAGTAAGAATTATGTGATAGCAGCAAGAGTTATACTTAGTCGTTTAATGACTCACTGAATGAGGCTAATTCAGATCAACTGCTTCGCAATAGTTCCATGTCAAATTGAACTTTTAAATAACTTAACCAAAGACTGATCTTACACGATATCAGTGCGTAGCGTTCCCCCACAAAAGTACGTCTGCTTGAAAGACCGTTTTTTGTCTTTTGAAGTACTTCAATAATCTGATTGGTAGTCTTGCTGTACCACCAGTCGTTTGAGGAAAAAATCGTGACAAATCGCGTAAAAGCACTACATTCGGCATACATATTCCTTTTGGTATATAGAACAGATTTAGATGGGGTGTCACTTGATATATGGATCGGGGGGGGGGGGATGACTTGTGTTTAAAATTTTCATGGTTAATAATCAGCATGAAAACGAGGCTGCAGTATGAAATCGTTCCTCTTAGACAACATAGATAGTGTTTTGTTGACAAAATGACAAATACAACTTAATTAGACACTTAAATATTTTTTGATGAAATGAGACTCTTTTAGACTTTTCCGGTGATACTCATCCCATACAACAATTCTTGCAGCGCTGTGCAAGTGGTTGTCCAGGAAGGGCAAGAATGTAGCAATTGCATATTCCGAAAATGTTGAAACAGATGAAACTGGTAGTGAATGCACAACAGCTGCTTCATCAAATACTTTGACATCGTAGGACTGTGGCGGTGATGGTGTTGTCGCTTTGTAGACACATGCAGTCAAATCAGACTTCTTTCCAAATCGAAGGTTGCCAAACTCCGACAATGAAGGTGGATACGGCTGATTTTCATGACTAAAGAACTCTTCAAGGTCTCCATCACGCTGTTGACTAGCAATGTACAAGCGGTTGAAAAGGTAACGATCGCTAGTTTCTGCTGATTACTTGAGGGCTGCTCTGAAAATTTGTTTTGGCTGCTGACGCTTGAAAAATGGCAAAGATATCTTGGAAATTGTATCGTGAATGGAAACAGATCTTTCAATAATTACTTCTTTCTTGTATTTACCGTACTGACGTGGTCCACTTTCCTGCACTGTATTTAATTATAAACTACACACAACAGACTTGTCGGCCCAATTGCGAGTGTCAAGGGCAAGAAGCTCAGGACAGTCATCCAGGAAAGGGTTTCCCATTTCGGAGATTACCCCCACAAGACTCTTCACTTTGCTTTGAAAGGCCTTCTGCGTAGCAAGCCCTTGTTCACGATATTCGTTATTTTGGACGGCACTTTCCTCATCTCTTGCCTGACTTTCAAATTCTTGTAATGAACGAGCCATTTCGGGTCGAGCAACTACCTATCTTCTAAAATCCTTTCAAGTCTGAATATGTTTTGTTTGTGCGCCTGATCGATTGGGGTGCTTGAAAACTTGTTTAGGGTTTTAGATATTACCCAGCACTCTTTTTTTTTTAATTGACTCTGGCAATGACTTCATATCTCTCATATGGAATAGTACCCATCTGGCGTAATTAATATGATCAAGAGCAAAGAACCAAGGGACTAGGGCGTCCAAGATCTCCACGTACAAAGTGAAGTTGTTTTCACGGTGTGCAAGTACTGTGAGCTTCGGTTGCAAGGCATGTGCCAAAATCTGTATGTTGAACTTGTCTTCGTCATTCCATCATGCCAATTTTCAAATTCTTCTTCTTGGCTCTGACCTCCGTGTAGTTGCTCATAAGCATCACGTTGCAATTTATGCAGAGCCACAATGGTTATCTGGTGTGCGCGTTGGTCAAGTGCGTCGCCTTTAGAAAGGAATCAGATGTACCAGTTAATGCTACACCTGCCTCTGCGAGAGCATTGGTCAAGCCAGACGCCTCTAACAGGTCGCCACATACGGACCATCTCCAATAATTCCAGGAAATAACCCAGGAAAAATTTCTTGTTATACAATCTATACATGCATACATACCTTATTTAGCACGAATTTTAAAACACACTTAGCTCTCGCTAATCTACTAAAACAGAGGGACTATTCTCATATTTTATTGGAAAAGACGCTTTATTCAAACTTTGTCATGTACACGTGACTATTTAACAAAGTTTTAAGGATGTCTATATCCATATTTATCTCCCAATTTTTTTTTCTTTCTATTGTTTAATGCTTTTTTGTCGTGCAAGGACTTAAGGAAAACTTCAAGAGTAATAAAAAGGATGGATTCATGCTAACACACACATAATATGTCTAGAGTTGACATTTCTGGGACCTAGGACGAAAAACCTCCGATCCCGTATTCCCCACCCCCCCCCCCCCCCCCGGGAATAAATTTTGTGGCACCCCTTCTACAACGAGTACTGACATATCAAGGGACATTTGTGCCAAGTTTCATGCTTTTACATGATTTGTCACCATTTTGATGATTTTCGGCTCTAACTGACCGGACTAATAGAGGCCGTGTATACTCTACGGGTTATTTGAAAGTGCGCACGCGTACGTGCTGTTCCTTGGCGAAGCAGTTAGTTGCTGTGTTTTACTTGAGTTTAAAAGCTTTTGTTGTTGTTGTTTTGGTTTCTTTGTTGTTGCAAATTATCGTTTACAATTCCACTCGACACCGAATATCTACCCTCTGCACAAAAAATCACAAATGGCGTCATGGCGAATTTACTACGTTTTGTCCGAACGGGAGAAAAGAGGCTCCTCTACAGACACCTTGAACATTCCAAGTGCAGTCTGTAAATATTTTTTTTATCTACACATCTCACGGTCGAAGTGTCCTGGGTTTTCGTTCACAAAGTGTCTTGAAAATCAATGTCAGGCGGCCAGGATCGGACGGGAAAGGAATTTTGTTTTCTAAGTACTTTCTTTGAACTAAGAATTTATTTGAACAAATCGTTGACTTTTAACCAACATGTCTGTGGTTATTTCGTACTTGGTCGATATAAGAGGATGATGAGAGTTTGTAAGTACGTAATTATGTAAATATAGAAGTAATCAACAGATACACATGTAATCAGTTATACTACTAACCGAAATGGTTTTGTTTTTTCTTTTTTCCTAGATATGTGCAGTCCTACTAAATCCAGTAAATCATTTATCTATTCACTGTATAACATCAATGGCTACGCTCCTGTTAAACTGCAGATCAAGTCAGAGGAAACCAGTTGGGCTATAGTCCAATGCAATCCGTCTTATGGACCATTATTTGGTCACTTTGACATCATCATATCAAACAACGCAGGGAGCAATACAGGATCTAGCACAAGTTGTGGCCAAACTTACTCCCTCCCCCCAGGGTATTCTTCATCTGTCCTTTACTGTACATTTTATGCAGGAAGCCAGCGCTTCACTCCCACTGATATTGAAGTACTGTACGAGATAATCATCTAGGACAAACAAACAATATACTGTGGTTCAGAGGTCTGTTGTTCAAAGCCCAATTAAGCTGATCCTGGGTTAAACTGAACTTTGATTCTAGTTTAATTTCTAATCAATTAAGATTTTGTGAGAAGATTTTTGTCCTTTAGTTTTGACATAGACTTTTCCTTGCCATCAGCCTAATATTAGCTTTTAAAGACATTTTTGACGAGCGAATTAAAAACCTCGGTTAACTTTTAATAAGGGATTAGCGATAATCGGCTTTTGAAGAATCGGTTCCACCTTTACTAATATTTTCTCACCTCAAGACTACGTAATAATAATAATAATAATAATAATAATAATAATAATAATAGTCATACATGTAATTATAATAGAATATTAACAGCACGTACATTTTTTTTTCATTAACTTAAGTTACCAACACTGCTAAAACTAACTAACAATCAACTGCAAAATGCAATGAGCTAGGGATAAAGCCATCAATATATACACTAAGAAGTCAAAAAGTATTTTAGCCTATGAAACAGCAGCGTCATGTGTCCCCGGGGGTTTCGTTTGTAGGCATTAATTTTTTATCTTGCTTACCTTGGCTTAGACCTCGAAGAAAGTTGAAGCTAATGTCACTCATTGGCTAGTCGTCACACTAAAGTTTGTAGGGATGTTTCAATTCATTTGGTTCGGTTTCACCCGCTTTAGTACCTTCCGGTCCACATGACTCGCAAGGCCAAACACATCTAAAATGTACAAATTTAAATTGTTTATTCCAGTTTACAGAATTCCTTGTTAGGAGTTGATAGTAGTTATCGTAGACTGTGGTGCAGTGACTTCACTACATTGAAACGTTTAGTAAGGAACAGGCCACACAAGGAATGTCAGCTACATCCTCTGAGGAAAGTCGGTCAGGCTATAACTAACCGCAGCCTGTACACAAAACAAAAGCTCTCACCGCGTAGCATTCATAAAGGAGAGGCAGTGAAATCCTAGTCACGTGTTTTAACACATATCAATTAACAGCCTTTCCCATAACATTTGTTAAGGAGAACCTGGTTGGGAAACAAATTCAAAATGGTTGCAGTCAAGCTGACCTCCCGTTGTTGACGATGTTGAGATTTGCCCTTTTTATTTATGTGAGGAGGTACAGAACGAATACGAATAATAACTCACCCACGTAAGACCTTCTTCTAACTATTCTTCACTTTCTTCTTTTCCCACCTTTCTTCGTCTGATGGAAGGTGACAGTAGCCGCTTTAAATAATCGCAAGGAAAGCTAATTAGACACTCACGTATTCCGCCGTTTGTAGTTTTCAATTTTAATTTAATTTGTTTCTAACGTTTTGTGAGAACAAATTTAGAACAGTATTTTTGCTTTGTTTTCGCATGGCATATGCCTTTTCTAAGTTGTTGTTTTTTGTCACCGGATATAATTGTCTAAAGGGAAAACTGTTAATAGAATAGAAAGAGTATACTTGCCCAAACGGGTTGGTAAATTTGGTTTTTATCTGGGGTTGCAGTACGATAATTAATGTTTTTAAGGTAATAGCTATTGTTAGAGCGGTTTTCAATTGAGTGTCGAAAGTAATTTCGTGTTTGCTTTGGTTTTACATTACTACGCTCTGTGATTGGTTAACAAAATTATCTCGCCGCACCGGAGTTCTCAAACAATGGGAATCCAAACCAAAACCAATCGTGTTCTCGCCGCACGCGCTTTCCGGCGCTTGATAGCCGGTTACATGTATTTGCCTCGAATTCTGATTGGGTCGTTGTGTTGTTTACATCTGTTGCGATTGGCGAAAGTAATTACTTTGGTTTTTGTTTTACGACACTCAATTGGAAACCGCTCTATGTAGCTGGATTTACTTTGACTGCGACGCGCGTTCTCATTGGTTGGTTGTTGGTCACGCGATATGGGCTAAAATCTGAGTTGCAAAAATTGTTAGCGCTTTGAAAGTGCTTAAGTCCGTGTTTCTATAGGGTTTTTTAGACATGGTACGTTCTTCATGGATTATTTAAAAAACTAAGGAAATGAAAACATTTTGTGCTTATTGCCATAGAGTTATAGGAGACAAATTGTAGACGTTTGGAGAACTTCAAAGAGTATTGGAAACTCTCCTACGGCCCGTGTTTCCTCAGCCGGTTTTCGTTCCCCCAGATTTCTACTCGTCTTCTTTGGTTCTCTTTGACTCTATGGAAACACATAAAATATTTATAAGCTTTGGGTTAAAGGGTAATACAGTAAAGATGGATACAGCATCAATAAGTGATAATTTAATTAAGCCAGCAAATTGGGAGGGAACCAATATAAGTAATGAATGCAAGTAAGCTATCAGCTAACGTATGCACGGTAGTATAGCAGATGATGTATGCAAACGAAGTTTAAATAAAGGTAAATGAAGGGATGTATTGTGTAGAAATCTATGGAAAATGTTCTTCACAATTATTTTTTCTTTATGTAAGAGCAACTTTGTACGAATATACAAGTACACTTGTATGTAATTAATTGTAATTTTAACAAAGTTACGTTTTCGACCCCGCTTACATCCACTCCTCCACCCCCCCCCCCCCCGCCCCCTCCCTCCACCAACCTCCAAAGCCGAAAAAAAAATTGCCAAAGTTTGTCAAATGTGGATTCATATTATTTTTCTATCCACAAGTTCAAAAGTTAATACTGCAAAGCTGATTCAATGTTTAATAATGGGTGAAAAATTACTCCCTAGCGATTTTACTTAGAAATTTTATCGTTACTCGCTAACATTACACTATTTTGGAGAGGTTACTGAAAGAATTGACATTCTTCTGAAAGTTCGTGAGTTTATTGTTACATTTTTGCATAAATAAGTACAATTTTGGATTTTTATTGATAAGTTATGGTGTAAATTGCTGCTCTGCGGAAACGTTTCATCAAATGAGTGAACGTGTACTTTGCGCGTGCTATTTCTCAAAAATCTACCTCACGAAAAAGTGGATTTCGACTATGACATTCAATGGTAATCAAATGCTGACTCGTGATTTCACGTCCGTTTTGTCAAAATTTTTAATTAAAGGCTCGGAAATTTATTAGAGGTGTGAAATTAATCTCTAATGTCATTCGTCATTGTAGCAGGGGATTGAGCCTTATCATAAGGCGCGATGTGCCTTAACTTTGCGAGCCTCTCCCGCGAGCTCCTCGCACGTTCCCTCAGAAGGCCAATATATGGAAGATTTGTTCTCTTACATTATATTCCCCAGTCCACTGAATCGAGTAATGCGATAGTTTGTGCCACCAGCTTTCCCGATTCGACCTTTCCCAGGGACGTTCTGACAGCTGTGAGTACGTCTCATTAGGCCTTGTTCAGGCCTCAACGCACTTATAGAGCCAGCTAGTCCTTACGTCGGAGCCGGCTTGGGGTCTTACGGGATAAAGTCCTAAAGGCATGCATCTCCCCGACAAATAATAGTCGTATTTCGTATGTATTTCGACTAAAAGCTCAACATAGTTAACCAAGTTTTCTCCCCAATAATTGGTTAAGAAAGTAGTAGCAGTTTCTTTAAACCACAAAACAGATCGTAGAAAGTAAAATCAGCTTACCCGCCCCTGCGACAAAGTATCAAATAAAAGAAATATTTAACAGGAACCCTAGTTTAGTCTGGAAACTTTCTTTTACGCTAATTACTATTTAATGCGTGCGACAAAAGGAGCACGAATTCCATGCTCTCGCGTTTGCATAGTCCTGCTCTGGCCGAATATTTCTACACGATGTTCCTCGCCTGGTTAGCAGGTGTCTTCGGGCAGGGAGAAGTGAAGAGACGACCACACCGACCAGTGCGCGATGGGAGACTGTCCGACAAAGTTATTTTTGCCAAGTTGCGTTACTCTCCTCCTGACTGCTGTAAACCATCTTGTTGGTAAAGGTAAGTGGGTCCAGTTCTGTCCATAATCCAAATCATGTGGAGATAATTTTGAATCAGAAGAAAACAAATTATGGCTATTGAATAAATAATTAAGAAAATCGGTTACATCAGTCTCGGTTACATTCAAGGTTACGTCCTGTTTACGCGCTTGATAACCGGCATCGGTTACGTCGGTTACATCTCGATTATATCGGTTAACATGCATCTTACTGTGGAATAAACCTATGCTGGAGTGAAGATTCTGCTGTTCGAGGAGTTCCAGTTGGCTAGATCCCTGTACCTAAGAGTTGTGACGAGCTCTGTCTTGCTAGCGAGCGAGTGCTCTCAAGCTAAGTTTCCCCCGTTACATTGTCATGTCGCCGTTGAAGTCTAATAAATTTGTTCCTCTTGTGCGCTCGAGCAGGAAAAACCTATCGTCACAAGTCGATACAGGCTAACTGAAGATTGACTTTGTTTAGCAATCCTCTTATGAGAATGAGATACAAAGGTACCCAACGGACAAATCATGAGGAACGTTACCGTCCAACAGTACGAATAACACGAAACTAACCTAGTTAATTGGGACAATTTTGCTAATTCCAATCTTTAAAATTTTGTCAACTCTATTACATCAGACTATTACTCATACGGTTTCACTTCTATTGAATAAAATTATATATATTCGTCTTATCGCAAGTTTCCAGTGTCTTAGTAGGCTTTCATTTATGTACATAATTTACTTTTTTCAACTTCTGTAAAGCTGCGATTTCCGCGCGAGTTCACAGGTACCCCAACAAACGAGCATAGCGCACCTTGAGCGTCACAATAACTGAGTTGCGTTGATGTGGAATTATAATGAGGATTAGTGATGCAATAAAACCGTTTTCTATTCGCAGTGCTAGTGAGCAAAGGAGAACGAAAAGGGAGGGTCTGTATGAGGTTAACTGATAGCCGTGAATTGACCAATATTTTCACTGTCAACTGAGAAAAGAAAGATATTTTAACTGAAACACGTTCAGAAAACTGTTTGTTGACATGTCTAAACTTTGCCTGAGGGGATCGTTGGGATTTTACTTGGAAAGAGCTTGATATGTCTAGTTTCGTTTGGTTTCACTTTGTATCGATTTATCGTCTGTAAAGGCAAAGAGGCCACAAGAAATACAATACTCCAGGTGATCCTCGTAATCGAATTTGTGTCCAGTTTGAGCTAAACTGGCTTGTTCATCTCCACTTCCGGTAGGAACATTTTCACCAGAAAGTTCTTTCACCGACGAAGATGCGATGATTTCGCGCCACTCTTCTTTAATATAATGGCAAGGGTATATAACAAGCTTAGAATGAATATTTTTGGGATGCCTTCATCTAAACCTTTGAATTCCGATCTTCAACAATATTTTAGCTGTTTTTCAACGTCTTTTGGAACCGGTTTAATTGGTGGTGTTCACCTCACACATCGTCACGCAAGTGAAAAATTTAATCTTCAACAGGAGCCCATTGGTCTGTAGTCTGAAGTCGGAAGTCCCTCCTCGGCTATTACTTGTAACTCAAGTCTCTTTGAAATTGCTTCTAGCTATAACTCGACATGGATTTCGAACTCGAACTCCAACTCGAAGTCCTCCTGAGCAGTCCCTTACTCTTAGGTTTACTTTTTTCGTACCAATTCAATTCAATTTTATTTTTCACACGTACAACGAGATTCAATACAATACATAAAAAACAATAAACATTTATATTACAAAGGAGGATTAAAAAGAATTAGGATAAATTTGTTTGGTTTAGTGTGAGCAGTGCCCAAAGGAGCATGCTGCTTTCGAGTTGGGCACTGCTTACGATGGAAGAGAAAATTATTTCGGTGGAAGAGAAAATTATTTGGAAGGTTTGAAAAAGAAAAAGAGCGTGTTTAGCGAACGGATGACGCGAAGAACTCTACATTACTTTTGGTTTATAAGCAAATATAGCACCGTGCTCAAACTGCGAGGAACGCAATCGAACCCAATCGTTCGATTAAGTTCGATTGAGTTCGATTAGATCGATTAATGAAGCGTTCGATTTGGTTCCAGTAGTTTCGTCGGGTATACTGCACTCTTTCCCACGTTATATTATTTATTTTGTTTCGAGCTCGAGTTATTTTTTTTCGCTGCATTTTCCTCCATTACTTATTACACGGCCCCATAAGCTATATTAGCTTCAAAACCCACCGTGTTTTAAATAAAAGTTGTTGTTGTTGTTGTTGTTGTTGTTGATTAATGGGCTCCTGCATCAGCTGCATAAACGTTGATAATAATTGTTCTTAGATAGATTTAATTAGTGCTGAAATTGAGGGACGGCTTGTTTTCAGCACAAAATGTGGTGCGTAGAACGGGTATTGCCCATGAAGAAAACATTATTTGAAACTGAAAACGTAAAATCGACGAGATATACTTTTATTTTGTTGGCTGTGAATTATTAGCTAAAACCAGCTCACACAGAGGTTCTTTGGCCCAGTAAATCAGTACCTCACTGAAGCTGCTCTCTGATTGGCTGTTTCCATGACCTGTGTGGCAAGCGCAGCAAAGCCTTTCATTGGTTAGAATACAATGAGGCTAGTATTACGTCATGTAGTCGACATTTAGCAAGGACCGAGAAGACGTGTTAAGAGGACGAGCTGTTCGAAGAAAGACCACCGAACTTGTGAAACTTTTATGCAGTACAACACGTCGCGATTATTACAAGCCAAGGTTTGCTCACAAGTTTAAATGCGTTAAATGTTACCAGATGCCGCTTTAGAGAAGTAATCCGCCTATTCTAAAAAGCTGGTCTTGTTTATATTTGAAATTGTTGTTTTCACACGAAAACGTGTGCTCTGCATGCGCAAGCCAATGATTTGTTTCTGTACGCAATTGGTTAATTATGTTTTTCTGTTTTATGTTAGTAATGGCAGAGAAAGAGAAATGGACCTGAAGGGGAACTGGGAAATATGTCCCAAATACATGTGGTCTTACTCCACATTCAAGAAAACAGAACATTGTCCTGAATGTCATTTTTTGCTGGATGGAAAGTACAAAGATGTTAATCCGTCTCAAAAAAGGAAGAAACTGGACAATCCAGATGTCGTCGTTAACCTGTTCTTCTATTGTACATACTGGAGTATTTCACCTTTTTCTGACCACACTCAATTTTAATAATTTTTCAATTACTTAGTTACACGGCCCCATAAGCTGTATTAGCTTTAAAAGCCACCGTGTTTTAAATAAAAGTTGTTGTTGTTGTTGTTTGACCCTATTGGTCGTGCGATCTGTTCACGAAGGAAGAGACGATGAGAGACTGGTACCAAACAAAAGATACACCGCTGACCGACCGCTTACCACAATCTTGGTCAAGATTCCAAAATGGCGGCTGAAACGACAACGGATATCAAGGATGCGGAAGGAAATCCATTTGCTGAGGAAAGCCAGAGCGCATTTGCTGATGGCCTAATGCAAATATTTAAACCAGCAGTTGAGGAACTTGACGACAAAGTTGTAAGCGTGAGGTACTGTCAGGTTATGTTGTGATCAAATGCTCACACAATTCAAGCAGATTCAGGTTGTTGCTGATTTATGACATGAATTGTTTTGTCCCAGCGACATGCCTCCTGAAGTTCAACTAGTTGACCTCCTTGTGGCATGGAGCAACAAAATTTCCGCAAAATTGGCGTCAACAATTCGATCTCGAGAGTTTCCCAAATTAGTGCTCTTCACTAAATACCTTGAGTCTTTGACAGAGCCACACTTAAATAAAGTGATTTATTTATTTATTTATTTATTTATTTATTTATTTAGTTATTTATTTATTTATTTATTTATTTATTTATTCATTCATTATTTACGAGTATAAAAGTATCAGAAAACACAGCATGAGATGTCAATGCAACCCTCTAGGGACATAATCCCACAACAATTCTTGTGTGTACAAATTCTGTGATCTTGTCCCCATTTCCTTGCTACATACCCCCTAGGCTCGATTTCTACCACTCCCTCAGGTCCGGTTTTCCTCCCGTAAACATCGCCTCATTTCCCAAACAGCGGCTGGTAAATTGAGCCTACGTATCCCCTCAAATACTGTATGTACAACAGGTATTTTTTTTCCTCCAGGACATGTCCTTGCAACTTGACCTCTGAATATGCCATCACATGATAGCTATTTTGTTGACGATGTAATCAGTTGAAGATTGATCTTGCAACGGATCAATCTTGCATTCCTGTCCTTTTAGAAAAAGCGCCGTTTGTTTTTTCAGCTCCAATTCACCAGAACTTTTACATGTGGCTTTGAATTCCTTCAGGAAACGTTGCTCCAAATATGATTTATCTGCTGCTTTGCGCTTCCCTTTGTGATGAAAAACAGAAATCTTGCCCATAATCATAGGATTTTATTGCAAATGAAGTGCAGAGCAGCAGATAAAACATTGGAGCAATGTTTCCTGAAGGAATTCAAGGCCTGTACACTTCTTCCAAAGGAGGGTAGATTTGGGACATTTGATTGCTATTGTTTTACACTCATCTTTTAAATGTGATTGTCAATACAGTCAGCTACACGCATATATATTTCCTACGCTGTATACACATACATATATATGTGGAGGCAAAGTCCTGTAGTGGTAACTGCACTGGACAAGAGACCTGAAGGGCGGTGTTATGAGGTCTATTTCCTGCTATGGTGATTTTTCCTTACACAGGAAACTTTGTTCCATATTGTCTCTCTTCTCTCAAGTGTATAAATGGTTTCCATTGACATTCTGCTGGGGATAACCCTAGCAAAATTCGATAAACATGTTTAACAAATCAACGGCAGTTTTCTATGGTCTATACTCTTATAGACCATAAAATGACGTCAAAAAATGTTCAAAACTCAAGTGGAACCACGAGCCACAGGCGAGTGGTTACACTGCCAAGTTTTGGACATTTTATGGCATCATTTTATGGTCTATAAGAGTATAGACCATAGAAAACTGTCATCGATTTGTTTTTTACAATAACATGGAAAAGTACGAGCGCAATTGGCTATGTTTTTCGTTGAGAAAGCGCACACATTACATCTGACGTCATTTTTATTTTCTGTACTCTTATAGACAATAGCTACGAGCCAATCAGCGCGCGGGAATTTGGACAGTTATTGTAAAATCCTAGTTGCCACATGCTACAGAAACTAGATGAAGGTCCATAAAGGTCCAGCTGTCTGGACTGCCTTTGGCTCCATTGCCACTTTGCCGTTGATACATGTACATTCAAGTGCAAAGACGTTGACAGCTAAAAAGCATAAACTATGAACGATGAGACCCAACGGATTTGTGGGTAGTGTTTAAAAATTGGCCCTTGTTGGCCAACTTGGACACTTTAAGGAAAGCTTGGACAGTTTCCATCATTCACTATGTACACCTAATTTTTGTGATCAACCATTGCACGAGAATAGAATATTATGCAAATAAATTTAGTACACTTATACCCATAAAGCCATTGGGTCTCATCATTCACGGTTTATGCTTTTTAGGTGTCAACGTTTTTGCAATGGAGTGTATACTTTCTTGCAGTATAAAATTACTAGTAATACAACCATGTACTTGTATCACAAAGAGGGGACATGTGACCTAACTGATCCAGATTTTGGACCTCAGGATGGGAACTTTAAAGAAAAAAATTCATTACTGGAATCCAGTGGCTTGCAACATGCTAGTTTTTTACCACTTCAAAGTGTGGAATAACCACAATGCAGTTATAATTTTTTTTTTTTTTTAACTTACAGATCATTTTTGTCAAGTGTATTTTATTAATTAAAGTCATTTGGACTTTTTTTCTAGACAAAGCCAAGTTGAACTTAGAGAACAAATTGACAAGCTAGCTCAAGGTATATACAGTTTCTATCTTTGTTTACTCTGATTTAGCAATCTCAGTCATCAGCCATGACAATAATAACAATAATAATGATAATGATTAAATTATTAATAGCAATATTTAACCAGGGAACCCATTTTACCTTGGCAGTTTTCATTACGGCCAAGAAAATAATAATTAGTATAATAACTAAAATTGTTAAAATTAGGGAACATTTTATAAGCTGCACATTGCTAAAACTACAACCATTCATACATGCTTCAACAACACTAATTATCTATCAGCTGTGAAGTATTCAATGGATCCAATAGTTCATCAGTACTGTGTACTAACTGGAATAGGTTTACCCATAGTTAATCAGACTGTCCCTTTGCCATTGCAATTCACCTGTATATATCGGTCGATACTATACACCATGAAAATCCAAAGTAATAAGTGTTATGTGAGATTATCATAATAAACCAGTCTGGAATTACAAAACTAGAGATGGTTGTAATTTTATTTAGAGAAAGATAGATTTGAAGGTCAAAATCATCACTTACTCTATTGTTCTGCCAGGACCTGCGATCAGCCAAGAGCATATTCATATCCTGTATATACATGTACCAACATTGGAAAGAAATTTATAACAAATCTAAGAGGAGGGACATGCTTTAAGAATCCTTTATTTTGTAGTTGTTGAAGCCAGGCCAGTCTAACATCACTGCATTTCACTATAATGAAGAATTAGTATGTGTAAACACCATTTCCTTATTATTTTGTAGATCTGCATAGATTGTCTGAGCTTCAAGAACTTCCAATTGACCTTGAACCATATGTTAAGAAGCTGATGAACTCAAGGAGACGCGTAATGCTGGTCAACACCATACTCCAGAATGCTCAGGTACCAAAAAATACACAAATATATAAACTGGATAGTTAGGAACAATTATTACCAAAACAATGGTTACAGAGTATACATTGTAGTTTTAATTTGAATAATTGTATCTTAGCTTGCACTAATTACTTGTTACTTTTCATGACTCCTTGATAGTCATAATACCTCCCACGTAACTCTGAATTTAGGTGCTTCATATATATGTAAGATGATCATTTTCAGAATATCTTGGTTTTAGGAGAGGGTTAGGGCTCTTGGGACATTTTGTGATGTGTATCACAAGGCACCTGCCTTTAATTTGCATACAATCCTCAACATTATATCTTCTCTGGCAGGGGAGAAGGTATGGGGGGGGGGGGTGGGGGGTGGCTGTAGTGCTGCTGTCATGGCATTGTTGTTGATTTGGTTAATTACTCTGAGCAGAAATTTTCACACTGTGCAATTATGTATGTGCTAATCAGATTTAATCCTAGCATGTGGCATTGCAGTTTCACCACAAATAAACATAATTAAATTGGGACATACTGTAACCTTGGCAGAAATTATTCATTTGACATCACCTTCTTATCGTTAATTCTTGTGTTCTGAATGAGAACTACAAAACATCTTGGGCCTCTTTCATGATAAAAGGCCCTGAAAAAAAGGCCCCTAAAAAAAGGTCCTGAAATAAGACCCTCTAAAATCTCAGAAGGGGGCGAAATGGGCACTGAAACCAATTTTTAAAATTAACCATGTGCTATGCAAATTCTTAGGAGATAAAATTAATAAAAATGAGTTTGTTATTCTTAGGAGAGGCTGGGACGATTGCACCAGAGTGTCACCAGAGAAACAGCAAAAAGAAAAGCTTTACTGGAACCTTCAGAATTCTAGTACTAAAATAAAATAATTAAGAAACATCCAGATTAATTAATACAGATCACACTTGTACGTGCAGGATATTCACTTTACATAATAACATGTAATTGGAATTTCAGGACTCATCGATCGTTGGTAAAGTAGAAGATCATGGACAGCCCAGTGCATGCACTCATCAGTTTGTAAAACAAACTCCATTTGAAATAAATACGATCAATGTATCTGAAAGTGCACTTTATTATTACAGCATATTCTTAAGCTTAATTTGTACCTTCGTTGGTATCCGGTCGTTTCGTTCCATGGTCGTTTCGTTCCAAGTCGTTTCGTTCCAATTCGAAGTTGTTTCGTTCCATAAAAAAAGTCGTTTCGTTCCACGCAATAGTCAATTCGTTCCACAAAACACTAATAGTTTTACAAATTTTTAAAGTGAGTATTCGAAGTAAATTAGTCTGTGATAAAATGTTTACGTACACTCGCGACGTTATTGACAAACAAATCAATTTTACGGGACTGCGATAGATCACGACAATAACTACAATATTTTATGTTACTGTATATTGTGAGGGATGGCGCAGTGGTGAGAGCATTCGCCTCCCATCAAAGTGGCCCGGGTTGAGGCGGTTCGATTCCCAGACTCGGGGTCATAAGTGGTTTGAGTCTGCTGTTGGTTCTCATCCTTGCTCCGAGAAGTTTTCTTCGGGTACTCCGGTTTTTTCCCTCTACTCAGAAACCAATGGCCGTTTTTATACTACAGGACGCATTATCCGTCTGGACGAACTTGGGCAAACATTTGTTGTTCGTCTGGTTATGCGTCTCTAGTATAAAAACGGCCAACATTTCGAAATTCCAATTCAATCTGGAGAACGTCTTCAAAGAGTACTATGCGCTTTTTACATAATAAAGTGATTTTTTAATCTTTACACGAAGGGCGTGCGTTTGTCTCCTGGAGAGCGCAAAAAAACTTTCGACCCCCAGCTGAAAGCCACTGGTTTTCAACATCGAGATTCGTCTCTGGCAGCTGAGATTTTTTTTACAACTTTATGCTCAATTTACAATGTGACATCTTTAGTTCAGTGTCATATTACAAGCTGACTGGACAAAGTGCATGAAGACGATTTCTTTGCATACATTTTTTACCTGACGAGAGCTATGAGCCGGCTAAAGATACTTAACGCGAACTCATTTTACCTGCTTTAGCTCGACTCTACATCAAAGAATCAGGAAAGTAGAAAATTGACACCCAATAATAGAAATTGTAGGTCGTGAATACAAGAGAAAATAGTTTAACGGAAACTTCGTCGACACCAACTATGAACGCCTCACGATAAACAAATTGCCAAAGGCTATCCCATCTCTTTTCTTGATTCCTAAAAGCTGAAGGTATCGAAACATGCAAATTAACACTTGCATCTCCGTTACTTCTGATGAATGGTTCTTCTCGCTTTTGGTTAGCGATCTTTGTTTCCTTGTTGTTCACCAGTTCATGAATCCGTTTTTCCTCCAGTGTAATTGTTGAGCATCTGTGTCTGATGCTGCCATTGTATTGAGTCTGGCCACCATTGAACTGAAATTTCGAAGAATAAGGGAACTGGTCATAACAAGTTTGTTCCAAGAAAACTCACTTTGTTTGGGGTTGGGGGTGGGGGGGGGGGGGGTTATCGAATACACCACCTATCTCATGAACATTACCGCAAGAAAATTTTAAATTGGCTTTCAAATTTGAGTTCACACAAATATTCAGCTAGGAAGAGTCAGCATTGCTAGATAAACAAGAAAAGCGAGGTTTGAATCTCACTGTCACTTTTTACTGCTGGATAAAGGGGTGGCTATGCAATAAAGACACCATGTATTGAGGTTGAGGAAGGGGGGTGCAGGCAGCGACCACCATCTATTCTGTGGTTTGGTGGGTCCTGTTCGAGCGTAGTAGTTTTAAGCTTTTTAACCTTTAACCTTTTAACTAACCACTTTCCTAAGACGATTCTGTAAGTGTTACATAAATAGGTTTTCAATTAAGTATCCAAGATCTAAAACCAAAGTAATCCTGCTAACCAGCCCATACAACAGACGTGAATAAGCCCGTTTGGTTTTTGGGTGCCGTCGCCGCCGTGTTTGCGTTAGGTCTCTATTACCATCTAGGACTGAGGACGGATTGTTCGTCTTAGATATTGTCTCTAGTTAACGGCAAATGACCCAATGAAAACTGGACTGAAGCAAGTGCAAGTAACTGGTTGTGTAGACTGCAAGCAGTCGTACCTTTAACCTCAGATCGCGCGCGCAAAGTGACTGTAAAATGATGCAATTAGAAATGTGAACGAGGAGGGATTGGGGAGAGAAATTACAGAACTGATTAGGAGACTCGGAAAAAAGACTACTCGCAGTCTGCTGGTTGTGGGAAAGGAAAGCAAACACGTATTGAAAACCGTTGTGACTATAAATTGGTTAGCTTTTCTCTTCTAACTCAACGTTTTCTGACACACATGAACGCGAGGGGGCCAGCATGCAATACTTTCGCAGATTTTCTTATATTAATTTTAAGCCAAGAGCCTGTTTTCAGACGAAAATCTGTCCAGACTCATTTCTATCTATCTATCTGCCATTAATTTGTCACCATCAAAAATGATGATTCTTGCAAATAGCAGAACTACCAGACACATTTGAAATACCAGATACATAATTACTGCCTCCTTTCTATCCTTTTTTTAGAAAAATGGGGAGTTTAAAGTTGTCTTAAATTACCTTCTCAACTAGGTTCCTACTCTCCTTTTTCTGTTTTTCAAATTTCCGTTTTCCCCGATCAAGAAGAAGCACAATGGCGTATTCCAAAAGCGAAGAGAAGACAAACAAAAAACACACGATCAAGTACTTGTCAATGGCCTTGACGTAGTTCACCTGGGATACAACAAAAAGGTCTAGTATTACACAAACGACACATGAGATTGTGATAATGAGCGACGAAATACTTCAAATTCCTAATTCGCAGCTTTTGTGATCAGACACACGACTTTTGTAATGTTGGCACATGAATTCCATTTTAACAAATTCAATAGCCCATTTCCGAGTTGCTATGAACCTCATTATGGAAGCGAGGCTAAGTGCAAAGCTTTTGATATTAAATTAGTTATGTTTGCATATGAATGAAAACTAATTTTCATAATAAAAGCTCTGCCTTAGCTTCGCTTTCATAATGAGGTTTACAGCAACTCGGAAATGGCCTATTGAAACTTTGTCGGCCAGTCTTGGTTGGAGTTAATAAATAAATTTGCATACCAGGCCAGTTAACATATCTACATTTCAAAAGACCTTCTTGGGGCCACCTACACCGTCTGCAACGTCACGCATTATTGGTCGAGAGAACAAACGAACGAACAACAAACCAATGCCATAATAGACATAAAATCAATGGAACTGCAGGTTATCAGGGGCCACTAAAAATAGAGCTGGTAGGTGCAGGCTTTCTGCCTTTTGTAAGTGAACGTATTTGGTGAGTATGTCTGTTTAGTGGTATACCTTGGGCATAGCGTTGTTTGACATGGTCAGAATGGTTACTATGGTGAGAACTGACGTCACTCCCAGTGTCACGCGGGCAGGGGACTGGGCCCGAGGTAGGAGGAAAGTGAGCCAAGAGAGTGTGACAATCAGTGCGCTGGGTCCGTAAAGATGAATCACTTGAAAACTGTACAAACGCTGTAAGGTAAACGAAGCCTTCACCCCGGACCAGTTACCTGTCAAACAAGTTCAACAAGTTAATTAACTGTTATGGGAACTATTCTTACTGAATTGCTGATTAATGAATCATTTCTTGACTTTTTTAACTTATTCACCTACATGTATCTTATGCTGTTATATAAGCTATGTCATGTACACTAGTGAACAATTAACCATTTATGTTTATGTTCAAATTTAAACTTTTACTGAGCAGTTATTTTCTCTCATTCTAACTCTGGTCCTGACTGAAGAAGATAAGAACTACTAGTTGAAATATTGGTCCAAACTGATAAATTGCCCTTTACTGTTTACTGTAGTGTCAGCCTTCCAATCAGTTTTGGTTTAAACTTTATTAACTTGTATATGGTTGACCGAAAACAGTTTGGAATGCCAACTGAAGAAAATTTCCTTTCATAAAATAAGACTCTAGAAAGGTCTTTACCAACCTACAACATATTTAGTGAACAGCGTTGACAGATGAAGCTTGGTGAGTTTAAACTGAGGAAGCATCTTCATATCACTGGGAACAAACGACATGCCATCCCCACTTGCTTCTTCCCACTTGTATGCGATGTGGTTGATGTCGTAACCATCTGCCATCGTCCAATGAATATAGAAAAATAAAAATAGTTTGCCGTTAACGGAACCTGGAACATGCTTCTTCTTCATACACTAGGCCTGTGGAAATTATTTCTGAAAGTAAGGAGCATACTGAATTTTAGAAAGCAAAAATAATTTTGAGGATCAGTTACATTGTTAACACACAAATTTATCTTCCGGGAAATAATGCCGATTTTCGATTCAATCTGTCCAGAACCTTTACATATCGTAAAAACGTTAAATTTTATTTTTATCTTGAAACGTTGGTTCTTCTAGACAGACCATTTTGTTTCTCCAAAGCGGGAGTTATCCCAGTTTGTAGTTGTAGCCTTGAGCATGGTGGTCATGTGATAGTTTATACAAGGTAGCTGTTTTGATATCTTTTGGAGTTGACAATGACGTCATAACCCTAATAAATCCGCCATCTCGGACTTTCTTAGAGAAGCTCAAGATGGCAGTTTGTCAACAAGGAAATAACATTTGATTTTTGCAAATTACTGAATTTCCTGTGTCAGTTGGATTTTCTTAAATTTTTTAATTTGTTGACGTCGCATTTTAATTAATAGAAACAAAGCACTGAAGTTTTTGTTAAATGTACTGCATGATCTTACAGCTTTCCATAACCAACGGACATTCTTGCACATCCATAGGATACAGCCGCAGATCCATTGGACACGATGCTTTTAAAGTGACTCTAAAAAGGATACAAGTGAAATCTTTCTTAGTTTGTAAAGTGTCTATGGTTGTCGTTGTCGTCTATGTCTGTTATTGTCTTTTTTACCTCGTCCTCAGTTTTGTAACTACTGGTTTGTCACATTATATTTTGTGTCGAATTTGTCAGGTGTAAAAACCTCTGTAGAATTAAGTATGGCTGGAGTTACAATTTACGAAAGCAGCAGTGGTTTTGTGTCAGATACTTTAATCAAAGCAAGTAAAACAACAACATAGTTACCAACAAGACGAAAATGGAGGACCGCAACTTGATTAGCACATATAGAGGAAGAATTTTTTTTTTTCACTCGAGATTCCTCGATCGAGTTTCAGCAGAACTCACTTTTTCGCGGGTGGAATGACGCGGTTCTTGTTTTAAGCTATACGTTACTGAGACATTTTGTTAGACATGAGACCAGAAGGAGTATGAAAGAATCGCCTTATTTAGCATAACTATGATATATTAATTAGTATTCTGCCTTGATCTCTTCGTTACCTGGCATTATAATTTACCACACCTCCTGGTCCAATAGTAATCATTATATTAGGGGCGGTGACCTCGTGAAAATTTGCTTCCTTGGCGTTTTTGAAGTAGCTATCAGGCAGCCATATTTGTGACACCACAGTGTTACTTAGGGGTAGTATCTCATTGAGACCATGGTCCAGTCTTGGGTCAGTCCAGGATTGGCGAAGAAAAATGTCGATCCCAAACTCCTGTTGAAATGATAGTGTTTTTGTTAATTGATTGATTGTTTGATTCGATTGATTGATTGATTGATTGATTGATTGATTGATTGATTGATTGATTGATTGATTGATTGATTGATTGATTGATTGATTGATCGATCGATCGATTGATTCATTTATTCATTGTCTACGGCTCCTGCTTCTCGCTCAACAATGCACTTGACGCGTTCAGTGTTAATTCGGGTTATTAAAAATCTACTTGAACTTCTTACCATGTGCATCACGTTTAGGGCATCAATCGAAACTACCCAGAATCCTACGGTGACGGTCACTGGTTCTTCTGTAAACAAGGTATATTGCCATATATTACACTAATGCTTAACCAAGTAGTAGTTACACATAAATACGCCATTCAGCTTTATCTGTCCCTATCCCCTGAATACTGAATACTTTTAAAATACTTGTAACGCGCATTTTAACATGACGTGATGATCAAATACGCCCACCATGAAAGTATACACACAAAGACCAGACCACAACACCGGGAACTACGTCCCCTACTCTTTGCGAACAGTGAATGGGTTCTTTAACGTCCCACAGAGTTATATACAAACAAGGGTTGTGAGACGGGGCCTACGGTTTATCGTCCTTATCCGAGAAGACTACAAAGTCTAACCATTTGCAGATGTCAGAACAAAGGCACCACTAGGCAGTTGACAATGGGGGACCCTAAGTAACGTCTAGGATAGTGGCACTTCCGTCTCTAGAAGAAAGTAAACGTCGCTTGAAAATACAAGTTTACATTATTGGAACTTCTTTGTGATTACTGTGATTCATTCAACTTCTACAATGAATTAGAAGTAACGGCGTTTAAGATAAATTAAAGGCTCCTGTGAGCCAACTTGTGAATGCAGAAGTGAATTATGGTAACCGTAAAGCGGTACTCGCATCAACTGGCAAACTACACTAAGGATTCGTGGACCTCATGCGGGAATAAAATGTGACCTGAAAGGTGGCATTGTTCGCACATAGACTCGAAAATAAATCATTCTTATCTAACAAAAAAGCCATAAAGGCTTACACTGTAACAGATTGCAGGCCCTGTGTATTCCAGAAATTCAATAAATTTAATCTCATATTGGTATAATAAACAAACCCATGTGCAGTCCGAAAATGCACAACTAACGAGTCAAAGAAACAGCACTCCTTTGGTCTAGAAGGGTTAGTATAGAATTTCTAATTAATGAATGAAATACACTAGTTCCAAATTAAAGATTTCCCCCAAAAACAAACCTGAAGATAAAACGTTCGATGAAATTTGATCCTCGCGTAACATGGGCGAATTTTCTCCGCTTGCGCTTGTTTACACAAGATTACGCAGTTGTCACGTTCCATCAACGAACATTTCGATGAAAAATTTGACCTTCTTGTAACATTCGCTAGTTGCGAGGACATGTGTTTGCCGGTTTACACAAGATTATGCCGAGTTGCCACGTTTCATAGAAAAAAATAGAAAAACACACAAAAAGCTGTCCTAATTAAAAAATTTATTCGGATAGGTCTTTCTACAGGCCTAAGAAGCAAAAGCGTATAATTTTCGCCGCGAGGCGACTTGCAAGAGATTTGAAGTCAATTTTGAAGCGAATTTATCAAATAAAAGTCGTCAGTAAACAAACTCCAGTTCTCTCCTTAAAGGCTGGTTTCCATATGATCGCGGATCGCAGATCGCAATAACGGGTCTGCGATCGTCTGCGATCCTGCGATCGTGATCGCAGACGATCGCAGAAGATAGAACCATGTGCTATCTAAAGGCTGGTTTCCATATGATCGCGACGATCGCAGACCTTATTGCGATCTGCGATCCGCGATCATATGGAAACCAGCCTTAAGAAACCACGACGGCAACGCTACAATTTCGTACCCAGAGTCCTCAGGCTCATTGTCAGCGGTTGGTTGCCTGGCCAAAGAGCCCGTAGGTTTTTCATGTATCCCCTATTATAGTGTATTTACTCAGTAGAGAGCCTGAGGACTCTGGGTATGCGATTGGCAACGCTAGCGAAAACGTCTGCGCTACTTGTATTATCTCGCGATTATTCCAATTCTTTCAACTTGTTCGGCCGAACTATCCAGTAAACAGAGCATGCGGGAATGGCGTTCAAATTGAATTAAAAATTTACAGTCACGTGCTCTCCACGAAACCTTGAATTTCTTCATTTCACGTTGTTGTTTGGCCGAATACGGCAAAGAAATGTACCAAACTTTAAAACGCACGTGCAGATCAGAGCCTTTGTCTTTCTCATTTTAATGAAAAAAATCCTATTGTTTTGTGACGTTCTCGTCGCCGTTGTTTGTTGGTAGGTTGTCAAACTCCTTATTATCCTTATTAATAAGGGAGGTCGATACTCTTTAAAGCGAAGACTGCGTGCCAACCTTTCTTAGTTTGTTGTGCCTTAGCTAAAGAGCCAACATGAATTTTCCCATGAAGTTCAGAGTGAATTCAAAGTAAGAGAAAGGGGAGAAGTTACCACTTACTGTTAAAATTTGGTCTGAGTCTTGGATCATAACGCGGCTTGTTCAACAGTAAATCCAGTCGTTCTGTCATGGTCAAGTTTGAAAGCTGTTGCTTACTGAGAAATAAATAATACATTTATCAATTATAACAGTAATAAGTTTAATTTTAACAAGTTGTTGGCCGCAATTCTTGGTTTCAAGGTAGACTGCTTGAACAGAAATTTGTAGTCGAAGTTAGCTGAGAACATTACTAATCGCTTTGATAGAGGACGAACTGCTTAAGGGGGGACTTAACCTAAATTTGAATGAAATTTGAAGAGGTTTTAAGAAGGGATAGAAGAAAGAAAATGATTTTTGGAACACTAACAGACAGTTGATACCCATGCAAGAGCACCCCAGGTTGCTAGTGGACTAACTTGGTGTCCGTCTATTAATTATTAACTACAAATTCTAATTTTAAAACTTCACTTATTCTTCAATATTTCTAATTTCTCTTTTAATTTTACCAATGCTTCTAGAAAAACTATCTCCTCCCAAATAAACCCAAAAATTCACAAAACACCCCACAACATAGATTCACGGAATGAACATAGAGTTTTTGGATTGCTTGAAACGTGAACGAGATATTTCCATTAAGGTGATTCCACTGAATTGCATTGCGCATCCTTGCTGCGCATAATTTTTCGTGTCATTTAGCGCGCGCACGAGCGCGCGCACGCACAACATTGCGGGATTTCCTTGAGGTTAAGCTCGGCAGGAAAATAAATGGTCCTTTTCTTCTAAACGAGCACGGTGACCCCCATTTTTTATTCAACGAAATTAAAGAAAATACGACTCTCTAAGTTATATCCCAGTTTCAAAAATTTTTCATTATTCAATTTCGAAAGATTATTGTGGAATCACTACTACGATCAATTTTGGACGTTTCGCGGGAAGCGTACAACAGCTCGAATGTCCTCTAATATGGTATGGGATTAATTTATTTAGCCACTTTAGGGCGTTTTACTACAAAGTTACAGTACTGTTATAAGAAAAATGCTAGTATTTCATTGTCAGTACTAACTTTCTGGAAGTAGTGGGCACTTCTTTGTGTCTTTGAACTGATCACCTTGAGAAAATGCGAACGACAGTCAGTGCAGAAAGAAGTCAGCCAATTCTTCATATGCATCTAGCTAGTACTTTACTTCTCAGCAAACAATACCATTAACGACCAAAGCAATTCAAACTCGTCAGATGGCAACATAATATAATCTAGCCCTAACCTTCCATTAGGTAAAGTGTATGTATATACATTTTTTTAATTTATAAAGTTGTGAAAATTACAGAACAATTTGGCTCAAATTTCCTCGCCTCTATTTAAAGAAATTTGACTTTAAACTATCAATTGAATTATAATTGTATATTATTTCACTCGGTTCTTCTTTCTCTTATTACTTCACAGTAGAAGCATAATCATTGTGAAAGAATTTGAATGTTTATGAGTTTTCAAGTCCAAAATTAAATGCAACTGGCGCAGCAGGACTTAGTTTAGCAGAACCAGGGTCACCCAATGAGCAAATTTTGCATAATACGTAAAATTAATTAAAGCCGTTTTCAAGTTTTTTCCCATGTCGTTTTATAGAACTTTATAAAGAGATTATTGTTAAAGCTAACACAGTTGTCAAAGTTTAGTCTATTGCATGGGATGCTTTAACTGAGTTGAGTAGCATTAGCAATAGCATTTTTGACTGTCAAAGAACAAAAGAAATAAATGTTTTACTGCGCTTTCACGAGCGTTTGAATTAATTCCCCAAAGATACTCTGGTTTTTTCCCCACAATGGTTAAATTTGATTCAGGCTGAGCCGAGTATAAGGCCAATTCCGAAAAGATATTCTGTCGAAATTAAACTATTACGTGTCCCTTTAGAATTAATATACGGTAGCTTCAAGCGGTGAACCGTGCCTGTGGAGGCCGTTTCAAAACACAAAATTTAAATTATTCGTTTTTCTTTCTTCCTTTTGATCTTTTTTTATTTCACCTCATTTCTCGCCAGGCCAAGGCTCTCCTTCTTCAATAACTTTCTATCCTTTCCAGAGTTAAGGTAAAATCGGTGTCTGCTCAGTAAATAATTTTCTAAACAGCCGACTTAAAAATACTTGTTATGTGTATAGCGAGATAAAAAGTTAACACATATAAAACTATTATATGTTGACACAAAGAAGAAAGACCAAGAAATGGCGAAACTCTTCAATTAAAAAATAGAAACGAGCTCAGTATCCGAACTAAAATGGTGTTTACGAAACTGAAGAGTCAATCAAATTTCACTCGCATTATAGCATCAAGAAAATTAATCACTGAAGCAACAAATTGCTCAACGACTTGTTCTATATTTTTCTGCAAAAGTGGCTTTGTGAAAGTTCTTGCAAAAATACGCGGTATTTTCTTAATGTAACGAGGAAAGCTAATTTTGCAAGCTTCCTAGTTTTTATGTTTCCACGTCATATCTTAAAGAGCATACTTTTCTTTTTACTTGGTGGTAAACAAAATTCACTAGCTTAAATTAGTGACGGTAAAATTTAAATAACATGACTATGAATGACTACTTCTCCACTGTGCCACACAATCAGTTTAGGAATGATCATGTGAGGTAACTCAAAGGCAAAAAATAATTACATCTTACTGACTCACTTGTTACGCTTGGATCGCGCACAACATATTTACCTTGTGGCCAGGTCAACAAATATCACCAAGAGAAAATAAGAACAGTACTTGAAAAGTTTGTCCATGGTGCGATTTCAACAGCTGCTAAATCACTACTGAAGCAAACGCTGTGATGCCTTAAATTAAATGACCTACTTGATCTTTCATTCAAATTAAAAGTTATGAATTATTCACTTTTCTGCCCTCTCCAAACATAAAAGAGTTGATCATTATGAAACACCTAGCAGAGCTGTAATTATGGATCTTTGTACTGCAATACTCTTTTAGGGAAGAATGAAATGCAATATCAATTACAGATATATTTAAACAATTTTTGGGATAATAATAAAAGTAATTTTCTAATCAGGAGTTGATTTCAAAAGAGGGAGAGCAAATATAATGTGTCTTATGGGATCAAAACCATAAAATATTTATACCCTGGTAATCTTAATTAGAGATACACGAAACTAAAAATATTATATTTCTTACACCAAGGAGTCCCTTAAATACTTAATTTTCCTTTCATGTTAGCAAAGGATCACTGTCATTACCTATTGGCCATAACTGCTGGTGATACTCAAAATTCCCGTTACGTTGAAACGTTGTTAGTTTCTCTATGAATTGAACGATTTTCTAGAAACTTGACGGATGACCTCGGTAGCTTGTGAACAACCTATTCGCCTGACAGTGTTCAGTAAAGAGGCCAGGCCTGAATGAGGTAGGGAGAGCAAACCAATCTCCATTTCTATCCAAAACCCGTTATGATAGGCGTGCTTCCTAGTTAGTTCCAATCAATAGGCCATATCCGAGTTGTTTTGAACCTCATTATGAAAGCGAGGCTAAGTCCAAAGCTTTTCATATGAAAATTAGTTTTCGTTCATATGCAAACAAAAATAATTACCATGTGAAAAGCTTTGCACTTAGCCTCGCTTTCATAATGAGGTTTAAAGCAACTCGAAAGTGGCCTGCAGAGACTGATGTGAACAGCAGTATGGAAAACTCGCTCAAGCCCAGGCCTCACCACAGGCTCACGAGGATTTCAAAAGCGAGGGGACTAATAACTTCAGCAGTTGACGACCACAGCTGGATGGCGATGGCTTCATTTCAACTTTCAAGGAAATCGTTGGGTTTTTTACGGTAAAACGTATTCCAGACGTCTACGTTTCCAAGTGCAAATGACCTCATTTTGCACTTAGACCAGTTAGAGCCTCATCAGTAGTGTTATACTGGCGAAGATAGTGTGACAACGAGCTCTCGTTACAACAGGATGTAGTTTACATATTTTAACTACCACGATTGCGGCGGACAAGATAGCTCTACGGCTCGAGATCCTAAAGTGTGACCATTCAAATGAAAGCTACTAAACAGTACTCCCTGTGCGTGGTACTGTTTATTATGCTGTACTTAATTTCCCCTACAAAGTATATATTCCCTGCTGTCTTTAAATCAAGATCACTTTTATGCGATCGGATAGTGAGTTTAAAGCCTCTGCATTTGAGGAATTCGCAGTCCGCCGGCAGAGTTACAAGACTTTCTGACATGTTTGCTGAGGCATAATGTCAGCGAATAGCTTAGACAAGCCCTACAATTATGAAACATCTGTTAACACGCAACGTAACCACAAGGTCCTGCAATGATCATTAGTGTGCCGAGCTCAGCTGTAACGCCAACCATGCATAGCGTACTGCCCTTGGTGACAGCGGCTTTTCTTGCTTAGCTTAGTACGCGCTTTTAGGGCCAGGCGAAGTCGTCGAAGCGCGCAAGAAAAAAACTGGGATTTTTTTGGGTAACCAGAGCGATAAAATGATTACAGTACCAAGGGGGGTATTCCTCGGAATTCTTTGTGGGGGTGTAGAGCTTGGTTCTCCAAACCTTGCCCCTATTTCAGAGCAAAAACAATTTTTTTTTCATGGCTCTCCATGGCACCGCCCCAAAATATATACGGGACTTAATCACATTGAAGCCGAACTCCAGTTATGGTTTGAGATCCAATGATAACTATACGCTCAAACCACTGGCAGTTAAAACGCTGCCCACCCTCGGGGACCGAGCCTTCGCTACTGCGGCTCCTCGATTGTGGAATGGACTACCTCTAGAACTCAGGAAGGAACACAGTCTTAACATTTTTAAACGGAAACTTAAGACTCTCCTTTTTAAAAGAGCATATCTCGATTAGTCCTTTAGAATAACTTTCATACGATTTTTAATTTTTAACAGAATTAGTTAGCATGATGTTTATGATCTAATTTTTATGCTTTTACAGTTTACTTTTTAACACTATATATATTGTTTAATTAATACCATTTGCAAAGCGCCTTTGAAAACTTCAGTTGAATTTGCGCTTAAGAAATGATTATTATTATTATTATTATTATTATTATTATTATTATTATTATTATTATTATTATTATTATTATTATTATTATTATTATTCAGACCTGGTCGCTAGAATGCATGCCCGTTTCTGGAAAATCCATACAAAATTTACTCCCTATTCAGGCCAAAACGGCCCAAACTCAATACCCTTTGGCACCGCACTTCCCTGTATAGCTTATATAGGGGAGTACTCCCCCCTCCCCCCCCCCCCCCCCAATAAAATCGCTGGCTGATAATTTGAGGTGCTAAGGCTGAATAAAAACCCGGACTGGCTGTCGTGGTGGGGAGACAAGTTGATTTTTTTTTAAGAAAATCGCGGAGGCGTTCAAAACATGACTTGCATAATAAAGCCCTTTATTGATTAGAAGACGCAACATCAACTACGGCGATTAAATACAATATAACAAGGCATCTGGTCATGAAATTAAACAACGTTTTAAGTCTAACTTAACTTAACTCCTAAAGGCGAAGTAATTTTACTTAGTGTTACATTAATGCCCTGAGGCGGATGACTGTATTTGAGGAAATCAACGGTGGATCGGAATGGAGCCATTTTACCACAACCCCGCCCCCAACCCCCCCCCCCCCTCCTCCTTCACCTCCCATTTGGAGTCCTCTACAAAAATTGAAATATCCCTTCCACCCCTCTCACAAAGGGATAATCTTGACAAGTTAAATAACTCATTAAACAATACTTTGAACCTCCATAAATTTACTAAATCCCAGTTAACTCGAATTTCTCGCTAGTGCATCACTACATTATTACCACAAATTTTCAATTATTTTAACATGTTTGTGTTTCGAGGGCTCGAGTTATTGGAATTGAACTGATCTATCTAATAATGCGTTTTAACGACACACATTTGCATTATTTTCTGCGACAAATGAAGATACATTGAGCTGAAAACTTGCAAATGGCAATTATAAGAAACAGTGTTCAGTTCATAACATATCCACGTTTAACTTACAAGAAATTATTATACTGCTTCGAATAAATAACAAGTTCCACTAAATATGCAACTCGATAATATTAGGAAAACAGCATCTAGTTAAAAACTTGCGTAGACGAAGACTTGTTTTCCAAACAAACCAGAAAACACCCAAGAGAAACTCGCTGGATTTTTAGCTGTCAAAAAAAGTTCTTTTATACTCTTTTGCCAAGAGGATGAAAAATATTAGTGCGTCATATTGAAACACTTTGTTCATAACGAACCTAATTTACCGGTTTCTAATTCGCGAGGTTTTTTCTGCATCGCAAAAAGTGGAATCCAATCTATAAAATGCTCATTTTATAATTCCTTTCTGATAATTTAATTATTTTTTCTTGGTTTTTTCTATTAGCGTGCTTTCATTTTGTTTTCACCTGTTTTCGTGCTGTTTTCTACATAGTAAAAAAATCGGTTTTACTCAATCTGTATAAATGGACATCAAATCTAAGCCCCTGTGTCTTTGTGCAATAAATTACGGCTGATGTTACACGCGAAAGCGTGACCCATTTTGGGTTAACGTATTTTCACGTCCAGATCGACCATCCAATCGGAATTAGATGGTGGCGTCAAGCCGGAAGACAACTTAAAGCTCGCTTGCGGCTTTCAGCTGGCTTCCTGGAAAGTCTGGTTCACAGGTGCGACGTAAACACAGGAACAAGCGAAGCGCAAGCGAGCAAACATGTGAACCACAATATTAAATGCAGATGAAACCGCAAGCGCTGACAAAGAAAATGAAAAAAAAAATTCCTAGCGCTAGTAAACGTTCAGTTGTTAATGCAAGCGAAGCAAGTAAACGGTGGTCCATTCACATAATTTGGAAAGCCACGCCAAATACGTTCATGATGAAACCGTTGGCGCTTGCGTTTGCGTCACACTGTAAACCAGCTTTCACCAGAGACTGAACAGAGGATCTTTGAGTCACTGAGGGGTAGTCACAATTTCACGTGTCATACATTTTAAAACACTAACAGTTTCAAACTGGTCTTCCTGGATGGTCAGCAGTGGGGGTTTCGGGCAATAATGGCCTAATCACATCCTCCTCCTCCTGCGCTCGCCTCAAATCACGCTTCAACGAGAACAACGTCAACAAAAACAGCACGGAGCTGAGTAAGTATAAGCCTGGAAACAGGATGTACAGTGCTGTACGCAGACTGGTGATTCTCTTTAGCGGCGGGACGAGTAATGGCATGTTTCCACCAATAATTGAGATGATGAATAGATAGCCTCCAATGGCTGGTGAGCGGATTGTGTTGGGTACAAGTTCGACTACTACAGTTAATGTTACGCCAACCCACATTTCACCGATGACGTTGGATGGAATCAAGCTGATGAAGGCCCATGGTGGTTTGAGAAACAGGGCTCCGGCAGCAAATGGTGCGGCGATTACCTATTAAAGAAAAACAAAAACAACGATTACAAGAAGTATTAACGAAACTGAGTGAGCACCAAAGATTTTACTAAATGAATTGGTACCTGCCAACGAACCTGAAAGAGACAATGCGTTAGCGAAACTAAGAAGAAGGACTTTAAGTAACGACGACGGTGACAGCAACGACAACGCCGTAAAACAATAGGTTTTAATGAACAAAAACAATCGCTCTGCACGTGCGTTTTAAATTTTGGTACATTTCTTTGCCGTCCTCTGCAAAACAACAACGTGAAATGACCAAATTCAAGGTACATATTGTGGAGAAGGTGAGCACAGGACGGTGAATTTGTCATTCTCTTTCTTAACTCGAACGCCGCTCCTACCAATTTGGTTCCTGGGTAGTTCCCTGTTTTTGTACGAAGTCGGATGAGTTGAAATAATCGCGAAGTAGCACAAATAATATGAAGTTATATTTTCAAGGGACGTTTTCGTTGCCGTCGCCGTTATCTTTGCTTAACCTCCCTAATACTGGTCGCCGCACGACATACTCAGTAAGGATGATAGTAAACCGATGCCAACAACAACCCACGCCATCCAAACCACGGAGATAGACGCCCTAAACACAACAAACAGAAATCATTCTGAACAAACTGAGGGCATGTTCTATTGGTACTATTCCGGAATTGGAATACACGCAATACACGATAATTCATGCTCTGTTGGGACCTATTCTCACAGAAAGGAATTCAGTTTATTCTGCTCCCGATAGCAAAACAAACCAAATACATTTGACTCAGGATCACAGAAATTTGCGTTCCTTTGGGAAGGTTTTCAGGTTTACGAAAATAGGTGGAATTGCGTTCCTCTGGGAAGAGATATACTACTTATAGTTATTCCTGAACCGGAATACGAATGCTATAAATTCCCCAAAAGAACAAGCCCTGAGCAACTAATTTGACCAATAATTAACGGACTAAAACTGATTGATACTTTTTCATCTACGCCTTCAGATGTGATTCTTTTGGTCTGTAAAGTTGCAAAACTCTAAATGCGATGTTTACCTGTTCAAAACATTGTAACTCGGGGTTTATACAATCAATTGTTTATACAAAGTAAGAGCAGAGAAGGAAACGTTCAACAGGGTGCATACCTGAAGTCTTATATTCCAGCTATATACCTTACATGTATTTTCACACTGATTTTTTTACAAGTTGATAGCGTTTCTTCCAGTGTAACTACTTACAAATGTTGGAAGTTGAAATGTAGGAGTTGTAATGCGGTATAAATAATGAAAGCTTGAGTTGAAAACCAAATGCAAGTTGGATTAGAATCAGACGAGTTTACTCTAACATTAGAGCGGTTTTCGATTGAGTGTCGAAAGTAATTTCGCGTTTGCTTTGGTTTTGCATTACTACGCTCTGTGATTGTTAACAAAACACGTGTCACTTTCTCAACCAATGGGAATCCAAACCAAAACCAATCATGTTTTCGCTTCACGCGTTTACCCGCGCTTGGCGCCAGTTACATGTATTTGCTTCGAATTGTGATTGGCTCGTTGTGTTGTTTACATCTGTCGCGATTGGCCAGAGTAATTACTTTGGTTTTGGTTTTACGACCCTCAATTGGAAACCGCTCCATCACACGCGATTTAACATCACCGATTTACACTTGTTGCAGATCTTACCTGGCTAAACACCAGCACCCAGACTCTTGCATAAAAACCTCGGTTCTTCATAAGCCGATCCGAGATAAATCCTCCGAGAACCACGCCCAGACTTCCGCCGACAAGGGGAATCCAGCTCATGTATTCACCCACATTCGTATTCGGGTAATACTTGTTAAAGTAAGGCTGCGTATTATATGCCCACACATACCCTCCAGCATTTCTTATAGAGCCAGCAAGAAACAAGATGACCAGTGAAGGTCGGATGAACGTTCTGCACAGCAGTTTAAACTTCTCTTTTAAAAGCTCTCGTCTGCTTTGCAAAACAATACTCTGAAAAACAGCCAGTAAAACGTAGTGAAACTCGTGATAACAGGAATACTATACATACAGTATACAGTAGTATAACGGTGGATTTTAGAAGCAAAGTATAAAGCTAAACTGGAATTTCCTGGGGGGGGGGGGGGGGGGGGGGTTGCAAAAACAAAAAAACTCCTCCGGTGGTGGAAGTATGGATATTTTCTGCAACTGCACAATGCTAACAAAAGGAAATTAAAATGTCAGCCAATCTTGCATAAGGTCTATTTAACAATTAGACGGCGAGCCCGAGGTTTCTATCGGCTGATAGTTGGCGAGGTGCATGCTAAATCGCGCGCACTCTGACAAACTGCCATCTATCGATCGATAGACGGCACCTGTGTAGCCAATCAGATTGCGCGTTGCGCGATAGTCGGTCACCGAGGTAAGCTAAAGGGAGTTAAGCCCTGCAGCTGACTACCATCCCATCCAGGGAGGTTGCAGAAATACTCCTAGTCGTTTTGTGCTGCAGGAACCAGGCTAAGCTCCAACTGTGTGTGTCACCTGGGGCTCGTAGGCGACTTCATAACAATCTTTATTCAACAACATGGAACAACAAGCAATAATTTTAGAAAATTTCAAACGCACTAGCAGGCCCAAGATGGCCTTGCTAATTGGGGATTAGTGATCATCCTAATTTAATTCAATTTACAGATCTAAATTTCAAGTTAAAGTAACATGAGATTATCATATTAACCCTTTAAGCCCTAACAGTGATCATCATCAAATTTCCTCTTGTAATATCAATGCTTATTCAACCCCTGAGGTCATGAGAATTGTGCAGCTCCAGAAAATATCCATACTCTCCCCACGGAAGGTCTTTTGTTTTGCACCCCCGCTCCCCCTTGGAAATTCCAGTTTGGTTTCATACTTTGCTTCTAAAATTTTGACTTTTAAGACCCCCTTCCCCCTAGGAATTACCGATGACCTTCCGTGGGGTGGGTATGGATTTTTTCTGGAACTACACATTAAGGATATGGTCACCCAAGGTCAATTTTATATAACTTCTCCACAATACTTTTATAAGAAAAGTATGGAGACAAGATTGGAGAATTTGTTCTTTGATATTAAGAGTTAAAGGGCTAACATACCTGTACATCTCCTTTCTCACTCCTTTCTGGTTCCTTTAAGGTAAAAAGCATGAGGACTCCCAAGACAAAGCCAGGGATGGCAGCAATCCAAAACACCCATCTCCATCCCTTACCATCAATGTTAGCTTCTGTTATGAAGTTACCAAATGCATAGGCCATACTGTAACCAATGTAGATTCCCCAGTTGTATACACCTAGGGCTGATCCTCGTAACGTCTAGTGGAAGGAATAAAAGAGCAAAATTAATTAAAATGAAATACTGGTAAGTAAGTATCAACTTGGGTTGATGAGGCTGATAAGGCCCCTAGCAATACAGTCATGATAATATGCCGAGAAAAATATAAAAATACAAAAATATAAAAAAACAAAAATATCAAAAAAATATCTATATCTAACTATATCTATAAATAAACAACAAACAGTCCTAAGTCTTAAGATTATTAGTCAGAGTGAATCATACGAAAACTGCACATCACAAATTTAGCTCTCTTACAGTATTCATAAATTTGTTAAGAATTGTCATTGAACATAATTCATCCGATAAAGAATTCCACACTTTGGCACCAATAAAAGTTGTAGATAAGCCAGGTTACCCTAAAACTATAATTGAAGCCAATTACACTTACAATTAAGTAGGCTTAGGGTTGCTTATGGCCAAACAAAAATTGGGAAATATATCATTACCATTTTGAACCTATAAAGGCACAGTAGTGCAGTGGAAAGAGTGTAAGACTTTCAAGCAGACTGTCCGAGGATCAGAGGGTTGGTGGTTCTGAAGGCTTGGTTGGTCTCTTCATTGCTGGGTTGTTTCCCTGGACATTAAGAAACTTTGCTCCACATTGTCTCTCTTCACTCAGGGGTATAAATAGGTACCTACGACATACCGCTGGGGGTAACCCTGTGATTCACCAGCATCCCATCCAGGAGGGAATAGGAATACCTCTAGTTGCTTCATAATACACAAACCAGGGGGGAATGGGGTGGAATAAAGTATTGTTGTTGTTGTTGTTGGTGGTGGTGCTTTCCATTATTGAGAACTGGCCTGCCGGAATGCTCATTTCATTAATGGAGTGCCGAGTGCACCATTTTTAAAGAAATTCAAAGAACTGGCATATAACCAAGTCTTCAAATTAGGAATTCCACGCATGAAATGACTGGTTTGGCCGGCCAGTACTGGCAAATGGAAGGTGTCCAAGCTTTGGCTGTGTGGCCACTTAGGCTGAAGTACAACTTTGCCTTTTACTTTGAATATACGCCTATAATACATCAGCATACCTCTGGAAAATAGTCAGCAATCAAGCTAGTAGCAAATGGAGTACAGCCTGCCTCTCTAAAAAATAATCACAACAAAAATAGTTAAAAGGTTATTACATTGAATTGCATTGCATGTCCTTGCTGCACTTAATTTCTCATGTCATTAATTATCATGTGTGTGAGTGCATACACATTCAAAACAGGGGGTGTTCACACGTGAACAGGGCTGTCCTTACTCTCCGGGATAATCCGGGAGACTCCAGATTTTGAACCGTATCTTCCGGTCTCTGGATTTATGTCTGTAATCTCCAGATTTTGAAACATACTGTATCTCCCTTTCTCCAAATTTCTGTCTTTAATTTCCCAGATAATTGCGGAAGTTTGCTATTTGTCGTATATAAGTCAAATTTCCGGGAAATATATATGAAAATGTTTAGCTTGCGTTGTTTCAGGTACTGTTTTATAGACTTGAAAGACTAATCCCCCCCCTCCCCCCGCTGAAGCTTTGAATCTAGCGTTTATGGCACGCCCCTGTGAGGTGCATTATTTTTCTGGCTGGGAATTCAAATTCTCCATATTTGAAGACGTGGGAGGTTGACAGCCCTGGTGTAGCTTGAAGCTGTTGGTGTGCCACAAGCGAAAAAAACTGACATTTCAAAGTCATCATGACTTCATTTTCAAGGCTATAAAAATGACAGTTTTGAAGTAATTTATGCTGGAAAAGTGTCAAATGATATATTAAAACCATTCAAGGTGTCAAATATACTGCTAATCAGGCTCTTGACTCACCCAATTCCCAAAACAAATCTGGTTACAACTAAGTGCCAATATTTCGTTGCAAAACCAGTGAGTAGCGTCATAGCACTCCACAGTAAAAGACAGAAAACAATAAGATTTCTGCGATGAAAAATACCAGCACAGAATCCAAGAGGAATGCCACTAATGGTGTACACTAGAATAAATACTGGTCCAGCAAGGATCTGGTAGTCACTTCCTGTGCCATCATAATCCCAAACACACACATGTTGGGTTGAATTTTGGGGATGTTTCATCTCACACCTGAAAACCAATAAAAAGATACTGAGCTGGTGTACATGTACAATGTATGCTTCAATTTTATATGTTTAAGTCAAGTAAGAAAATTAAAAAAATTATGTCAAAATGGAGTAAGGGTTTTTCTTAGTAATTTTTAAAAACTTAGAAAGGCTTTTCTGTGTAACCCTTACAAAATTAATGGAATAAAAAGAACAAATAATAATATAGTTGAACCCATATTAAGCGGCACTGTATTTAGCAGTCACCCTCTATTAAGCAGTCAGTTGTCAAAATCTCAAACATTACATCCCTTAATTACGGTAATTTTGACCACTATTTAATGGCCACCTCTATTGTGCAGTTCCAGAAAAATCCATACCCACCCCACGCAAGGTCATCAGAAATTCCTAGGGGGAGGGGGGGGGGGGTCTAAATAAAAGTCAAAATTTTAGGAGCAAAGTACGGGGGGACGGGGGTGCAAACCAAAAACCTTCCGTGCACATTAAGCGGTTGCGCTCAGCCTTTACTAAGTCCCAATGAGCTGTTTCTTCTGTCTCTACCTGTTTAATACAGTAACTTTGTAGAAGAAAACCACTCAAATAGCATGCCAGGCAATTTAATTTCTAATGACCTACGATAAATGACTGTAGGATCTTCACGTTAATGTTCTGTCCGTTTCTATACCATGTTATTATTTTATTTTATTAGCTTCCCCAATTACATGATACAGAAAAATTAAGGAATAAGTATAATAAATGCTAACAGCAGTAAGCCAATTACAGTGGTCCCAGAGTTTAAAAATAAAAAAAAAAGATGAGGCTACATATGCCTTTTATGGCGATTAAAAACAACAATAAAGATGGACATACACATTACATGAAACGTTACATGACGGACAGAGAGTTTTCCAGGATCGTGGGTCCTCTGGGTCGTAGTTATATTTTAAGGCGTCTACATAATACTTGTATAAGATGTTCTCCTTTATAATACCACTTTATCGCTGCAGTTTTTTACCAAGTAAGTGATTTTTGTGATGCTTTTGTGCACAAAATGTATTACGTTCCCAATGTTCTATAAAATGTCATTTTAATTATTGTGTTTGACTTATATTCTGTGCAACCTGTATTAAGCAGTCAACCTGTATTAAGGTTAAGATTAGCATTTGGGTTTAGGTTAACATAACGTCACTCAATTTGACAACAAAGAATTCAAGGAATTATACTGTTTTGGCTCTAAGGCCTGGATGGTACTCAGGTACATCAGGTTTGAAATAAATAATTGGGGACTTTTTTCCGGGTAGAAACTTTTGGTGGACTGTTCTTGGGTGGAAAGATTTTACCAGGACCACCTGTACAGTTTTATGTCAAAGAGCATGGACTTTTCTTGGTTACATTCTGGTGTGTTGGACTTTTAAGGGGTCTAACAACTTGTGTTCACCCCCCCCCCCCCCCTTTCAGTCTAGTAGCTGGGCCTAGCATTAAAAATCTCTGCACTGATATCTCAGGCCAAACAATAATCCAGATCAATAAGTCATTAAATTCCAAATTAAACAAATCTCAGCAAGAAAATATGTTTAAAAAAACTATCACACATTAACTTAAAGTTCAAGAAGCTGAACTAAACCTAGCTAAAATGCCCTGAATGTTACAAAAACAGTAGTCATTAATCACACCGAACAAGTGGAAATAAAACTCATGATGCTGGAATCACCTTTCAATCAAAATTAAATGTGAGACATGCGATGGCTAAACAGTGGGCTCTATTCAGTCATGTGGCTTTAGTTTGATAACAACCAGTCAACCTCCTCACAATGGTGCGATATTGCAATCAGAATGATGAATCAACTACTTGATTGACAGATAATTAATTCTAACCAATGAGGAGTTTTATGTCAACAAAAACAAAGAAACCAATAGACTTTCAACAGGCGCCCTCCTCAACACTGCCCTCACTTTACGCGTGCCCAATTCCGCAGGATGCGGCATGTTTTACTACTTTGGACCCATCTACATGTACATTTAATTTTGATACGTTTTCGCTTATCATCCACACTGAAACGACCGAAAATACCAATGAAAACTGAGACTTTTGAAAACGGTTTCAAAAGTGGAGATGTTTGAAAACGCATTGTTTTGAAAATGCTCCATTTCTAGAGTGGACAGGTAAAAACAGAGACTTTTGAAAACGATGACATAAAAAGCATCACACGCCATCAGTTCCAGTCCAAATCAGAGCGTCTATCCAAGATGGAGGATGGTTAAGGTGGCCGAACACAATTTGTGCCCACTTTACAGATTCTGTTAGTGGTGCTATTAAGCGCAGGTTAGGGTTGTGGTAAGCAAATACTATTGATCCTTCTATTTTATACCAAATGGATCACAAAGGTGAGTTTTGCTCTTAAAATAACTCAGTTTCTGGTTTGTGAATCCTTCATTTATCACCGAACAAAGAAACTGAGTTCACAAAGAACTAAGCCTTTTTGCATGCTTTTCATCTTTGCTAAGAAAACCCAATTAAAAGCCATGCATGTGCATTTGACCAAGAAATTGTGACTGATTCTTTTAATGGAAATGAACTGTTTTCTATGGAACAGCTCATTAGAATTTCATGAAATTTGACAAAACAGTAGTTCTCCAAAAGCGTAACTCGCCTAGAAACAAAAACCAAAATCTAACAGAGGGTATCTTCTAATCAAAAAAACATTTAAGTGCAAAATCAACGTTTATAGGAGATCTCTCTGTTAAAATTACATGAAAGCAGCATCACTATGTCAGTATGTTGTGAGTTTTTCTGGATACAAAAAATGGAAAAAATCTAGCAAGTGTATTTTCTAAAAATTAAGGAAAACCATTATTTGTGGACAGTCAATAGCTTGCTGCGTTGACATGGCAATGGCACCTTGCTCAACAAGAAGTACATCAAAATTTATTCCTTCTTAGTTAATCTTGCACGATGCTACTGAAAAACTGTGTTCGGCCACCTTAACACATGCGCAATCTCGTTTTCATCGTTTTCGAGCAGGTAAAAACGATACAAAAACGCTAGTGTGGATGAGAATGTTGTGCTTCGTTTTCGCCGCGATGAAAACGAATACTTTTGAAAACGCATTAGTGTGGAATTACGTAAGATCAATATATTTAGAACCACATCACGCAAATGGATGGTTTAAATGATTGCATCACTGCTCTCCAACGAATTTTCAGCTTAACCAAACCAAATCTGTAGGTTTTAACTTTTTATCGCCATGAAATTGACATGAAAGACCTATTCTTATTAAACGTGCAAATGGTAACCGCTAAAAGTTTGTGCGTGCACATGTTCGACTGTTCGTCTTAATGAAAATGGGTACAAGTTCGTTCCAGACAGGAAAGTGAAATTGAACACCTACACTGTTTGGTTTCGCTCCGGCTCACTGCTGTCTCCCAGACTGTTAACACAGAATTTCTTGTAGTTACTGGAAAACGTAGAGTTGTAAGGCAAGCAACCTTTATCCCCAAATTTGATATCACGAGCCATAGGTTGAGATGACACTGCAAGTGCGTAGCGATCGAGTTGATTCAGTAAATACGTCCCAAGCAAAAGAAAGAGCACATAGACTGCATATCCACCGGCCTTAAAAACTACTATGAAACTTTCAGCCATTGCTTGCTTAAAGATGTTCACTATCTGAAGAAGGAAGACGGCCAATCGGCGGAAACAGTGTAAAGCGAAGCGTATTCGCGTGACTGTCATGGGACCATGCGAAGTCTGACTGGGTCTGCGGAACGACAGGTACGTCATGTTTGGGCATGATTTGTGTCGCATCCAAAGGAGCAATTTTCATTTTGTTCCAGACTTTGCGGGGACTTTAGAAAACTATATATATCATTATCAAGCTAATAAACCTTTAAAATCGGAAAACAACGATACTTTTAAACATTTTTGCTTTGGTAGGTGGGTACAAGCTCGCTTAGACTGAATTACCAGCCCTCAGAACAAACTAGACAACATGCAGGCTGAAAGGTTATAAAGGAAAACGGTGTGCGCCGTTGTCCTGGCGTTGTGCCTCTCTGGATCGCGATTCGTCTCCGATCTGTGAAGTTGAAGGTTGTTCCAGGAGCACTCGTCACTGACTACGAGAGTGTTTTTTTTTCTCATCGCAAAATTTGCTTTTCTACTTCACTTGGGGTCCTGGCGCGCTTAGCTGTGGTTTGTGACGTGTCCAGGACGCAGCTCGTGTCCAAGCCTTTCATTTCTTATAGAACGTTTTATGAGGACAAAATTTTATTCGTCCTATCTCAACGAGAATTTTTGACAAGCATGACACTCGAATGTAACAAAAATTGCTAATGAGATTTTAAAGAAGCTTCCGAATGAACCCGTTTTGCATTCTGGGCCCGGTTGTTCGAAAGCCGATTAACGCTAATCTACGATTAGGAGTTATTAATCGAGGCTTTTATCTCGCTCATTAAAAATGGTTTTAAAGGCTAATTTCGAGCTAAAGGTAAAGAAAAATCTAAGTAAAAACTGAGGGCCAAAAATCTTTTGGAAGAATCTTTATTGATTAGCAATTAAATTCGAGTCAAAGTTTGCGTTAATCCAGGATTAGCTCGGGGCCTGAATCGGGCTTTGAACAACTGTGCCCGGATATTATCACACTTAGGTGGTTATTCAACTTTTATTTTAATTTTCCTTAATAACTCGCGTGGATTTTTTAAAAGATTTCAGTTTCGGGAAATTGTCAGTTAAATTAACAAATGAACTTTAATTTGGCTGAAAAAGTAGCCCTGTGAACCTTTGGAATCAGTAGACTTGAACCTTTCAAAAGCCGTGTCTTTGCGTTGGACCCTTATGACCTGCAGCTGCATTGTATGGTTCGGTTGCCCGTTCTTTCTTTCTCTCGACCAACGATGTAAGACTTCACAAACCAGGCGCGTAGGAGGGGGGGTTCGAGGGGTTCAAACGAACCCCCTTTGCAGATCAATAATGGCGGAAGAAAAACTTTGAAATAAAGTTCCTGTGGTCGAAATACATCAACCAAAGAAAAATAGAGATATAAACCCGAAAAAAACCCCAGGTCAATGTTCAGTAGCTCACTGATTTGGTGGATCAATATCAAGATGACCTACTCTCTCCACAACCTTTTTTTTTTGGTTCAGGACGGACAAATTGTTGCTGATTCGTGTGCTACGTCACTACCAGCATGTGATCCCGACGACCTCCCCAACCTGTACATGCTCCTGAAAAATTGCTGCCACCCTTCCACACCACTCGTGAATGTGAACGTTCCATAAGCACAATGAGGAGGTTGAGAACTACATGAGGTGTACCATGGGAGAGAGTAGGCTGTCTGCCCTGGCTCTAATGCATATCAAATATGATATGCCTGTCAATCTTGACGAGATAGTCAATTTGTTCGAAGGCCTAAACCCAAGAATGATGCAGTTTTCCAGCTTGGTGTATGACTATCAGCAGGTCGAATAGCTATCAGAACTTGACAGGGCGCGGAATGTACATTGAACTTTCTTGTTTAAGTTGAAACAATTATGCCGTCGAAATTATGTATATAGCTTAAAAAGCTGCTGTAAAACAAAGTTGTGACTTGTCTAAAATGGGTCTCAAAATGCAGGAAATGAGGTTTCCGGGAACCTCAATTTTCAAAACTTTCCGGGGGAGCATGTTCCCGGAACCCCCCCCCCCCCCCCCCACCTAGTAAGAGCATCTCCGGCGCTCAGCAAGATTTGGGGCACATCGAACACCCCTATCGAAACCTTAGCTACGCGCCTGCAAACGACGCAGGTCGCCCCGTTTGAAATAGCCTTAAGTTGGATTGATTCAGCTCTGCCCTATTATCAGCTTGCGGCTATAATCTCTTTCCGAGAGTGGACAAATTGTGACGTGGAATATATGAAAATTCAGACATATAGCTGCGGACCAAATATTGAATAGACCGAGAATCAACGCAGTTATGGATTTAATTGAAAAGAAAACAATTGAGCTTGAAAAGAAGCCTTGACCACTGCGATAACACTGTAGGGGTCATGGGTTCGAATCCCATTCCAGCCTGAATTATTTTCAGGCTTTCGTATACAGAGTAAGTAGACAGAGTATGTAGACTTTTGACCACATCAACTAAACTATCAGAGTCCCTGTTTTAGTTTTTTATTATCCCGAGTGACGAACAAAGTGGACTAACATTTGAGACTGTGGACAAAATGCTCAATAATATCTCAACAATTAGATAAAAGCTATCATTTAGTAATATTTTCCCATGCGGGAAACAAACCGTTACAGAGTTAATCACGATGTGTTTTCTTTTACCAGGTTCTTAGAAACAGAAAATCTGGAGCATTGCGTTCCAAGTTCAATCTCCAGTGGCTTGTCAAAGCTGCCTCTTTCTCATGTTTACTCCAATGGAAGCCATGGCAAACAAGTCAAACCACCACTAAGAAACTACCGACCGGGGAACCACTGAACGGAACGAAGGCGTACGAATCGATCTTACCGCCTTTCTTCACGACCATCAGTAAGACGCCAGATGAGGTACACGAGCTTGGCAAAGCGATGTTACAGAAACTGTATCCGGAGGTAACGTTCACAATAAAAAGTTTAACATTTGAACAGTATTGTTGAAAAAATGTTGGGCAAATGTTGAAAGTGAAAACGATGTTTTGTTCAGGCTATGCAGACGGTTTCAACATCGGGCCAACAGTCGGCTTAAACTTCTCAGAAATTCGGCATTGCGAAGAGTTGGCTCTAAAATGAATTCATTGCTTTCAACAAACTTTCAACATATCTCAAAACTTTCGAAAATGTCGAACGACCTGTTTAATTAAACGTTCTCAACAATTGGTTCTGCAAATGTTGACAAAAAATTTAAGGCAACTGTCGAGTCATATATTTTTGAAGGGTCTGTCGGTTTTCAGTATGTCACCGGCTATTTTTAGTGCCGTTACCAAATGCAAGAGAATTACTTGGAAAAGTTACAAGGCGTACGTGAATCAAAATTCAATGGATTATACGGACTTAAAATCAGAGTTTGTTTACATGCAACGTCGAGAAACTATTAAAAAATAACTTACGGATATGACGAACACACCTCAAACACTCATACATGTAGTTTGATCGTTTCGTCGAGGAAGTAGACTTCCTTCACTGCGTTCATACCGTAAATCCTCCAGTAAGCACCCGGGGCGCTTAGTTCAAATTTATGGTAGTAGAGGCGCTTGTTTAATTTTTCCCAAATCGTGGCTAGATGGACATTTCATTTTTTTATTTACTTTTATAAATAATATTTGTGCATATCATATCAACATGATGTGTAATGATGAACAAAGAAAGAAATGCAATGATGTTTATTAAATCACATTTCTTTTACATTTTCCACTCATGGATTTTTAAATCCTAGCAGTATGCAGGATGTTTGTCCCATGAACCTAGTTTAATGGCCTTAGCTCCCACGAGTCTCCTGTAGCTCAGTGGTAGAACATCCGAACTAGTACTGACAGTACGTACAACATTCTATTAGCGTGCTTGGCCATGGCGTCAACTGATGTTCTTGTAGGATCTGCCACTCTGCCTGGTTTAATTGCAACGGAGATCTATGCCATCACTGGTGGTTCAGTGGATGCGTGCTGCCACTGGATCGTGGAACAAATGTATCCACTGGTTCCCCCCCCCCCCCCCCCCCCATTTTACCGTCCTTATTTCATTTGTTGTTAATAAGTTTTGAGCGTTTTATCGCATTGAAATATTCTTTCCGACCATGTAATTTTAACAAAACCTCGGTCAAGCTGGGTTCTAGTCGTGTTTAGTTGTTCTCTCTATAATTTTAACTAATTCTACATTCCCTCGTTCGGTTGTAAGTATTGTTTTTCTTTTTAGCATCTTGGTAATTGTATACTGTCATTTTGCTGTTTATCTGGTCACGAAAAGCAGATTGCAGCTGAACAGATTTTCAGAGAAGCCGCGGAAAAGTTTCCTTAAAAGGAAAAGAAAGCTTGAAAAACCACCGGTATAATTATCGCTTTTGTGATTTTGTCGTTTTGCCATCAGTTGTATAAGTATTCTGGCGATTGAGTGGTTTCGCACTAGGAGCTCGACTAGTTTTTCAGCCCTTAATTTATTATCTTCTCATGATAAACTCACTTGCTAACCATATAGTTTATTGCTGGAGATGTAAGGATATCTGTAAAGCGTAACCTTATCTAAATCTGCGTTATTATGTAAAGTTAAGTTTTTCTGTTTTCCAGCATGTTTGTAATTTACTGTAATTTATTTTTCCATTACGTTCTCGTGCTCGTCTTGTCCCGTCTCGACTAGCTTTGTGGCTATTTGCAGGACAAGCCCCTTATGTAATCTGAATTTATTACTCGCGAAGCGAGGTTTATAGACTCGTCGGCCCGTGCGGAGCTAAGCCGCGCGAATTCGAGCGAAAAATATATTTATATATATCGTTGAAGATGTCCGTGCCGTTGCCTGGCAACAGTGAAACGGCGTCAGACACAACTCGTGTTTACTCATTGAGGGCTGAACTTGTTTATTCATCGAGCAGCGGCAAATGTTTACTATATGTTCCTATATACAATGTAAATACTATATCCAAGTGTAAATAAACTGAAACGGTAAACTGTAACTATTTCCTTTCCATAGTATAGAGAAATTTTACCGGGCCGGGTATAAAGATCGGTGCCGATTGGACAACATGCCTATTCAATATGTATGAGTTTTTGAAGTACACTGAATTGGTTGCTTTTGATTAAATACGTCGTTTGTTCATAACCAAGCATGAAAACTGAATATAGACAACGTTGATCTAGTAGAGTTAATAAAGCCAGTTAACTCTAGACCAGGTGACAGCCAAACCAGGGGTGTTCGAGATCTTTTCCCATCAAAGCCTGATTTAAATTCGGAACGAAAAACCCTAATACCTTTATATTCTAAAATTATTAAGCCTTGAGAAAATGTAAAGCTTTTGGGGGTTTTCCATCAAAAGCATTGGAATAACAGAAAGTTCAGAGATGTCATTGGACAAGCAGTATATTTCGATTGATTTCAAGTCTCAATTCCTTAATTTACAATAACAACAGTCCTCTACGAACGAGTTTCATTGCTGTACGAAAAGCAAGACTTTGTTACAGTTCATAACATGACAGCAATCAATACGTCAACTTTATTTTTAAGGTTAACTTTAAAAAACCCAGCTTTAGGAACTATTGAAGAACAACAAAAAAATATCAAGCGCGGAAACTAACTTGATAAATGCCCCGGCACACGTCATAATTTGTCTTCTTCACATAAAATCATTGAAAATTATTATTGAGCCTTGAGAAAATATATGGCTTTGGCTTTTTTTCTATCATAGCGTTGGAATAAAGGAAAATTCACAGACGGTCCTTTGAAAAGCAGTATATTTCGATTTATTCAGCGCGTCTTAATGTTTTAATTTATAATCACAACAGTACTCAAGTGCAAAAAATCATTGCTTTATGAAAAGCTTGATTTTGTTGCAGTTCAACATATGACAGCAAACGTATATGTCAACTTCATGCAATTTACCTTCAGGTGAACTATCCCGATATGATCATTTCACAACTTTTAAATTAAAGATATTTACAAACTTCATGAGGTTCACTTTGACAAAGTTTTTAAAAGTTGTCATCAGTTTCATTTTGTCTTCTGATAAGTGCAATCATTGCTTTACGGATATCCTTACATCTCAAGCAATAAACTATCGGGTTAGCAAGTGAGTTTACCATGAGGAGATAATAAATTAAGGGCTGAAAAACTAGTAGAGCTCCTGGTGCGAAACCACTCAATCGGCAGGTGTCTAATACAACTGCTGGTAAAAACGACAAAATTACAAAACCAATAATTATGCTGGTTGTTTTCCAAGCTTTCTTTTCCTTTAGGAACTTCTCAGCGGCTTCTCTGGAAATCTGTTGGGCTGCAATTTGCTTTTTGTGACGTCTGGTGACCAGGTAAACAGAAAAATGACAGTATGCAATTACCAAGGTGCCAAGAAAGAGTACAGTAATGGCAATAGTACGAGGAAGCTTAGAATAAGACAAAAGCCTAGAAAGGAAAAAAAGCACGACTAGAACCCAGCAAAATACAACAGCTATCGTCAACCGAGGTTTCGTTACAATTTGGTGGTATCGCAACGCATATTTTAGCGCGACAAAACGCTCAAAGCTTATTAACACTAAATGAGCTAAGGACAGTAAAATGGGGCCAGAAAGTACCGGATAGATTTGTTCCACGATCAAGTTACAGTACGTATCCACTGAACCACCAGTCATGGCATAGATCTCCCCTGCAATCAAACCAGGCAGAGTAACAGCTCCTACAAGAACATCAGTTGACGCCAAGCAGGCCAATAGAATGTTGTACATATTCTGTAATCTTGGTCTTGTTTTAACCACCACTATTACCAACAGGTTCATCGTAATGATAACGGGAGAGGTTAACGCTTTGAGAATTATCGAAGCCACAGTGGGGACATAGGTTGCTGTGAAGAAATTTTCGTCTTGGAATCGGGTACAGTATTCGTTTGCCACAGGAAGTTGGGCTGCTGAGTCGGTGGTGTTCATCGAGGAACTGTTTTGCCAGTTTAACATGATATTGGGTTCTACAGTGGCTGTTTGTAAGTGTTTGTGACTTCTCAACTTGATACTTTTAAGCGTGCTGTTTCATCGCGGTAATCTTCTGTGAACGCACGGATTGACGGTCAAAGGCTTGACTGTTTTAACGTAATACCTTTGAAATTACTTTTTGGTCCGTTTTAATGAAGGAGGTGTTAAAAGATATTTTAAAGACTAAACTTACTTTTTCTTTCATTATAGCGTTTCAACACGTCAATTGTTTGAGAAGGACTACAATATGAAAAGATTATTCCTACCTTTTTTTATTGAGGTGATGTTATGATAAGTTAATTGCATGAGAAGAACAAGCTGATGAAACATTACTATATGCAGTTGATAAACGCATGGATGCCAAAATAGAACCACATAGGGCGCGCAGCGTAACCTATGCGCTCTGAAAGCACTATAAAAAGGAAACTTCTGAGTTAAAACAAAATTAGCGATAAAATATAAAAATCTTATAGACAATCTAAAGCTCTTTAATACTAAAACTATATTGAGCTTCTATGCTATTCCCTCAAGGAAAGTCAATTAACGGTAGCTTTGAAGGTTCTCACTATGTCGAGAGAACTCGAGATGGTAGCCTTCTGCATCCTTCTAAGTACGTCATAACCCCTGCTCCCAAAGAGCTTCCTCATTGTCAGGTCTACATCCCTTGACCATCCCCCCCCCCCCCCCCCGCCCCAACACGTCAATGATGATGTTACATTGTTCAACGTAATAGGCAGGGTACTGCTTCTTCAGCTCGAATCGCAGTGGCCCGTACTTGACCGTCCTCTCCTCGGTCTTCTTTTCTCGATGCTCCATCCACGGACAGGACATCTCCACAGCCCACACCTTGTTATTCTTGTGGTCCACAAATCGAGCGTCCCCTCTGTTAGCCTTGACGATGGTGTGTTCCGCATAAACTGGAACATCCCAAAACGCTAATGCCTCAGATGACTCAAAGACTGGTTTGGGCACTGCACACGAGTATCAGGGAGGGACTGAGTCAATTAGCCTCAGATCCCTCGTCATCTCGAAGAAGAGGACTTTCAGTGCTGCGTTGTGTCTTTCTGGTATTTAGACTGGGCCAGAGCAGAGCACCCCGCTAGCACATGCGCAAGCGTCTCAGGAGATTTCCCACACAGTCTACACGTGACGTTTCCCTGTTCTGCACCTGTTTTGTGGACTGTGTACACCTTAGTGAGCGTAAGCTGCTCGTACAACTCCACTACCCCAGCGATGGTATGGGTAGGAGCACATGTCCAATCATACAACCAAGCAAAGCATCCAATCTGATTTAGCTCGCTGTCCTGCCACCTAGCCTGCAAGAACCGCCCGTGCCACTTGTCCTCTTTGATCTTCTCTTTCAGCTTCTCAATATCTACCTTCTTGAAGTGTTCTTTTATCTTTGGCCCTTTAATCTCCGTCTCAGGATCGTTCACAGACCGGCACGACGGTTGACGGTACTCCGGCCAGAGACAGGCTCATGCCCAGTTCCTCGGCAAACTTAAGCGCTTCCTTCATCAGTGAAGTGTGTCCCTTCTCTACCGCCCTCTCTTCGAACTGTTGCACTGCCCTCATAGAGGGAGCCATGTTCTGACATAGCTTCATTGCCGCCTTGATCGTGGTCAACTTGCATTCGCGTTTAACCGAGCGCAAGCCACGCCCTCCTTTCTCTCTTGCCAAATACATTACCGCTGTTGAGCTTAAGGGATGCTTCCCACCGTTTTCACAGATGATATTTCTAGCCTCTCTGTCCATGACTCGCAGTTCTGTGATTGGCCGGTGTTGAGTCCACATCAGATAGGTTAGGACTGGCATTGCGTACTGGTTGCTGGCTCTTACTCGGTTAATATCTGACAGTCTTGACTGACTCCAGACCAATGTTGTCTACAGTTGAATCCCGATAACTCGAAATGCTCGCGCTGACGGCTAGAACAAAAATCTATTTCCCATGGATTTCCGTCATACATCTGCTGCGAGTTTACCCTCGGTAACTCGAATCCTGGATAACTCGAACGTCCCGCTAACTCGAAGCAATTTTCGTTACCCTTCAGGTTATTTTCTATATAATTTTACCCTCAATAACTCGAAGGATCTTTGTTAAGAGGTGACAGATCAAAACAAACAGTACTGTAGTCCAAAACATTGAAATTGTTTTGAGGCAGCCGTGTATTCTTTGTCTTTTTTTTTTTTTTTTTTTTTTACATAAAACGTGTCAGTTCAGTAGGTTTTGCTGGTTTAGGATTCATTCAACTACAATGTATTGTATCTTCATCGAGCTTTGCTGCTTAATTCCTTTTCCTTAGAAAACTTTCCGTAGTAGTAGATTAGTGCAGAAGCGTCAGGGCATATTAACTGACTTTTTCTCAAAAAAAGCAAATCGCATGAACTCTGTAGCAGTAGCCCGACGTTGTTCTCTTTGAAACCTGCGAAGTTCACAGACTACCTAGTATTCTCCTGCAGCTTTACTTTGTTTTGTTTCACGTCAGGTTATGTCCTGATTTATAATTGCGTTCGACGAAGGAAGAACGCACTCCTAATACGGACTGGAGTCGAGATTGAATGGCACAACGTTGATTGTTTGAATGGATGGGTCTTGGGACGCGCATCTGGCATCCACCGCAGGTGTTTTTGCTGGGGCGGATGACAACACAAAGGAGAGAGAGTCTGGGATCGAGATCATCGAACGCACTCCCTAATCTTTGATTATTACTAGTTTAGAAATATTGTTCCATTTTCACTTCACTTCTCTACAATTAACTTTGATTGAAATATACACTGTATGAATAGAAATGTGTAGTAAACACCGTTTCTTCCTTTATTTCCAGTCATTTGTTCTCAACTCTCGATAACTCGAACCTTTTTCAATTTCCGTCGAAGTTTCGAGTTATCGCCGGGGAGTCGACTGTATATTCACTTATCATGAATATTGACAACGTTAGCCTTTTGAGCGAAATCAAATGATCATATTCCCAGTTTTCGTGGCAAAAATTATTCATAAGTGTCTGCTTCCGATAAAGGGCCGTTTACACTGCGGCTACTTTTGACGGGATCAGTTTTTTTTTAATCATTATTAATTTCTTTTTTATAACGATTCGCAATGTGTAGTCTATGTGCCTTGAAAAACCTAAGCCAACAGACTAAAACACCTTACAGTTGATGAGCATTTACGGTTGACCAGCCCAACAACAAAACGCGGCTTTCGACCGGTCAGAGCCAGCGCTCACTACATGTTATTTTATAAAAATGTTAATAAAACTCTTCCATAAGTCAATCTCTTATAAGCTAAGTCGCGAATCATGAGTGGCAAGAGGGTCTTCCTGCCAAATTTACCAAATAGCGGTACCTCCTAAGGTGTAGTTGCTAAACGTAGCATTTATGGTTTTCTTGTAGTTCTGTGAATGTGTTGGGTCCATAGGCGCCTTTGGACCCAAAACCAATTTTACAAAAATTATGAGTATCGTACCACTTTTTAAAGGGTCCATAGCTATCGTGTAAACGGCCTTGAAGTGTCTGCAGAAATTACATGCCTGTTTACACGCGGGAAATAAAGTTACAATTTTATTTTTTGTTTACTTCTAAAAGAATGTTTCGTTTATTCTAAAAAAAATCTTTGACTGGAGAAGCTTTTGTCAATTATTCTGTTTTTCAGGGTAATTCACATTTTTGTTTCAGAAAGCGACGTGTAAGCATTGATAATTTAGTTTTTATATTAAAGCCTCTTAAAATATAATCTTAGCTTGCGCGGCCAATTTTAGCAATTGACGTTTCCATTATTAAGTATATCCAGTTATCAAATAAGTCTAAGATTTTAACTAACGATACTGCCACACTAAGATATCATACTACTCATTGCAATCATGTAGCCGCTTTTCGCCTTTGCTAGAATCTTAATACAACGAACAATTATCAACGTTAAAGGCGCCCCGATAGCAAGCTATCTACAGCCTCTTGTTACAGTTGAAGTTGATCTTAATTTTGGATTTATAAAGTTCAACTGCTGAGTAAATCAATCGCGGAGAGATTAATTCAGCCGAATTTAACTGGTCAGCTTTATTTTAATTCTCAGTTTCTGCATTTACTTCTGTTTGGCTTGTGTGAAGATGGGCGTGCGAAAAGTCCAGCTATTCTTGGCGGCTGCACCCGCCGTGAAAATCGATTCAACTAATCCGAATACAATCAGTCGAATTTACTGACGAACTACGCCGACATAACTAATTGGTTGGATTGAGTTCGGCTCATGTGAAGTACGGCATTTGAGGTTTCTCAGCTGCTTTGGACTTCAAATTTCCCACTAAGTTTTAGTTGTCAGTTAGAACCAACTACACGGACTGCCTTGATTGAAGTGTATTCGATTCGCTGCTAATAATTAATCCGTCGTTTGCTGGTAACCAAACATGATAACTGAATATAGACAACGTTGGCCTAGAGTCAGTCCAGGCAGTTTACTCTAAACCAGGTGACAGTCAAACCAGGGCTGTTCGAGGCTGTGTTTTTCTCAGCAGCGTGTAACAAAATCAATGCCTGATTTTAAATTCTGTACGAAAAACCCTAATCCTTTTCATTTTCGCGGAGTTTTAAATTCGAAAAAGATGAGCAAAAATGGATGGTCATATTTCCAGTTTTCGCGGCCAAAATTATTTCAATCGATAATCGTTAATTGACGTACAAAAGCAGAGAAACACACGAACATTTTAGTCAAAAAAAATTGTTTTTCCTCAGGGAAACAAACAAACAAACAAATAAAATAATGGTAATTATTAAAAAAAAGAATTAATTTAAGAAAGCTGTGAATAATCTTTGATACTTCCACCACTAAACTTTACGAAAAACAAAGGTATTAACAGCGTTTGATTCTCAAAGTGTGTGATCACAAAAGTTTGCCAAAGTGAAAGAGCATCCTTAAAAGGAAATAAGCTGACAACGCAAACGAGAACGATAATCCAACTTTCAGATACTAACATAACTTACAAACTTCCACAGTGGAACTCAATATCATGTTAAGGGACTGGTCAGAAAGTTTGTAGACAATTCTGCCTTAAAAAATTGTAACTGAGTGATCCTAAGTGCATGGTCTGCGTCAAATTAACGCTTATGTAAAGTTGACATACTGATCGGTCATATTATGAACTGCAACGAACTAAAGCTTTCCGTAAAGGGACAAGTTAGAAGACATTTTTGATTGTAAATTAAAGAATCAAGTCGCGAAAAACATCGAAATAAATCTCCTACAATTAAACTGTGTCAACTGTGTCACACATAAGAGAGTGGTGTAAATTTTGTCATAGAAATCAATTTGTAGGTTGTTGTAAATCTAAAAAGGAAAAAGATTCATTAGGATTTAGTGACTGAGCTTCTGTGTTTTCAAAGCTGTTCCCAAACTACGTTTAAGTGTTTCTTTGAATATACTGCTTTTCTAGTAATAACCGTTTTTGAACTCTCTTTTATTCAAGCGCTTTGACAGAAAACCCCGCAACAAACTCTACATCTCCTTTAAGGCCCTTTATTCATAGCAGTTTTAGAAGTCGATTTTTGCCAAAGATAGAAAGACTTAGTAATACGTTTACAGGCAAACGGCGAACGGCAGAAATGACCACGTGACAATTTTATCTTACATTTGGCGGCTGCTGTTTTCATTTTCTCAGTAAAATTGAGTATTTTTGCGTTAGCATTCAAGGATAGAATTATTCTGCATTACACTCATCTGTGTACTCATCTTTTCAAGAAAAGGTTAACGGGAATTTTCCGTAAACGTGAGTCTAGATATCTCTTACATTTAAAACGTTATTGTGAGGTGTTTAAAATAAAGTATCTGTATAATTTTATGGAAGCAACGGTTAACATATCGGAGATGTTTTATCGCACATTGCTCTCAAAATCAATGTCTTAAACTTTATTTGGGTTAGTAAAACTTCAATTGCCTTCATTTCCTACACTGAGTATGATGTTAATTGAGATACATCTCTTTGGAACTCAGAATGGAAAAGATATGTCTGAAGAATGATCAACCACTGAAATTATAAATTATGTAACAATTTTAGAACTGAAATCATTCTAAATTTTGTTTATTAATTTTAATTTGTTCTTCCCAGACCGGTCATTGTATTTCCTTGTGATGCAAAAAATTACATCTAGTTCTCATGTTGCTTTTGCAAATCACAAGTTGTTGCGTTTTCTTTTTATTCAAGTTCAGGACAGTTACCAAATCAAGTCCTCTTTATTTATGTTGAAATTTCAAGTCATAGTGGTAATTGGCAATTCAAATTCTTCATATATGGTTTATGTCTTTTGTAATAAAGATTTGAGTTTGAAAAAAAAAAGAATAGCTTAATTGTCTTCTATATCAGTGGCCAGCAGGGAAAATCATCAAAATCAGAGTTGACCTAAGATCAGGGAAATCTGCGAGAGCTCAGACTTGAGTCGGCCTTCAATCTTCACACCTATACCAGTTCACATCTTAAAAGCGGAGATGCTTCTATCTAAGAAATAATTTTTACATTTCTCAATTCATGAAATGCACGGAACTAAAAAAGTCAGTAGTTCCTCAACGCATCCTTTAGAGGTTAAAATTCGTGGTATGGCACTTCTTTGGACCGGTGGTATTTACCCTTTTAGTCCTAACAATGATTGGTATCAAATTTCTCCTTGTAATATCAATACTTATCCCCCACCCCCCGTGGTAACGAGAATTTAGGATATGATCACCAAAGGTGAACTTCTTTGATATTTTAATAACTTCTGCCAGCACTTTTACAACAAACGTATGGGGACAAGATAGGAGAATTTTTTATATGATAATAGGGGCTAAAGGGCTAAGCAAGACAAAAATATGGCAAACTTTACCAGTTTGTGAATTTGTACCTTCTATGGGTGAAAATGAATGTCATCCATGCCCACAAAACAAGATTCTGGTATCTCTACGCTAAAGGGGTTACTTTGAAAATTTCTGACTAGCGCTCCAGTCACTTTTCTATTGAAGCCACCCCCCCCCCCCCTCCCTCCCAAAGGATCCAGCAATGATAGAGAGCTTTCGACAAGCATATCCAGTTATCAAATATGTCTACGATTTTAACTAACAATACTGCCGCAATAAGATATCATATAACTCATTTCAGTATCATGTAGTCGCTTTTCGCCTTTTGCTAGAACTTAACTACAACGTACAAGTGCCAATGTTAAAGGCGCTCTGCGAGCAAGCTATCTACAGCTTCTTGTTACAGTTTAGATCGTCCCATAATTTCGGATTACTAAAGTTCAACTCAGTTCAACTGGAATCGCGAGAGCTTAATTCGGCCGAATTCAACTGGAATACGAAAGAAATAGCAAAACGTATCCGGTTGTTGGTCAGCTATATATATTTTAATTTTCAGTCTCTGCATTTACTTTTACTTGGCTTGTGTGAAGATGGCTGTTCGAACCGGAATCAGTTTTCAGTCACTGCTGTATTCACCGTCAAAATCGATTCAACTGATCCGAATACAACCAGTCGAATTTACTGACAAACTACGCCGAAGTAACTAATTTGCTGGATTGACTTCGGCTCATGTGAAGTAAGACGTTTGACGTTTCTCAGGTGTTTTAGACCTCAAATTTCCCATCAAGCTTAAGTTGTTGCGAAAAATCAACTACACGGATTGGCTTGATTGAAGTGCATTGGATTCGTCGCTAATAATAAATCCGTCGTTTGCTGGTAACCAAACATGATAAGTGAATATAGACAACGTTTGCCTAGAGTCAGTCAAGGCAGTTTACTCTAGACCAGGTGACAGTCAAACCACGGCTGTTCGAGGTTGTTGTTGTTGTTTCTTTTTTTTTTTCAGCAGCGTGTAATAAAATCGAAATGGGATTCGGTACGACAAACCCTAACCCTTTTAATTTTCGCGGAATTTCCTGTTCGAAAAATATATGCGAAATCGGATGGTCATATTTCTAATTTTCACGGCAAAATTGTTTCAATCGATATTCATTAATGACGTACTAAACCAGGCAAAGAAAAACAAAAAGGTCTTAGTCGAAAAAAAGCGTGTTTTCTCAAAGAAGCAAGCAAGCACATAAAATAATGATAATAATTTTAAAAAAAAACCTATTAATTTAAAAAGGTGTGAACAATCTTTTAGCATATCTTTTAATACTTCCATCACCACACCTTACGAAAAAATAATTTCAAAGGTATTAAGTTTAAACCGTCAAGCGTTTCATCGTCAATCCCTACGTGCACAAAAGTTGGCCGCTATAAAACAACACCATTAAAAGAAACCAGCGGACAAGTCACAAGAGAACGATCACCCAGCTTTCAGACACTGACATAACTTACAAACTTCAACTGTGGAACACAATGTCATGTTAAACTGGCCAAACAATTCCTCGATGAACACCACCGACTCAGCAGCCCAACTTCCTGTGGCAAGCGAATACTGTACCCGATTCGAAGACGAAAATTTCTTCACGGCAAACTATGTCTTCACTATGATTTCGATAATTCTCAACGCTTCATGCTCTCCCGTAATCATTACGATGAACCTGTTATAGCGATGGTTAAAACAAGACCAAGATTACAGAATACCTACAGCATTCTCCCAGCCTGCTTGGCGTCAACTGATCTGCTGGCACTGCCTGGTTTGATTGCAGGGGAGATCTATGCCATCACTGGTGGTTCACTGGATACGTACTGTAACTTGATCGTGGGTCAAATCTATCCGGTGTCTTTTAGACCCCTTGTACTTACCTTAATTCATTTAGTGTTAATACGTTTTGAGCGTTTTATCGCACTGAAATATCCTTTCCGATACCAAGAAATTGCAACAAAGCCACAGTTGACGATAGTTGTTGTATTTAGCTGGTTTCTAGTCGTGCTTTATCTTCTCTGCAAACTGTTGTCTCATTCTTTACTTTCTCGTGCTGTTGCCCCTACCCTCGGTCCTCTTGGCACGTCAGTATATAATTGCATACTGTCATTTTGCTGTTTATCTGGTCACTAGACGTCACGAAAAACAAATTGCAACTGAACTGATTTCCAAAGAGGCCGCTGAAAAGTTCCTTAAGGAAAAAAAAAGCTTGGAAAACCACCATTATAATAATTGGTTTTGTGATTTTGTCGTTTTTGCCAGTAGTTGCATTAGATTTCTGGCTATTCACTGGTTTCGCGCTAAGAGCTCGACTAGTTTTTCAGCCCTTTATTACTTACATTGTGATGATAAGCTCACTTGCTAACCCAATAGTTTATTGCTGGAGATGTAAGGATATCCGTAAAGCAATGATTGCACTTCTAAGCAAAGGTTAGGAAGACAAAATGAAACTGATGACAACTTTTAAAAACGTTGGTCATGTTCATATCATAAAGTTTGTAAATATCTTTAATTTGAAAGTTGGGCAATGATCATATCTGGGTAGTTCACCTGAAGGTAGCTAAAATGAAGCTGACCGCATACCGATTGACTAGAACAAACTGTAGCTTTCCATAAAGCAATGATTTCTTGTGCTAGCGAACTGTTGTTATTATAAATTAAAGAATTAAGACTCGCAATCAATCGAAATATACTGCTCCTGTAATGACCATCTCTAAACTTTTTTTTTTTTATATTCCAACGCTTTGATAAAAAACACCCCAAAGCTTTGTATTAATTTTCAAGAGATCGAGGTTTAATAATTTTATAAATTGACCTCAGTTGCGTTTATACTTTTCAAAACTTAAAATGTCTCAATGATATTAAGTGATCTGGAAACAGATTACAGACATAGTACTTGGTCAGTGTTTTCATAGAATTATAAGGTATTAAAATTTAGTATTCAAAACTTACAAAAATTGACTTCTGTTAAGAAAGATTTACCACCAAAGACACTTATCGGGCCCGGTAAGTTACCGGGGCTTTCGAGAAACGGGCCCCTGGTCATTTTCCGCGCTTAAATTGTTTCCTAACTTTTTGCCCTGAAAATCAGTGCACTCTATGATTTTTTAAAAATGGTTCCGTTCTTGTTCAACAATCCCAAAGTCGATTTTTTTTTTGGGGGGGGGGGGGGGAAGCTAACGAACGTCTCTATAAAGTAGCTTACATTAGAAGGTTAAAACTTACAAAAGAGTAAGAAATTGAAAAAAAGCGAATTCGAAGAACTTCGCATACTCTGAACTTCATATCAAATTGAGTAAGGCTCATGTGATGGGCGACATTTGACGTTTCTCACTTGTTTTGCTTGGCAAATTTCCCACGAAGTTTTTGTTGTTACTAAGAATCAACACAGTGAGAGGCTTGATTGAAGCACTATTTAAAATACAAACCGCATTGTTGTATCAAAGTGTTTAGTAAAATACCTGCTCTGAGTGTTTTGAATAGCTTCAACAACCGTCCTTGATCAGAGTATTTCTGAAACTGTAAACTGTAACTATTTCCTTTCTATAGTATAGAGAAATTTTACCGGGATCCTTGTACGTGATTAATTTCGTGCCGATTGGACAACATGCCTACTCAATATGTATGAGTTTTTGAAGTACACTGAATTGGTTGCTTTTGATTAAATACGTCGTTTGTTCATAACCAAGCATGAAAACTGAATATAGACAACGTTGATCTAGTAGAGTTAATAAAGCCAGTTAATTCTAGACCTAGGCTCGATTTCCGCCGTCTCCCGGGTCCGGTCTGTGATCCTCCCCGAAGAGAGGGGGGATCAGTGCGGGCTCATTTTCCCGAACAGCGGCTGGTAATCGAGCCTACTCTAGACCAGGTGACAGCCAAACCATGGGTGTTCGAGATCTTTTTCCCATCAAAGCCTAATTTTAAATTCGAAACGAAAAACCCTAATACTTTTATATTTCAAAATTATCACGCCTTGAGAAAATGTAAAGCTTTTGGGGGTTTTCCATCAAAAGCATTGGAATAACAGAAAGTTTAGAGATGTCATTGGACGAGCAGTATATTTCGAGTCTCAATTCTTTAATTTACAATAACAACAGGCCTCTACGAACGAGGTTCATTGCTGTACGAAAATCTAGACTTTGTTACAGTTCATAACATGACAGCAATCAAAACGACAACTTCATATTTAAGCTAGTTAAATTCTAAGCTGCTTAATTAAAGGGTTCGTTAACTTCAAAATCCAACTTTAGGAACTGTTGAAGAACAACGGAACTACATTTAGAAAATCGCAGACTACACTCAAGTTGAGAGCAAAAAGTTACAAAAAAATATCAAGCGCGAAAACTAACTAGATCAATGCCCCAGCACACGCCATAATTTGTCTTGTTCACTTAAAACCATTGATACATTTTAAATTTTGAATATTAATATTGAGCCTTGAGGAAATATATGGCTTTGGCTTTTTTTCTATCATAGCGTTGGAATAAAGGAAACTTAACAGACGGTCATTTAAGAAGCAATATATTGCGATTTATTCAGCGCGTCTTAATGCTTTAATTTATAATCACAACAGTCCTCTAGTACAAGAAATCTTTGCTTTATGAAAAGCTTGATTTTTGGTTGCAGTTCAACATATGACAGCAAACGTATATGTCAACTTCATGCAATTTACCTTCAGGTGAACTATCCCGATATGATCATTTCACAACTTTTAAATTAAAGATATTTACAAACTTCATGAGGTTCACTTTGACAAAGTTTTTAAAAGTTGTCATCAGTTTCATTTTGTCTTCTGATAAGTGCAATCATTGCTTTACGGATATCCTTACATCTCAAGCAATAAACTATCGGGTTAGCAAGTGAGTTTACAAAGAGGAGATAAAAAATTAAGGGCTGAAAAACTAGTAGAGCTCCTGGTGCGAAACCACTCGATCGCCAGGTGTCTAATACAACTGGTGGCAAAAACGACAAAATCACAAAACCAATAATTATGCCAGTGGTTTTCCAAGCTTTCTTTTCCTTTAGGAACTTCTCAGCGGCTTCTCTGGAAATCTGTTGGGCTGCAATTTGCTTTTTATGACGTCTGGTGACCAGGTAAACAGAAAAATGACAGTATGCAATTACCAAGGTGCCAAGAAAAAGTACAGTAACGGCAATAGTACGAGGAAGCTTAGAATGAGACAAAAGCCTAGAAAGGAAAAAAAGCACGACTAGAACCCAGCTAAATACAACAGCTATCGTCAACCGAGGTTTCGTTACAATTTGGTGGTATCGCAACGCATATTTTAGCGCGATAAAACGCTCAAAGCTTATTAACACTAAATGGGCTAAGGACAGTAAAATGGGGCCAGAAAGTACCGGATAGATTTGTTCCGCGATCAAGTTACAGTACGTATCCACTGAACCACCAGTCATGGCATAGATCTCCCCTGCAATCAAACCAGGCAGAGTAACAGCTCCTACAAGAACATCAGTTGACGCCAAGCAGGCCAACAGAATGTTGTACGTATTCTGTAATCTTGGTCTTGTTTTAACAACCACTATAACCAACAGGTTCATCGTAATGATAGCGGGAGAGGTTAACGCTTTGAGGATTATCGAGGCCACAGTGGGGACATAGGTTGCTGTGAAGAAATTTTCGTCTTGGAATCGGGTACAGTATTCGTTTGCCACAGGAAGTTGGGCTGCTGAGTCGGTGGTGTTCATCGAGGAACTGTTTTGCCAGTTTACCATGATATTGGGTTCTACAGTGACTGTTTGTAAGTGATTCCAGTGTCGTTTTCTTGTGACTTCTCAACTTGATCCTTTTAAGCGTGCTGTTTCATCGCGGTAATCTTCTGTGAACGCACGGATTGACGGTCAAAGGCTTTACTGTTTTAACGTAATACCTTTGAAATTACTTTTTGGTACGTTTTAATGAAGGAGGTGTTAAAAGATATTTTAAAGACTAAACTTACTTTTTCTTTCATTATAGCGTTTCAACACGTCAATTATTTGAGAAAGACTACAATATGAAAAGATTATTCGTACCTTTTGTTATTGAGGTGATGTTATGATAAGTTAATTGCATGAGAAGAACAAGCTGATGGAACATTATTATATGCAGTTGATAAACGTATGGATGCCAAAATAGAACCACATAGGGCGCGCAGCGTAACCTATACGCTCTGAAAGAACTATAAAAAGAAAACTACTGAGTTAAAAAAAATAATAGCAATAAAATATAAAAATACTATAGACAATCTAAAGCCCTCTAATACTAAAACTATATTGAGCTTCTATGCTATTCCCTCAAGAAAAGTCAATTAACGGTAGCTTTGAAGGTTCTCACTATGTTGAGAGAACTCGAGATGGTAGCCTTCTGCATCCTTCTCAGTACGTCATAACCCCTGCTGCCATCCCCCCCCCCCCGCCCCAACACGTCAATGATGATGTTACATTGTTCAACGTAATAGCCAGGGTACTGCTTCTTCAGCTCGAATCGCAGAGGCCCGTACTTGACCGTCTTCTCTTCGGACTTGTTTTCCTGATGCTCCATCCACGGACAGAACATCTCCACAGCCCACACCGTCTTATTCTTGTGGTCCACAAATCGAGCGTCCACTCTGTTAGCCTTGACGATGGTGTGTTCCGCATAAACTGGAACATCCCAAAACGCTAATGCCTCAGATGACTCATAGACTGGTCTGGGCACTGCATACGAGTACCAGGGAGGGACTGAATCAATTAGCCTCAGATCCCTCCTCATCTCGAAGAGGAGGACTTTCAGTACTGCGTTGTGTCTTTCTAGGTATCAGTAGACTGGGCCAGAGAAGAGCAGCCCGCTAGCACATGCGCAAGCGTCTCAGGAGATTTCCCACACAGTCTACACGTGACGTTTCCCTGTTCTGCACCTGTTTTGTGGACTGTGTACACCTTAGTGGAGTAGGCTGCTCGTACAACTCCACTACCCCAGCGATGGTATGGGTAGGAGCACATGTCCAATCATACAACCAAGCAAAGCATCCAATCTGATTTACTCGCTGTCCTGCCACCTAGCCTGCAAGAACCGCCCGTGTCACTTGTCCTCTTTGATCTTCTCTTTCAGCTTCTCCATATCTGCCTTCTTGAAGTGTTCTTTTACCTTAACTTTGGCCGTTTAATCTCCGTCTCAGGATCGCTCACAGACCGACACGACGGTTGAGGGTACTCCAGAGACAGGCTCATGCCCAGTTCCTCGGCAAACTTATGCGCTTCTTTCATCAGTGAAGTGTGTCCCTTCTCTACCGCCCTCTCTTCGAACTGTTGCACTGCCCTCACAGAGGGATCCATGTTCTGACATAGCTTCATTGCCGCCTTGATCTTGGTCAACTTGTATTCGCGCTCAACCGAGCGCAAGCCACCCCCTCCTTTCTCTTTTGCCAAATACATTATCGCCGTCGAGCTTAAGGGATGCTTCCCAACGTTTTCGCAGATGATCTTTCTAGCCTCTCTGTCAATGACTTGCAGTTCTGTGATTGGCCAGTGTTGAGTCCACATCAGATAGGTTAGGACTGGCATTGCGCACTGGTTGCTGGCTCTTACTCGGTTAATATCTGACAGAGGACTAGACCATATCACCGATAGCCTTTTCAGATACACCTTGGCTGCGCACTCAAGGCCCAGCTTTTCATCTTGTGTCACTGTTTCTTGAACTCCTAAGAACTTATAACTGGTCCCTTGCTTGAGACTCTACACCACTGATGAGTGGTCCAGCTTCGTCCCCACCGCATCTTGCATTTGGGTGCCCCTCTTAACATGAAGGACATTGCATTTCTTGGGATTCCAATGTAAGCCCATATCCTGCATGGCGTTGCTAGCAGACCTCAAAACTCTGTTCAGCTTGGCCTTATTATTGTTATTATTATTATTATTATTATTATTATTATTATTATTATTATTATTATTATTATTATTATTATTATTATTATTACTACCACTACTACTACTACTTCAACTACTAGTACTACCTTTATTACTTGCTTGCTTGCTTGCTTTTCGGTACGTGATTAACGAAAATCGATTTGCAAAACTGAGAATATGACCATCTAATTTCGCACATTTTTTTTTCCAATTGGAAACTCCGCGAAAATGGAAGGGATTAGGGTTTGTCGTACCTAATTTAAAATCAGGCTTCGATTTTATTACACGCTGCTGAGAAAAAAAACACGAACAGCCATAGTTTGATTGTCAACTGGTCTAGACTGAACTGTCTTGACTGACTTCAGGCCAACGTTGTCTACAGTTAAATCCCGATAACTCGAAAATCTCGCGCTAACTTGAACAAAAATCTATTTGCCATGGATTTCCGTCACATCTGCTGCGAGTTTACCCTCGGTAACTCGAATCCTGGATAACTCGAACTTCCCGCTAACTCGAAGCAATTTTCGTTTCCCTTCAGGTTATTTTCTATATAATTTTACCCTCAATAACTCGAACCATGTTTGTCAAGAGGTGACAGATCAAAACAAACAGTACTGTAGTCCAAAACATTGAAATTGTTTTGAGGCAGCCGTGTATTCTTTGTTTTTTTTTTTTTTTTTTTTTTACATAAAACGTGTCAGTTCAGTAGGTTTTGCTGGTTTAGGATTCATTCAACTGCAATGTATTGTATCTTCATCGAGCTTTGCTGCTTAATTCCTTTTCCTTAGAAACCTTTCCGTAGTAATAGATTAGTTCAGAAGCGTCAGGGTTTATTAACTGACTTTTTCTCAAAAAAAGCAAATCGCATGAACTCTGTAGCAGTAGCCCAACGTTGTTCTCTTTGAAACCTGCGAAGTTCACAGACTACCTAGTATTCTCCTGCAGCTTTACTTTGTTTTGTTTCACGTCAGGTTATGTTCTGATTTATAATTGCATTCGACGAAGGAAGAACGCACTCCTAATACGGACTGGAGTCGAGATTGAATGGCACAACGTTGATTGTTTGAATGGATGGATCTTGGGACGCGCATCTGGCATCCACCGCAGGTGTTTTTGCTGGGGCGGATGACAACACAAAGGAGAGAGAGTCTGGGTCTTTGATTATTACTAGTTTAGAAATATTGTTCCATTTTCACTTCACTTCTCGACAATTAACTTTGATTGAAATATACACTGTATGAATAGAAATGTGTAGTAAACACCGTTTCTTCCCTTATTTCCAGTCATTTGTTCTCAACTCTCGACTGACTCGAACCTTTTTCAATTTCCGTTGAAGTTTCGAGTTATCGCCGGGGAGTCGACCGTATATTCACTTATCATGAATATTGACAACGTTAGCCTTGTGAGCGAAATTAGATGATCATATTTTCAGTTTTCGTGGCAAAAATTGTTCATAAGTGTCTGCTTCCGATAAAGGGCCGCTTACACTGCGGCTACTTTTGACGCGATCAGTTTTTTTAATTATTATTATTATTATATACTTTTTTTATAGCGATTGGCACTGTGTAGTCTGTGTGCCTTGAAAAACCTAAGCCAACAGACTAAAACACCTTATGGTTGACCGGCCCAACAACAAAACACGGTTTTCGACCAGTCAGAGCCAGCGCTCACTACATGTTATTTTATAAAAATGTTAATAACACTCTTCCATAAGTCAACCTCTTATAAGCTAAGTCGCGAATCATGAGTGGCAAGAAGGTCTTCCTGCCAAATTTACCAAATAGCGCTACCTCCTAAGGTGTAGTTGCTAAACGCAGCATTTATGGTTTATGGTAGTTCTGTGAATGTGTTTGCTCCTGCATAGGCGCCTTTCGACATGGGCAATAGGAAACATGGCTTTCGACTAAATAAAGACTACATTTATTTCAAATAAAGTTCAATTACTCACAATCAAGTAGTCTTTAGTCGTTTCTGGTCGTTTCTCTGCAGGCTAAGTTTGTTTTGAGTCAAACGGCGCGTTGTTACTTGTTAATCAGGGCTATTCTACAAGAAATAAATGGGGAGTAACGACTAGAAAAGACTAAAGACTACTTGATTGTGAGTAATTCAACTTTATTTGAAATAAATGTAGTCTTTATTTAGTCGAAAGCCATGTTTCCTATTGCCCATGCTTTGGACCCAAAACCAATTTTACAAAAATTATGGGTACCGTACCACTTTTCAAAGGGTCCATAGCTATTGTGTAAACGGCCTTGAAGTGTCTGCAGAAATTACATGCCTGTTTACACGTGGGAAATAAAGTTACAATTTTATTTTTTGTTTACTTCTGAAAGCATGTTTTGTTTATTCTAAAAATATCTTTGACTGGAGAAGCTTTTGTCAATTATTCTGTTTTTGGTAATTCACATTTTTGTTTCAGAAAGGGACGTGTAAGTATTGATAATTTAGTTTGTATATTAAAGCCTCTTGAAATTTAATATTAGCTTGCGCGGCCAATTTTAGCAATTGACTTTTTCAATATTAGGTATATCCTAATAAGTCTAAGATTTTAACTAACGATACTGCCACACTAAGATATCATACCACTCATTGCTATCATATAGCCGCTTTTCGCCCTTGCTAGAATCTTAATACAACGAACAAATATCAACGTTAAAGGCGCCCTGATAGCAAGCTATCTACAGCCTCTTGTTACAGTTGAAGTTGATCCAAATTTTGGATTTATAAAGTTCAACTGCTGAGTGAATCAATCGTGGAGAGATTAATTCAGCAGAATTCAACTGGTCAGCCTTATTTTAATTCTCAGAATCTGCATTTACTTCTGTTTGGCTTGTGTGAAGATGGGCGTGCGAAAAGTCCAGCTATTCTTGGCGGCTGCACCCGCCGTGAAAATCGATTCAACTAATCCGAATACAATCAGTCGAATTTACTGACGAACTACGCCGACATAACTGATTGGTTGGATTGAGTTCGGCTCATGTGAAGTACGGCATTTGAGGCTTCTCAGCTGCTTTGGACTTCAAATTTCCCACTAAGTTTATGCTGTTACTTAGAACCAACTACACAGACTGCCTTGATTGAAGTGCATTCGATTGGCTGCTAATAATTAATCCGTCGTTTGCTGGCAACCAAACAATAGACAACGTTGGCCTAGAGTCAGTCAAGGCAGTTTACTCTAGACCAGGTGACAGCCAAACCACGGCTGTTCGAGGCTGTGTTTTTCTCAGCAGCGTGTAACAAAATCAATGCCTGATTTTAAATTCTGTACGACAAACCCTAATCCTTTTCATTTTCGCGGAGTTTTAAATTCGAAAAAGATGAGCGAAAATGGATGGTCATATTTCCAGTTTTCGCGGCCAAAATTATTTCAATCGATAATCGTTAATTGACTCACAAAAGCAAAGAAACATACGAACATTTTAGTCGAAAAAAAGTTGCGTTTCCTCAGGACAACAAGCAAACAAATAAAATAATGGTGTGAATAATCTTTGATACTTCCACCACTAAACTTTACGAAAAACAAAGGTATTAACAGCGTTTGATTGTCAAGGTGTGTGTTCACAAAAGTTTGCCAAATTGAAACAGCATCCTTAAAAGGAAACAAGCTGACAACTCAAACGAGAACGATAATCCGACTTTCATATAATGACATAACTTACAAACTTCCACATTGGAACACAATATCATGTTAAGGGACTGGTCAGAAAGTTTGTAGACAATTGTGCCTCAAAAAATTGTAAAGTGATCCTACGTGCATGGACTGCGTCAAATTAACGCTTATGTAAAGTTGACATACTGATTGGTCATATTGTGAACTGCAACGAACTAAAGCTTTCCGTAAAGGGACAAGTTAGAAGACATTTTTGATTGTAAATTAAAGAATCAAGTCGCGAAAAACATCGAAATAAATCTCTTACGATTAAACTGTGTCATGAGTGTTTGCACACATAAGAGAGTGGTGTAAATTTTGTCATAGAAATCAATTTGTAGGTTGTGGTAAATGTAAAAAGGAAAAAAGATTCATTAGGATTTAGTGACTGAGCTTCTGTGTTTTCAAAGCTGTTCCCAAACTACGTTTGAGTGTTTCTTTGAATATACCGCTTTTCTAGTAATAACCGTTTTTGAACTCTTTTTTATTTAAGCGCTTTGATAGTAAGTTCTACAACAAGCTCTACAGAGGCTTAAGGCTTTTTGTTAATAATAGTTTTAGAAGTCGATTTTTGCCAATAATAGAAAGATTTAGTAATACGTTTACAGGCAAACGGCGAACGGCAGAAATGACCACGTGACAATTTTATCTTACATTTGGCGGCTGCTGTTTTCATTTTCTCAGTAAAATTGAGTATTTTTGCGTTAGCATTCAAGGATAGAGTTATTCTGCATTATACTCATCTGTGTACTCATCTTTTCAAGTAAAGGTTAACGTAAACGTGAGTCTAGATATCTCTTACATTTATAACGTTATTCTGAGGTGTTTAAAATAAAGTATCTGTATAATTTTAAATGAACTATCCAAATTTACCCTTTTGCCTTGTTCTAGTTCCTTTCTGAGCTTGTCCGGCTGATTATGGAAGCAACGGTTAACATCGGAGATGTTTTATCGCATGTTGCTCTCAAAATCAATGTCTTAATGGTAAAACTTCAATGACCTTCAATTCCTACACTGAGTATGATGTTTTTGAAGCTGCCTTACAAGAGAGCTCCGTCATAACTCATAAAGCACTGCTGCTGATCTTCTGCCAACTTATTCGGAGGGAACATGCCCATATAACAAACTTGTAGACTCTCTATTCAACGGCATACTTTGCGCACGTTTGTTGTTATGTTGGAATCGATCATTACTCGTCAGAGACAATGGCGAACGGTTAGTTTATTAGAGCAAAACTTGTTTTAATTTTCATTTCTGCACGTGAAACGCAGGCGTTCTTTCATCCTGAGTCGGTCTTCAGTCGTTCTTCGCTGTTTTGCTAGCCGTGAAGATCATCAGTGACTCAGTCGATCCGATCCGAATAGAATCAAACGTCAAGCTCTATACAATTGGCTGAATTGAGTTCGGCTCACGTAAAGTGCAACGTTTGACAAGTCTCAGCTGTTCTAAAGCACAAATTTCTCACCAAGTTTTTGTTGTTGCTAAGAATCAGCACAGTGAAAGCCTTGATTGACAACAAACAAAGGTTGACTATGTAAATGAAGGATCGGAGAATTAACTCTGCAGCCGGTATGTTGTAGTGTAAAGTGAACTCTTGAACTTCCCACTGAGCGTTCGCCCCAGGGAGACCGCATGAGGCGAAGAAAAAATCTTTAACCTCGGCTGGAATCGAACCCACCACCTCGACTAGAGTTGGTCGCGCTTGTCAGCTGTCTGTCCTGTCAGTGTACCCCTGTTAGAACTATCGATTATTTGATAAATGAATTTTTCAGGCATACTTTGAAAAAGAAAATCCGAGTTCTCCCAGCAGGAGTCGAACTTATTGGACTTTCAGATCAGTTCTGTAAACTTCGTCTTGTTTTAACCACCAGTAAAACCAACAGGTTCATCGTAATGATAACGGGAGAGGTTAACGCTTTGAGAATTATCGAAGTCACATTGGAGACATGGTTTTTTTCTACTTACAATACAGTGCTTACTAGTTACACTACTAACAATACAAGACTCTATTTACAATTCAATACATACCGCTTTAAACATACCATTAACTAGATTACTTACAACTGCGGGTTACACACTACAAAAAGTAGGAAAGCAGTAAAAAAGAACGAATTTTGTCACTGGGAAAAACATTGTGCGTTTTCGCTAATTGAAATTAATTTTAACTTTCACACCATTTTTCAACTTTCCATTGTAAGATTAGCGCTGACTTCAACACTAGCATACTTGGGGGTTTTTCTAACATTTTAGCGTGGAGATCTGGTATAATGGATTCTGTCAGAGAACGCTCAAAGTGGCCAGATTCCTTTATGTAATTCCCATGTTTAGCGACAATTCCACGACCATTTACGGATTTTTACACTTAATGTTAAAATAATTTTGTTTCTGTTGTCTTAATAAATTATGTTTCTTTGTGTACGTTCGCGTTAATTTCCTTTATTTTGAAACTCAAGTCCTTCTTTCGCGTTTATTTCCTTCCGGAAAATTTCGAATAATGATCTACACGCTCTGATTGGCATTTTACCCGGTCGAGCCGGAAATTTTGTTTATAAAATAGAAGCGCCTCAGAATCCAGTTCGTGTAGGGTGTGAGCCCTAGGGGAGGCAAAGAAAAACTATACAATCGGAGGATAGCTAGGATCAGAGCCGGGGAGGGGTGGGAAAGGTTTTCGTGCATCGTCGAGGGGACTTGACAGGAATAGAGAACTAAAGTATTATCGGCCCACCTGTAATTTTTTTTACATCCTTTTTCTTCTCGCTATGGATGTGTGTTTTGATAGGTTTTACCTGCCTTGATGTCAGGAGGGAAGGGCTCTGCCTCAAGGTGTGGCATAACATTCAAGCCATGCCGGATTCGCGATAGCCTGAGTATCAGGCCTTCAGGCTAGATTCGCGACTGCATCACTAACTACCTCCAACGCGCACCTTTAGCCAATCGTATAATTTACGTAATACGAGAAAAACATCCTTGCCTAAATGTAGAACAGAATGGTTCAAAAAGAGCTTTTTCCCAGCAATATCGTATAGACTCAGTAAACGTTAAATATCTAAACTTTAGTAGAAAGATTCTAAGTAACCGAAATTATTGTAATAAAGTTTTTCATATTTGTAATCCCAGTCCCTTTGTAGCGTTGATACTGAAGACATTTTAAATTTTCAAATTTTCTGTAAACACATTGTAATTCACTTTTAGGTGCGACTAATAAACCATTATTTATTTATTTATTTATTTATTTATTTATTTATTTATTTATTTATTTATTTATTTAAAGAGAACAAGACTTGACCTATAGTACTCACGTTTCCTTGTTATTCTCCGGCTCGCTGCTCTCTTTCAAACCATTAACACAGAACGTTTTGTAGTCACGGGAAAAAGTAGCGTTGAAAGGCAAGCATCCTTTGTCTCCAAATTTGATATCACGAGCCATGGGCTGAGAAAGCACCGCTATAGAAAAGCGATCAAGCTTATTTAATGAAAACACGCTCAACAAAAGGAACAACAAATATAAAGGACGATAGCCAAGTGTAGAAATAACCAAAAAACCTTCAGCCATTGTTCGAATAAAGATGTACACTTTCTGAGAAAAGGACATAAGCAGTTTACAACAAAAGCGAATAGAAATGTGCCGAGGAAGCCCGTGGTCTTCGCGTGTTTGTCATGAGGAAGAATGTTAACCCCGTACATTGATCTATAGGCCTTGACTAGATGTAAAGTAAGGTTTAAGTACCACTGCAAAAACCGTGAACGATTGTTGTGAAACATACGCTTGCATAATTAGGTGATAGATACAAATAAATAGAGATTGATTGTTACAAGGAATAATAATAAAATAATAAACGACAAATTGGGAAGAATTGGGTGAATGCGTTAACAGTAATCGTGTCATGAATACAGGATGTGACAGACATTTAATTTCATTAATCTTGGTAGAATGTACAATGGACTTGTAATGTACAAAATAAAGCCCTTGGGAAATCTCGGGAACAATTTGTAAGTGTAGATCTGATTGAGAGATTAAATGATTGTGAAAGATTGAAGGATTGTACATTGGATGGTAAATAAACGAACGTGGAAGGTAGAAACAGTCCTCAGTTTTGTTGAACCAGCGGACCGCGAAGATTTTTTTTGAGATTTCCGCAAAAACGATCAATCTTGCTCTGCGTTGGATCAAACAGGATCATGATCAATCAAAATCGATAAAAATAGAAATGAAAGTCAAAAGGACTGCTGCAAGGACTGATCAAACAACGTGAAAAGGCTTGAGTGTACGATATTTCGACTGGCCAATACCAGTCTTCATCAGGTTTATTAGGACAACTCACAAATCCACAGAATACGCATCATGCTATCACCATAAAGAATTGTGCCAGTTAGGTAGAAGGTTTAATGATGAAGGGTCTGATAGCACAGGATTCTCGAACTTCGTAGCGTACAATGTATTTCTCAACACTTAAAATAGCTTACAACCTGCTAGTTGGGATTTTTAACTTGTAGCTGTTATTTTTCGACAGCCATAAGATATTGCGGCCAGACATGCAGCGGGCATGTGACACGTCAGCACATTCCTGTAGTTCTTTCCGTACGCTTTCGTGTGCTTTCGGTAACATTCGGCACATCTTCGTTATTCCCAAGAGACTAAGTCGCTATGATATTGAGTTGAATATCGATCTGCGATAAGCTGATACTCTTTTGTTTGGAGTTTTGGACCTCAACAAATTTACGAGGCGAGGTGCCAATAATGTTTATATTTCGGAAAATAGTTTTATTGATGCAAAGTTCGTAATAATGATAACTACCTTCTCTAAACTGCTTGTAAAAAGCTTGAAACCTTAGATTTTTGGATTCAGCGCTCTTGGTCGATCTTTGGTTTAAGAGCGGAATTTTTGGGTATGAAATTTGGTTTTACTCATAATATAAATCCTTACTTATAAGATTACCCCTTCCCGGACTCTTCTGCACACCGAAAATGTTTGCTTTTATCAACAGAATTGGCCACCGTAAAGACATTCTCGAGAGTGCTCCAATGCGGTGAAAATATTGCGCATGCTCCCGTTCTATGCGCGTGCTTCCAATCAATTATGACGCTCGTTTTCTTTGTCGCTATTAAATCATCATGGATGAAAAAGGTCAGTTTTTGTTTTTCTATATTCTTCATTTATAAGTTTCTAAAAATACGTACTGCTCTTATTTAATATATCATTGAAAGGATGCACGTACGGGGCGTGTTTGTGTAAAAGTGGCTGTAATTTACAATACCTATCCCTTTTTTAAAAGCGTTTCACGACAATAAGAATTTAAAGGAAACCGCATTGTTGAGTTGAGGGAACCCGGTTATTCAAAGGCCTGATTAATAAAATAATAATAAAATAAGATTTATACCGCGCAGATTCTATAAAAAATATTCAACTGCGCCTGCATGATTGAAAGTTACCTTTGCAAGGTACCTAAGCTTAAACGGCTTAAAAGTGAACAACAGTCTAATTCAAAACTAAAGGACGAAAATCTTTCGGAAAAATCTTTTATTAGTTAGAAATTGTACTGGAATCGTTGAAAGTTGACAGAAAAGCCTGGGTTTAACTAAGCTTAATAATCGTGCTAATTAATCAGTTGAAACAAATGGTCTCAGAATTCAAAATTGCTACGCTGCTTTGAGTAGCCGGGTCGTGAAAACTTTCTGCGGGGTCTAATGGTACATTCGAAAATATGTTTATAAACTCACGGCATAAATTTTCGAAGCGCTCTTTGACGAGGGTACGTCTCAGGGAACTTAAGCATCTTGACCTTATTCAGGATCAATGTAATTGTTCTTTCTGTTCTTGCTTGAGCTTCTTTAGTCTTTAATTTATATGTACTGTAGTTTAGCTTAGTATTTTCGAATTATCAATATCGAATGTCCTCACACTTATTTTTAACCCAATTTGTATTCATATTTTTTTCTAATCAGTTTCTAGTTAAATTCATATAATGCGCGTACATTTTAATCTCTAACGTGCCTATTGGTTGTTCATCAATGCCACGTGCTTAAAAAGCTTAATAAAGCTTGAGGAAAGCCGGTCAAGTATTCAGTGACCGTCAATTTAGCCAACCATTAGCATCCAAAACCATGCGGCTAACTCTCAGAGCGGTTTCCAATTGGGTTTCGTTTTTGACCAGACTTATTACTCTGGTCAATCAAAACATACCCAAAACAGCACAATGAACCAATCGTAAGTGTTTTTCTTTTTTTTTTTTTTTGGCCTTTTAGAGTCTAAAGTGAACACTACGGACTGCAGTGAACGCAACGTACCAGCGTTTCAAACGGCTAAGGTAACGTCCACAGTTTCCAGCACTTGCCTGCCTTGCTTGACGCCATCACAAGATCTATTATTTGCGTCATACTATAAGGGAACTGGTCATAACAATTTTTTTCCAAGAGGACCCACCTTGTCTGGGGTAGGGGGTTATCGAAGGCACCACATATCTCATAGATATCACTGACAAAAGTTTATTGGCTTTCAAATTTGAGTTGACACAGGAATATTCAGCTTGTAGAAGCCAGCATTGTTAGATAAACGAGAAAAGTGGGATTTGAATATGTTATTGTCAGTTTTTTTTTTTCTGCTGGATAGAGGTCTGGCTATGCACTAAAGCCACCACCACATGAGGTTGAGGAAGGGGGTTGTAGGGAGTATTTATCTCCGAGAGGAAACAGTTTTCACCACTTCCTAAAACGTAACTCAACCTGCAACAAGACAAACTGTTTTCGGCGATGATGTTTCAAAATTGTGTTTCAAGATCGCGTGTTACATCAAAATTTAGGGGTAGGGGCATTAGTATTGGACCTTTATGACATAGTATGTGATTTAAGAACTATTAAAGTGCCTATGAAGCGAAAATTGTCTTTAGGTAGTTATAAAATTTACCCTTTCAAACACAGGATTTCAAAGTTTGAGATTGCTGGGGTAAAAATTGCCGATTTTGTGAGCGCTCAAAGTTGGGCTATTTTACCTTCAAAAATGGTATTCGAATCGCGCGGCCAAAATGCCAGGTGACAATAACCGCTGACGTCACGTTTGTGCCAAGAATTGCAATTCATCATGGCGGAAGAGAAGAAAGCTAAGCGACAGCGAGGGCGATATTGCGTTGCTGGCGTCCGTAACAAAGAGAGTTGCCAGAATCGATCGTTCACAGAATCGCTAGACATGCTTTTCTCTTTCTACAATCCTTTTCGGCGGCAAAAACGGAGTGAAAGTAAACAAACTTTTGGCACCAACGTGACGTCACAACTTGGAATTCAATATAAAACTCGACCCAGTCCTCTGACCATTTTTGAAAGCAAAATAGCCCAACTTTGAGCGTTTGTAAAATCTACAAGTTTTACCCCAGTACTCTAAAACGGCGGCCCTATGCCCCACTGGGGGCTCAAAGGACTAAGGAGGAGGACTCTAAAACGTCGGAATCGTACATGTTAAAGTCCCAATTTTATAACTACACAAAAGCAATTTTCGCTTCGTAGGCACTTTAAGAGAGAAAAAACAGTCTACCACTACGTGACAGTCACGTGAGAGCACTCGGCAGGTTGTCAGCAGGTTACTTTGGTGTCTATCTGTTCATTGTTACCGTCCAATTTTAACTCTTTAATCACTTTAAAATATGGACGTTTTTCCAATTTTACTGAACTAATCCCGGCCATCAATTCCCCTTCCTTTTCTCTTCCTTTTAAACATGCTAAAATCATTTTAAAAATTCTGAAAGATTGATGTGGCCCTATTCAGGAATCTTTGGAATGCTTGAAACCTCGAAAAGACAACAAAGGCAATTCACTGATCTCATTCTATAATCCGGTCCCCAACACGCGCTTGTTCAATGATAACCTTAGCGAGTATAGGAGGTCAATTTTTGTCTTGTTGAAAAGCGCTGTTTCTACTCGGTCAAATTTGAAGGCAGCCAAAGTTGATATATAGTTAAACTATGAACAAGAACCCAAAAGTGGTACTAAACCTGGTTTAGCTTTACTAGATTCGCAATCACTCTTCCAGCCGGCGAAACCTCGAAGCCTTGATGTTCTTAACACTGACAGTCCACTGGGCTTGTGAGCATACTTCAGTGTCCGGCTAATATTTGATACGGTGTACGAACCCTTGCCCAAGCTGACCTAATCGTTACTAGAAATTACACTTTGATCATGATTTGTTTTCGTTTCAGACAGTCCCGCTTGTCAATTCACGAGGTAAAATGCTGTTACCACCAGCTAAAGTCGGACAGGGCTGCACCACCCCTATTTATGTCAACCCTCGACAGATCTTACGCATTCTCAAAAGGAGGGAAACGAAAAGAAGACTTGCTTGTTCAGGAAGGTTAAGGAAGCGAAAACAGGTGGGTATGATGAGTTATACATTAATTAGTGTTACTTGAATAATGAAGCTAACTAGCACTCGACAGTAGTCTGCGGACCAGTCAATTCATATAGCTCTTGTCTCTGAGGAAAACTATGAGAATATTTCGCGACTTGACAGCTGATGTAGAGCTAAAGACAATGCTACTGCTTGGTAACCTCTAACCTTTTTCCTTACCATCGTCATGGTAACGGCAAATCTGAACAATTAACTTCGGTGGACCAGCCAGTCGTGAGTAAGATAGAACTTAACCAAGGTGTTCAAATTGTGAGGGGGAGGGGACAGAGGAGGACTCCCTCTGGCCCTCTCTTGGGTTCTCGTTCTTTTTACTTGCTTGTTGCATAGCAATTTCTTGCCTTCCCATAATCACAACGCCCTAAGCTTGACCAGCTGAGACATTTGACTGGAACTTTGGACAAATGTTTTGCTATAAGCAAAATGATGTTTCAAACGTGAATATGATCGGTTTTAAAGCCGATTATCATCATTATTGTTATCATTATTACTATCCTTTCCTTTAGAAATTAAAATTACTAATTGTCTGCCAGCTGTCCTTAGTTCAAGTCGTTAACTGCAGCCTTAGAAGTCAAGCGCTGTTCGTACCTAGCAACACGGTTTTTCTGTTTCAGCCCACTTGGTAAACCGACGCCAATTTTCTTCATATGATCATCCAGATATTTTGAGATTGTTCCAAGAGCTGCTAGAACCACTGAAATGATCAATGTCTTGTCCGTCCTATAACTTCCACAACTTCTTTATCTCCCTTACGAGACCCTAATACTTTTGAATCTCAATTCCCCTTCGTTACTCTGTACCCTACAATCTCCAGGTACAGCTATATCCAATACAATACTTTTACTGAAATATCAAAATTCAGCTTGAATGCGAGGTATAGAGGACACAAACTACAGAAATGAATAAACATGTTTATTCGTATCCTTTGTTTTTATCTCCTAATTCTCACTGTGAAGATGAATATTAATATATCAAAGGAAGCCTAATGTCTGGCACTTTATATTCTCTATGTCAACAAGGTCAGGCCTTCTGTGTTCTATTTAGAGCATCCAGTTTGTATCTTGAGGTCATACAGGATCTTAAACTGGTCCACTCGGCTACCCTTCCGCTACGCTTGGTCTTGCACTTAACTCTAAACCTCTAACGGGGGTCCACCATCATCATCATCATCATCATCATCAGCATCATCAACATCATTTCTATTAATATTAACGATGAATCGTTGCATATTGATCAACACTCTGTATCCTCTCGAATTTTACACTGTGTCAACAGATTTAATTGACCAATTAATACTGTTTGCTGTTGAAATTTACAGGATAAAAAGAAGGCTGAAAATGAAACTGCAAGCAACGAAACAGATGTTAAAAGGACCATTGATTAAAAGCAAGGATTTGTAAGATAACCAAGAGATATAAATAAATCTTTTTGTGTTCAAAATAAAATTGTCTCTCCTGGGCGAGTCACGTATTAAGGAGTTTACTTAATAAGCCAATACGACAACGGCAACGAGAACGCCACAAAACACAAGGATTTAATAAGAAAAACAAAGGCTGTCACCTGCACGTTTTGATACTTTTCTTCGCCGTGCTCGGCCAAACAACAACGCGAAATGACCTAATTCAAGGTAAGTACATGACGGTAAACTGTTCATTCTCTGTCTCAACTTGAACGCCGTTCCCACCTGTTCTGTCACTGGATAGTTCAGCCACATTAGACAAGAACTTATTGTTCACAGAACTTATTGTTCTGTGAGTTCTCATCTGTCAGAGGTTCTTTTTTTCTTCTCCTCTAGGGAAGTTAATTAATTAATTAATTAATTAATTAATTAAAGTTAAACGAATTGGAATAATCGCGGAATAGTACAAGTGAAGCGAACTTATATTTTAAAGTGACGTTTCCATTGGCTTTACCGTCGCGGTTGGTTATAAGCCTCTCACAGCGCTTTCGATTGTGTCACAACTGTTCGGACCCCTGCGTACTGGTAAGTTTGTGAATGACCGGCCAGTTCTCACAAATTCTTCATATTGGAGAAGCTTGGCAAATCAATACTCCTTTTCTTGAGGAATTCGGTTTTTGAAATTCCACATCTGGTGGTTCAGTTCTGAAAAATGGGTAGACTCAGGTGCCCGTAGCCAATGTGTCTGTGGGTAGGCATGTCTACACGTTGGGTATAAGGTATATTAGCCGAGCAGTGGACAAAATTTCAACTGACAATTAACAGAGATCACCGACCAGGCTCTCCTCTCTAAGGTTTAGGTAGTTGAGCTTTGACACATTGTTAAATCGGCCGCTACTTGAAGCAAAACAGTACAGCATCCAGGTTTTGGAATTACAGTCGACTCCCGATAACTCGAACCTACAAGGGAAATTGAAAACAATATCGGGAGTTCGAGTTATCGAGGGCAAAAAGAAGATGAACTAAAGGGAAAGGAAACTTGGTTCGAGTCAGCACGAGGTTCGAGTTTAGTATCGGAAGTCGACGGTATCCAAACAACCTTGCTCCCAGTGCACCTAGCGAACCGAGCTTCAGCAAAGTACAAAGCCCAGGAAACCAATATTGACGGCGAGATTGATCCTTATGGCAGCAAAAAAGACGAAAACAAAAATTTGTATATACAAACTGAAAAAAATGTATGTATAAAAATTGTCCGATCTTTTACTGATCCGGGTTTGCAAAACAAACGGTATCAGTTTCAACGTCTTGCGTGGCCTTCTGGGGGACTGTTCAACGCGGAAGTGTTTTCAGTTTCTATTCTGGAACGTGTTTTTAAAAAGGGAAGTGTTTTCACTTCTGGGGCGTGTACTTTTTATCTCGGGAAGTGTTTTGAGTCCTGGGAAGTGCTTTTCAATTCTGGGAAGTGTGTGAGAAGTATCATAATTGTTCTTATGAGGTCTATGAACAAAAAAAAAAAAAACACCGTACAAATGCTCACAAAAATAAGGACATGATATGTCCGCTATGCGGTTTATACTAAGCACACAACGATCGGCCATATTGAATTTTAGTTTTATGTCAACCCTGAGGAAGACCAGTAAAACTGGTCGAAACGTCGGTTTTAAGAATAATTTGAACCTGTAGAAAATCCCGAAGAATAGACAACTTTTACAGTATTTGAGAATGAAAGGTGAAAGTATCAGAGAAATAATCGGGGAAAGAAGAATGAATTTACTCAACTAAAAGTTGTGTGAGTAAGACTGGATTTTAATTTTCAATGAATAAATAAATAAATAAATGACTTCATTTAAGTGTCGAAGTATTTACCACTATTGAACTAATTGGGGACACTATAAATCAGTGAAATAAATATACAAACTGAGCAAAACATGTTAAAAATCCCAGCTGGTGGGAGGCAAGGCTTGTAAAACAAATCCAAGTGGTCAGAGCGTAGTCTAGTCCTGTCCTAGAACTCCTTCTTGCCTCTTCCTCCGCCCTGCGGGAGAAGAGAGAGTCCCTCTTTTCTCCCGCCACAGAGAGTGGACAGGACAAGTCAGAGCAGGACTCGAACCCCGGGCGGATTACAATATCCGACGCCCCAACCACTAGGCCACGCCGCTCCCACACGTCCAGTTTTAATTTACTTTTATTTTTTTGTTTCCCCTTATCACAAAGGCTGAAAAGAGCAGGCAGACTGATACTGTACTCTACCATCCCCTCCATGGGTTTGCAGCCTTCCCTTCCCTCCCCTGCTCTCGACTTGAGCTGTCTTCAAGGTCAAAATGGCGGACTCCAAAAAATCTCGTGTTTTACGGAAAAAAGAAGCATTTTTATATGATCGATTGCTTGCATCTACTCGTCCATTGCCGCTATGGTTAATTTTGAAAACGGTGCAGAATATTTTTTTCTCGGGCAGATGCTGGAGGAAACAATGCAACAGGAAGTGAATTTCGCTTCCTTTTTTTCGTGGAATCTGGCATTTCAGCTGCAGGTTTGACCATTGGCCTTGACCCCTCTCTTTCTGACCAGTGATATGCAATTTTCTAACTAACTCACAGTGCGCTGGATACGCGTTGCCATAAACATTGGCATATTCTCAAAAATTCGATCAAAAGAAGAAAGGATTCCTGGAGATTTCTTCTCTTCAAGGTACGGTCTGTATAGTTTCCTTGTCCAGCTTCACGGCCGAAGCTTAAACTTAAGCCTAATGAAATTATATAACTTTCACTCGATTCTTGAGCTTTCAAAGGCAGTCGTTTGACAAAACGTTGTACACCTCGTGTCGGTTCTCTGATAAGAGTCTTAAGTCTTACATTTAACAATTTGAATTATTCACCGAAGTGAAGGTGCAGAATAGTGACAGTTTACTTAAAGTGCTACTGTGATCAAATTTTTACCTCTTGAATTTTAAGTTTTATCACATAGAATTCTAGGAAAGATTAAAAACCCCGTTTACCGTTTCTAAATATCTGCATTGGTTCCGGAGATATTTAACTTTGAAAAATGTGTAAAATATGTAAATGAGAGGACTGATGACGTCATAGTATCAACTCAATATAACATCAAGCATATAAATAGAGCTATCTCAGTCAATTTACATCAGAGACCATTGAAACCTGGTAGGCTAATAGTTCTAAAGGCAATACACCTACAGCTATAAAAAATTCGGTTCCCATGGCAACTAACTCTTTTCGAGTCCCCTCCAACCTGATTTCAATATTTTAGTGATTTTCAGCTTGAAAAACATTTAACAAGGCCACGAACTCGACCTAACATATTTATACGCTTGCTGGATTATGCAGATAGGGCCCCATTGGCAAATATCAAAACAGAACGCCAACTGCGGCCAGCAAAGCCTTAAGTATCAGGGAGGACTGGAACCCAGTATGTTGCCATGGTAACAAAATTGATAAGCTCATATTGTGGAGCGCACCTAGAACAATGTCACTGCAAAGAATCAAGCATTTCTGATACACATTGGCTGAGATATCTTTTTTCATAATATTTGATTAAAATTTGGTTGATATTATGACGTCATCACTTGGCTAATTTGCATATTTTAAAAACTGGAATATCTCTGGAACAAAAAGAGATATTTGAAAATAGTAAACAGCATTCTTCTTGTCGTACAGACTACTTGTTTATGTTTTCAAATGGCGTAGATTTGAAAGACACGAATTTCGTCATAGTAGCACTTTAAACCTTGTTACTATGTGTTGTATACAGCTATTTTAATCAATGTCGAATCAAAGTATATATAAAGCTCTAAGACAAGGCGTCAAGATTCTGTGGATTTTTTTTTTATGAATAAGTTCATCAAAATCAGCTATGCCTTGCGTTGTCCGTCCAGTGAGGATATACGATCGATGGCGAGCCATTTGGATGAAATAATTAAATATTAGCTAAGATATCAAAAATGGATGTCTGCGATGAGGTGGCAGCCTATTTGAAGATGTCTTTAACAACGTTAATTGAAATAGCTGTATATATCAAAGTTACAAGCCTTTATTTCCCATTCATATTTAATATAACATATTACAAGATCAACAGCCCTGACAAAGGGGTTCAAGAGATCCTGAGCAAGCTCTGATGACCTTTTTAGACTTTTTAGACACTGCGAGCAAGATTTCTGCACGGCCTTTAAGTCAGACTCTACTCAATAATAATTATTGAGTACTCGCTGTTTGTGTAAGAGAGTTAGGGCCTCTTCATATGATCCCGGTTGACCGGGCTAGCTCGCTTACCGAGATCTCGCCTCATTCCTATTTCTTTGGTAAAAGATTCGATGTGTTCATATGAGAAGGCGGGCCAGCCCAGTTACCGAAATCTCGGTTTCAGCGAACAAGATCTCGGGAGTCCGGGACGAAAATTTTCTCATATGAACACGGTATCCCGGTTACCAGGATGAAGTCTATAACCAAACATTCGCGTCTTAGAACGGATATATTTGATTATTACGGCTCATTTCTGAGATGTTCTAGTTCAAAATAATTCCTTTTCGTAGTAGATTGCGATCGAGATAAAGATATAATACTTTTGAGGTTTTTAGAACCGATAAAAATGAAAAAATTCTTGCCGGGCTTGTTCGGTAAATGTCACACTCGATTGACCGCGTTGACCACTTTTCATCTCGGTAACCGGGATGAAATTTCCCATATGAACGGACTGCAAAATTCATCCCGCTTACCGAGCCATCCCGGTAACCGGGATCATATGAAGAGGCCTTTAGCTAGTATGGCAGTGATGCATTTAAAATTAACGTATGGGGCTGTGTGAAAATCTTTTGCAATAAGTACAAAAAACAGAAAACAATCTGGATCCTTGTTATCAAAGACTATTCACAGAATATTCTAAGCACTGCAAGTACTAGTTTTCATCTTCAGGTGGAAGAAATAATAATGGAATGATACAAGATAAGGCAAGTGGCCTGGGGCATGTTTGAATTTGGTATAAAAGTGTGAATTACTTAATAATTATTGCTCTTGAAAGCACCAACCGCTGAAGTCTTTTTGATTGAATAGTTTATTTTAGTGTAATATTTCAGTGTTCTTTACACTAAAATAATATGCTAACATATTGTTTTAAATTTTTGTTGTAGCCATAATACATCACTTGGGAAAAACTTCCAACCAGCTAAGTCACGAAAAAGTTGAAACATGTACGTGGTTGTTTACTTTATTTTCGTTCCCATTGTGCTGAGTTTTGGTCAACATAACTCCCAGGCTCAGCCTGATATCATCAACAAGTGCATCAACTCCACCAACACAACTTTCTGCAGTCTTACTTATGAGCAAGTATACCAAAACTTATCAAAGTCTGAGAACAATTTTAACATCTCTCATGCACTGTATCCTGGGAGATCAAAGGCGTCATCACTTCATGTGTTGGTTAACGTGTATGGACCCAATAAAACCAAGGATTCTGTACCAGCTCAGTATGCCTGGAGTGTGTCCTGTCTTTATGCTGCTGTCCCCGCTAGTGTCCTTGGATTTTTATCCCTGGGATCAATTCTGGTGTCTCATCGCACTCAGCATCTCGATTTACATATTCCACTGTTTTGTTGCAATGTGTCAGAAAACAAGGAAGAAAGGGAAGAAAAAATCAAAGGATTTCTAACCAGAGTATTGGGTGAGGTATGTGATGCTGTGATGTTCGAGGTTGATATTGATGCCTGTCCCATGCATGGATGATTTCATTTTTTGGTATGAATCCACCTCCCATCTATGGATTTCAATTTAGCTAAACCAGTGTTCTAGACAACTTGTCAAAGCCAGAGAGTAATTGAAGAATTTTGAGGGGTCAATATAATAGCTGGTTCAATCAGTTCTCTCCAAATCTTAATGAAAGGCCCTTTAAATACCTAAATGACAGATCTCCCTATCCTTTCATATACTTCGACTTATGAAATTCCTACCCTTTCATGTACCTGAAGCGTGAAAAAGGTACCCCTTTCGGACAGAGCCTCCCCGTATAGGCCATTTCTCTTTTCTGGAACACTCAGGCTTTAGACTTTAAACTCTGACATCAAAATACAAATTATCATCACTGTTCTCTAGATCTCTTAGTTCATGTACATGTTTTTAATGGTACTTATAGTTGGGAGACTTCCTTTCAAAATCAAGAAGTTTCATCTTTGCTCCAATAATAAATTAAGTCCCTGGCTGGCTTGATAAAATAATAATATGGTGAGGATAAATTAGCTGTTATATGTTAGGGTTTCAAGGGTTAACACTTTTTAAGGTGTTTTTAGGGGTTATTAAAGCCCTAAACACAGTAACAGTGATCAGCATCAAATTTCTCCTAGTAATATCGTGCAATGTTTATTCAACCCTTGACGTCATTAGAATTAACTATGATACCAACAAGGTCAATTTTCTTGACATTTTAATGACTTCTCCCCAGTACTTTTACAAGGAAAGTATGGGGACAAGATAGGAGAATTTGTTCTTTGCAGATATTTTGGGTTAAAGCAGGGCTGTCAACCTCACACGTCTTCAAATATGGAGAATATGACTTCCCCGGCCAGCAATAACAAAGCGCCTTACAGAGGCCTCGCATCAAGGCCAAATTCACAGTTTCAGTTGGGGGGGGGGGGGGGCAACGTACAATGTACATTAAACAGTACCAGAAACAACGGTCAACATTTCAAATTTTCTTGTCACAAAGTCGAGTCTATAGCAAACAGGAAACTCCGTCAACCGGGAGATACGGGTCAAAATCTGGAGACTCCCGGATAATTTAACCGGGGTATTTTATCAAGCCAGCCAGGGATTTCATTTATTATTGGAGCAAAGATGAAACGTCTTGATTTTGAAAGAAAGTCTCCCAACTATAAGTACCATAATTGTAACTATTGCTAGAATGGAACATGTTTTGTAGCTGAAACAACACTGAAAAGGGGAAGTGGGATGAGCTCTGACTATTGAAAAATTAATGTTTCATGGTTTTTTTGCAAGGATTGTAACTAAATGAGCAGCACTCCTTAATAATTAGAATTCCCAGTTTACTGTCACATCAGTTTTTTCAATTTTCTGCCAAAACCTGTGGTAGAATTCCATGCGTAATCTCTGGCCGCCATTCTGTGGTCTGGTCATGGCCTGTGTTCCCTGTGGTCCAAGATTTGCTCTATATTTAACAATTAAGTATATGTACATGTTGCCGTAGACATAATTTAAGTTTTAAATCTTAGAAGGTGAGAATTCAGCATAATTTTTCTAAAACTGTTACACTGATTACCACTTGGTGAAAAAGTTAAAAGAGAGTTTGCTTTAATTTTGCTTTGCAGCTGCAAGACCTGGCTGTGAGTCCAGGGATTCGCGATCCAAAATTGAACACTGCAAAGTGTATAACTGAGGGACATGAGCCCAGCATGGATGCAGCAGGACTTTACCTCAGAATTTGTGTTTTATGGCTTTCCTTGGGTTTTGTTTTTGTCAGTAGCCCTCTCTTAAGTAGATGTCTTGTGGGAATGAAAAACGAGGTCAAACCAAGAAAGAAACACAGCCTATTGCAAGAAGGAGAGATGGCAGCCAAGAAGAGTCTGGAAGAAGGAAAAAAGGAAAACATATTAAAGGCTTTATGTATTCTTTGTTATGTCTTGTCTGTGCTAGGTGGCATATTGTTAATTCTCGCTCTTGTCTTTTCAATTCATCATTGGAAAAATCTTAAGGAATCCTTTGATATCCCTTTAATTCTTTTCCTCATCATTCTTTACATATTCAGCCTTCCTTACATCCTGAAATGTTTTGATAGTGATCTTTCAATTTGCGTGTGTGGGGAAAATTACTTTTTTTTCCCCATTGTGGTAATGAGTACAATTGTGATAAGTTATCATTTTTGCTGGCTGATGTTAGGCATAATGCTTAATCCAACATGGGGATTAACTGTTGCCCTATTAGCCTCTGTTATACTTGCTGCCTTCATGTATGCAGTTTACCTCTATCTACATACACTCACTGAAAAAGAAAAAGAAGACACTAGCCATGATAAATTATGGCAGCCCCGTTTGTTTTTTGGTGCTGGTTTTTTGGCTGTCTTGTTTCTTGTTGTTATCATAGTTTTTGCAGGGCAGTCGTACAGCAGCAATGAAACAGCAGATGAGGTGCTGAAAACCAGTTTGTTGTATTTCATTGGTGCCTTTGTCTCATGGATCTCCTGGAAGAAGCAGGATTCTCATAGTTGCTTAGCCTGCAAACAGGCTTCCCAGGTGTGCTCAAATGGTACAAATGCTGAGACAAGGGAAGCTAACGGGGCATCCTCAGATGGCAGATATGCAGAGACATCTTTCAGTAAATCACCAATGCCCACATCCGAAATTCGGACACAACGGTGCTAATTGGTGGATATATCGTTATTCATCTGTCGATGTCTTTGCCCATTTCCGATACAGAAAAGAAACAAAATTGTGGAAAGCACATTCATACTCAATGTGTTCTTTATGTGGCTTGCAAATATTTATGCAAGTTATTTTAAATTTAGCGTAGAACTGAAGCCTGAACAACAGAAAGCGTTTCATACTTATATGCTTGGAGGAAATTATGTCCTTGCAGTTCTATAGCTACAGAAATATGGGAAAAGTTTGATTTTCGAACTTTTGTATAGAATTTATTATGAATGCCTTCAGTTCGTTGTACCGACATTCAAACTTTTGATTTAGGCCATTTATCATGTCTACAAATCCTTCACATGTCAAGATTGCTGTTATTGATTATTTTATAATCAGCTTCATGGCACAGGATTTGCAGAGTCTCTCTAACAGGCTGGAATTTCTGGCTGCAACTATTCCTGCTTGCCTGAGTACTTGCAATAAAATGACACCTTCAATCCTCTCCTTTTTGAAGGTTTAATCAAATTTTCAGACAAAATTGATTTCCAAGAATTGTCATACTGCAATTTCCAAGATATAGCTTGCAGTATCTCCAGTATAAAATCCTTTGGAGTTTCCGATTTTGGCTTTCAATGATGAACATAATTTTTTAAGTCAGAGTTGTTAAGTGCGACATGGCACTCACAGGCTTCAAGCGCACTCCAATTCATGTGTATTATTTGTTTACATGATTAACTTTACTTCCAGTACCTGCTGATTGGTAAAATTTGACAGTTGACAAGCAAATTTGTTAGCGATGGCATTGGCGATTCTCAGTTATTCCTACAGGCTTCCTTTCTCTCAGCGTTTCTGCTATCTGAGCAAGCTCAGGAAGCCTGTTTGCAGTCTTTAGTCTTCCTCCACAGAAACTGCAAGCAGAAGAATTAATTAATCACATAGTTCATTCCCAATCCCCTAAAGTTACATGAGATTAAGAAAACATGGCAACCTTGATTTTTTTCAATGAAAGTATTATGGTTCTGTTTGTGATTCACACTGGGTCTGTCAAGATTCTTCTGACTCCAGCTCCAATTGTAGGCCTAGCCTGTTAGAGATTTTTTAGCTTGATAATTTTTTTATTGTAGTTATGATTTTTTTATCCACTTTTTTCAAATGTTGTTTTATTTCTGGTCACTTGTTTATAAACCAGCATTATTGTAATAACTATCATGATTATTATTTTTGAATGACTTATTAAAGCAAAAAAAGTAAATAATATTTTGGCAGTTTCATTTTCACTCAAACTTGGCAATGATAATGCGGAGGTTGAGTTTTTTGTTCTCAGTCTCACTACTTGCTTTGACAGCTTATTATTTTTTTATATATTTGATAGGAAATTATAAGTTGACATATATTTAAGGAGGGGTAAAATGTAACCTGCGATCATTAAGCCTCCATTCCTTCATCAAAAAAAAAAGAAGAAGGAGAAGGAGAAGAAGACACCTGATCACAGGTGAAGCTAAATGGGACCTGGGATTAATTTGCCCTTTTTGCTGGGAAAATTGGATTCCATCATTATAACATTGTAAATTTTGGGCACTGGGTTTGAGATCAGGGTGTAATTTTGGTTAGAAGCTCACAAGGATCAGAGCTAAAATTTGAGCTGGAAAATGGGATTTGTATCCCCCCCCCCCCCCCCCCACTTTCTTTGGACCCTCATATTTTATATTAAGTATAACTTTGCAGTTGTTTTAGGAGTTAACATGTACATTGTAATAATTTTTATAAAATAATTCGCAATACATGTTGCCGTAGAAAATAATGATAATAGTAAGCTTTATATCAATTTAATTAATTCTTAGTTGTTTAATCATTACTAGAGTAAATCATATAGTTGCATGTATCAGTATGTAGAAGTGCAATATACAGAGAAAACTTTCAGTGTCTTCAACAGCTACACTCTAAAAGTAATAAAGCCAAATATATAACCATGGAAGCTTTTGTTTTGCTTGTGTGGTGGTCTGGAGACAGGTAATAACAAACATTACTCCACATTAAAGCTCAGGGCCGGACCTAGGATTTTTTGTCTGTGGGGGCAAACTCCGCACACCCCTCACAGGGGTCTACCGTATGCAGACAGGGTTTCTAGTTGGACATTAATTTTGCTTTCACTCCTACACAGAAAGTTGCCTCTACGACGTTTAGAGAAAAAAAAAACACACCGATGCTTTTTGTTTTAAATTGTCATGACTTTTTATGGAGTTAACGTCTTGTTTAGCTTGAAGCAAATATTGTCTCTCATTTTAAAACACAGTCGATGCACTGCTGTAAACAAAGGAAGAAAATCACTGAGCTTCCACAATCCAAACGCACTATATCAATGGAGCGAAACATTTGCAAAAACACAGTCGTTATTTAAATACAATTCAAGCCTTTTCAGTATAACTGTGGCACGTTGCATAGCTCTATAACACAATACAACGATTACTAGTGAACCAAAAAAAAACAAATAGCCGTGCCAAGAAACACAACTCCTTGTGACAAACACTAATAACCGGGCCCGGCATTGCAACAATTACAGAATGAAGCTCATTGCATGATACAAGCAATGATTAATTTCTGTCCTAACATTACACAAATCTCAACAAGAAAGGCACTTAAAACTATCAAGCACTTAAAAAAGAGACAAGCCAAACCCAGCTGAAATGCCCCATGCGGCATAAAAACACCGTCGTTGAACACACGGAATAAGAGGTCATATTCAAAACAAAGAGAATTCAAAAGAAGAAACACAAAAATTATTAGGCGCAAATGACCTGTCGGATGATGAACATATGATGGTTAAATCCAAACCCGCTACAAATACTTGCGAGCAGCGCAGGCTTTTAAAACCAATTTATCTCTGAAAAAAAAAAACATACTTGTATAAGCTAGATTTAAGGTGGCTGAATACAGTTTTTTAGTGTACAGGTGTTAGAAGACGTTATTTGCAAACTATGTATTTCTGGACGCTCAAAATTGATATGGTGTAAGACCAACTAAGAAAAAATGTATTTTCGTAAGTCTTGTTGAGCTAAGTGCCGTTTCCATGGCAACGCAGCGAAATATTAAACGTCCATAAATAGTAGGTTTCCTTTATTTTTAGAAAATGAACTCATTAGATTTTTTCCATTTTTTGTATCCAGAACAACTCACAAAACACTGACACAGTTGCACTATTTTCATGTAATTTTGACAGAGAGATCTCCTAAAAATATTGATTTTGCATTTTAATGTTTTGTGAAGATACCCTCTGTTAGATTTAGGTTTCACTTTGTAAGCGAGTTACGCTTTCAGGGAACTATTTTCATGCCAAATTTCAGAGAATTCTAATGAGCGGTTCTTTAGAAAACGGTTCATTTCCACGAAAACAACCAGTCGCAATTTTTTGGTCAAATGCGCATGCGTGGCTTTATTTGGGTTTCATGGCAAAGATGAAAAGCATGCGCAAGGTCTTGGCAAATGTTTTTTTTTTGTTCGGAAAGAAAAGAAAAAGAGTCCAGAAACGAGAAACTTAGTTATTTAGGATCAAAACTTAACTTTATTATCCATTTCATGTGAAATTGAGGGATCACTTTATCGACCGCCGTATTTGCGTACCACAACCCTAGCGCGCGCTTAATAACATCACTTACAGAATCTGTAAATCGCGCAAACTGTGTTCAGCCACCTTAAAAAGGCTAAAACACGCGCCAGAAAGTGGCGTAGGCTTGTCAGTCTTAATCTCGTACCCAGATCTCCCACACATTTCGACATTCCCGAACCGACGACTGAGATCGGGGTACGAGATTATGTCAGTCTTTATTTACACACAAAATTCTAAACAATAGCCGGCAGCCCAAACTGACAAAATCGTTATTTTCATAAGAACACCGGTACTGGCTTTTGCCTCAAACGATATAAATATCGTAAAATAATTATTTGAAATTCACATCGACGGAATATTTTTTCAGTCAATTAGTCGATCTTCTTGTGATCAGTGTGATGTTAGAAACAAATTGAGTTTTTCTGGCGGGGACAGCTGCCCCCTCTGCCCCCGCGCTATGTACGGCCCTGAAGCTGCTAGCCTTATTTAATTAAGCATTTGGTTTATCATTATTTGGTCCTCAGGGACAGATACCTTTTTCAGCTTATGTTTACAGCTTTTTCAATAAACGTTGTCGGATCAAAGCTTGAAGCTTAAAGGCATCTTCAAAGAGGCTGCCACCTCATCCAGTTGATATCCCAGCATTTCTTGCATCCAAATGGCTCGCCATCGTATATCTTCACTGGACGGACGAGGCGTAGCTGATTTTGATGAACTTATTCATAAAAAAATCCACAGAATCTTGAGGTCTTGTGACAATGGGATATACTTACAAAATTTGGGAAGTAAAATTGAAGCATTCAAAAGCAAGCTTTAACCATTCTAAGTAACAACATAGCGCGCGTGCATCCTAATCTAATTCCTATTGGCGTTATCATGGTACATTTCTCAACATACGCACGGCCGTGCGTCCATCCGATGACGTGTGCAAGTCTGATAGTGCCCGCACTATGTCCGTTATAAAAAGCATTTTACAGAGAGACAACAACACAAGTAATGTATATTTACTAGTAATAATCAGAGATTAGCGAGATGCGTTCGACCATTTGGGAAAAGAAAATTACATTAAGTGACAGATATTTTTCACATGTTTATTAAAATTGCAAAAAATGTTATCAATCCATAACCCAGTGTTTATAATATAATATATATTTGGTGGCTTGCTTGTCGAGTTTGACCTTCTCTTCACGTTTGGTGTGCTTGCTTGTCGAATTCTGGACTGTGCTTCCTTGCTGTGTGGACTGTTATCAGGTAAGATGCGTTGTTTGGCATTTGGAATCTTGCGAAAGCATATCGATATGTTCATTTCCTTCGTTTCTAGCGGGAGTTGAGCTTCACGTTAATCTGCCTTTTAATAATAGAGGAAAAGGAGCCAAAAGATAGATAATTATATAAGAAATAAAAAATAAATCAATAAATAAATAGCTAAATATACTAAATGAGAGAATAAAATATAAAAATATATTTGCTACGCAAGCAGTACGCAACGCGAGATTATACTTGATTGTTTTTGAATCTTTTGAATGAAAACTTCGAAAAAAGCATTTTCTTATTTAAAAACGCACAACAATTACGGTAGAATTCGGCAAGGAACCGCGAAAACGTCAACGTGCCCGTTAAATTGCCATTGCCTTTGAGGAGACATTGAAAGTCGGCGCGATAAATCTTCGTAGCGTTACAAATTTGCATAAATATTATTGAGATCATCTCAAAAGGCAATTTCCCGTCTTCTTCATTTTCTATCAACTGATTCAGATTGTAACCGTGCCTTCCACTGACAGATGACTAGATAACTCAGGTGGATAACTTGTTCACTTAACCCAGTTTTAACAGTGAAGGAAGCGAAACTAAAATATTGCGACTTTTTCGGCCGCTGTTTCACAAGCTGAAAATGGAAACACGCGCCATCGAATTTAACATCGCTTAACCAGTACGCCGCACACAATTATGCTTCCATCTTTTGAATCAAATCTTCGAAAACAGCATTTCCTTGATTAAAAACGCACAATATTTTCGGTTGTAATCGGCAAGGAACCGAGAAAACGCTTGAAGAGCGGACACTTTCCAGCTTGAGCGTACACGTCCGCACATCGCTCCAACAATATTAAAAACGCAAACAAAGTTGGCTGTCTCGCAGAGTTGCTCCCCGTAAAACGGAACCGAACTGTGGCCGTTTCACTACAAGAAACCAACGCTGCCTTCACAACTCGGCAACTTTTTGCTTTGGTGATCACCAATCATGGCCATTTGCCGATTTACAAACTCGGTAGGTAAATTATTTGCCGAGCTACAAATCTCCGAAACTGAAACTGCTGAAACTACGCAACTTGTCTCTTGATTTAGTCAGCGCAAGGCAGCGTTGGTTTCTTGTAGTGAAACGGGTAAACAAAACTATGCCGAACTTATTCCTGTGTCTTCGCAGTCGTACACACTTCGTGAAGGCGTTGATAAATCTAAATCTGATCCGCAAGTCTTCTTTCTAACTTAAACAGCGAAACCATCCTAAGGAAGCACACCAAATGCGCTGCAAGAACGTGAAACTCGACTCCCGCTGAAACGAAGGAACTGAACATCGATAAGCTTTCGCAAGATTCCAAATGCCAGTAACTCTAACTTCAAACGTAAACAACGCAACTTATCTGATAACAGTCCACACAGCAAGGAAGCACAGTCCATAATTCGAAGAGAAAGCACACCAAACGCGAAGAGAAGATCAAACTCAAGAAGGACGCACACCAACACGCGAGGGAATACATGAAACTCTACCCGCGAGGACTCCCGCTAGAAACAAAGCACATGGTTGATGGAAATGACGTCATTCGCCCCTGCATAATATTCTTCGGGGGGGCCAAACTGGTGTCGATGAATACGCAGTCGAAAAATCTCGATTTCGCCTGGATTAGGAATGCGTTCTTTGTCGAACGCAATAAAAGCTTATCGAAGTTTAATGAAACGCAAGGATTACACACACTGTAAACCGACATGACCCAATACTTTTATCTTTGTGTTTTTGTATAGCACATTTAGAAATTTTGTAATTAATCAGGAACAAAACCTGTTTTCCACGAAAATTTTACTTTATTTTTACTATGTTATAAAAAAAATTGGTTCATACTTTTAGCTAAACGTATCTCGACTGAGTTATGGCTGCACTTATGAAGTTTGGAGAGCACCCAAGAAGCTTCTCTCGTGCTCTCCAAACTTCTCGCGTGCATCCATAACTCGATATACGCACGCTAAGCATGAACCAATTCTTAACTGCAACATTTTAGGCCAGTAACTAACGGCCGATTTTGGATCCGCTACATTACATACTGCCAAAATTTAAGGCCAGTTAACTAACGGCCGATTTTGGATCCGCTTACATTACATACAGTTAAACCTCTCCACAACGGCCACCTTAGGGACAAAAGAAAGTGGCCGTTGTGGAGAGGTGGCCGTTATGGGGAGGTAGGGGTGTAATATGACACCTTTCTTTCGTGAAGTACAACATGTTCATTGTGCCAAGTTCATGCTTACTGTAGCCTATAATGACAATCTAATCTTAACTAATATATATAGATAAAAAACACAATAAAACGTAAATAATGTTTTGAATCAAAATGTTAACCAGAAAGACGAAACGAGCAAGGTTCGCAACATTCGCTATATTATTCTAGACAATTTATGCTTACTGCAGCATATAAATGGCACACAATTAAAACACGTATATCATTAAAATGGATACAGAAACGTAATTTTCCGAAGACAAATGTCGAATACTGCATCAGTTTATAGAAAAAGGTTTTTACACATGAAAAAGAACTGTATACTGGCCGTTGTCGAGAGGTTATTTTGGGAGTTGGGGACGCGCTTTAGTGGCCGTTGCCGTTGTAGAGAGCTAATGTATGGACTGTCCGCCGGGACAAAAAAAAGTGGCCGTTAAAGAGAGGTGGCCGTTAGTGGAGGTTCGACTGTACTGCAACATTTTAGGCCAGTAACTAACGGCCAATTTTGGATCCGCTTACATTACATACTGCAACATTTTAGGCCAGTGACTAACGGCCGATTTTGGATCCGCTTACATTACATACTGCAACATTTTAGGCCAGTAACTAACGGCCGAATTTGGAACCGCTACATTACATACTGCAACATTTTAGGCCTGAGTAACTGACGGCCAAATTTGGAACCGGCTACATTACATACTGCAACATTTTAAGCCGATAACTAACGGCCGAATTTGGAACCGCTATACATACTGCAACATTTGCCGATAACTAACGGCCGAATTTGGAACCGCTTACACTACATACTGCAACATTTTAAGCCGATAACTAACGGCTGATTTTGGATCCGCTTACATTACATACTGCAACATTTTAGGCCAGTTTTAAACTACTGGCTTATTTTCCGTATGTATATTAACATTTATTACATACTGTGACATTTTAGGCCAGTAACTACTGGCTTATTTTCCGTCGGTACATTAATACTGTGACATTTTAAGCCGATAACTACTGGCTTAATTTCGGGTAGGTATATTAACTATATACTAAAACACCGACGAAAGTTAGTCGCTTAAAATGTTACACCAGTATAAAGACCGTGTTAATCGCATATTATGTCATAATATGTATTCCCGCCCGGTCAAAGGGGTTCAAGAGATCCTGAGCAAACTCTGATGAGCTTTTTGGAGGAGAAGATCCCCGCTTAATTCACACCGAGCAAGATTTCTTCACGACCTTTAAGTCAGACTCTACTCAATAATTTTACTCGCTGTTTGTGTAAGAGAGTTAGCTAGTATGGCAGTGATGCATTTATTTGTATAATTAATGTAAGCAGATTATATGACAAAATTAATATTCTAAGCACAAGTACTTCTTCGGGTGGAAGAAATAATAACAGAATGATACAAAATACAAAAAGTGGCCTAGGGCATGTTTGAATTTGGTATAAAAGCGTGAATTACATAATAGTATTATTGAATAGTTCATTTTAGTGTAATATTTAGTGTTCTTTACACTAAAATAATATGCTAACATATTGTTTTAAATTTTTGTTGTAGCCATAATACATTACTTGGGAAAAATTTCTAACCAGCTAATTCAGGAAAAAGTTGCAACATGTACGTGGTTGTTTACTTTATTTTCGTTCCCATTGTGCTGAGTTTTGGTCAACATAACTCCCAGGCTCAGCCTGATATCATCAACAAGTGCATCAACTCCACCAACTCAACTTCATGCAGTCTTACTTACGAGCAAGTATACCAAAACTTATCAAAGTCTGAGAACAATTTTAACATCTCTAATGCACTGTATCCTGGGAGATCAAAGCCAGCATCACTTCATGTGTTGGTTAACGTGTATGGACCCAACAAAACCAAGGATTCTGTACCAGCTCAGTATGCCTGGAGTGTGTCCTGTCTTTATGCTGCTGTCCCAGCTAGTGTCCTTGGATTTTTATCCCTGGGATCGATTCTGGTGTCTCATCGCACTCAGCATCTCAATTTACACATTCCACTGTTTTGTTGCAATGTGTCAGAAAGCAAGGAAGAAAGAGAAGAAAAAATCAAAGGATTTCTAACCAGAGTATTGGGTGAGGTATGTGATACTGTGATGTTCGAGGTTGATATTGATGCCTGTCCCATGCATGGATGGTTTCATTTTTTGGTATGAATCCACCTCCCATCCATGAATTTCAATTTATTTATTTATTTTTTTTTCTGTTTATTTGTTTATTTACACCGTTACATAGCATTTTGAAAAAAAGATTAATTACAGGCATTACTTGACACATGCAACACACACACAAACACAAAACAAAAGGCTAAGCAAAATTGATAACGCTAAAATTCTACTCTGACATTTAAAGACATCATCTTAAACATTTATATAAATAAAGAAAAAAAAGTAATATATATCCTGAAAAATACATAACATATAATATATAAGATATAATGTGATCCCTTACGGCTAAATAATACGATATAAGTACTGCCTCGGACAATAGACACAAAAACACACATAACAAAACAAACAAGAAATCTCACACTTTCTGGAATCAGCACTCTCTACGCTACTCCAGACCGGCTCCTGACTTCCGACGTAAGAAGAAAGAATACAACTAACGCAACTGGCAGTCAAGTCTCTTCATTGAACAGCCTTTAGACCAGGATTATCTTTAAGTTTGTACAGGATCTTAGCTGGAACTGACCACGCCACGTATGCAAATTGCACATCATCTCTTTGGCGAAGATTCTTTAAATGCTTCTCTTTCAGCTTCTGTCGCTGCTCCCGAACATCCTTGGTAACATCATCCGAAATATAGAGCGACGAACCATCATACTGGTTTTCCTTCAGACATTTTGCCGCGTTAGCTAAAATATATTGTCTGTCTGTATACTTCAAAAGATAAACATGTATAGGACGCGGCTTCAATGCATCTCTTCTAATGGCCGTCGGCGTACGGTGAGCCCTCATAATTTCGATATTCTCAGTACCCTCCAGCTTCATGTGATCAATTAAAAGACTCCTCTTCACAAGTTCTACCAAGAAAGTATCCTTCTCACTGCCTTCGGGCACATTCCAGATAACTATGTTATTGCGACGGGACCTATTTTGCAGATCGATAATTCTGTTTTCAAGCTCCAAAACATGTGCTGTGTCGGCTTTAGTTTCGACGTCTTGCTTCACGTCTGCCAAATCATTCTCTAACGACTGAAGCCCCTCTTTAAGTTCCTTCAAATCAGTGGCCAACGTCGACGTTTTCTGTTCCAACCCTGCGAGCTTATTGCATAATTCTTCATGGCGTCTTTCTTGAGTTGTGTTCATGTCATCCAGCTTCTTTGACAACTTTTCCAGCAAGCGTGCAGAATCTCCAGCGCTCATTATTTCTTCCTCACCTTTCTTACTTCTAGTTTTTATCGACATAGCCTGCCAGTAGAACGTTAATTAAACAAAAAAACAAATTTTTCCACTGTCGAGAGACGGAGCTCGGAAACACACGTCCTACCCGAAGCTCATTTCAATTTAGCTAAGCCAGTGTTTTAGACAACTTGTCAAAGCCAGAGAGTAATTGAAGAATTTTGAGGGGTCAATATAATAGCTGGTTCAATCAGTTCTCTCCAAATCTTAATGAAAGGCCCTTTAAATACCTAAATGACAGATCTCCCTATCCTTTCATATACTTCGACTTATGAAATCCCTACCCTTTAATTTACCTGAAGCGTGAAAAAGGTACCCCTTTCGGGCAGAGCCTCCCCGTACAGGCCATTTCTCTTTTCTGGAACACTGGCTTTAGACTTTAAACCCTGACATCAAAATGCAAATTATCCTCACTGTTCTCTAGATCTCTTAGTTCATGTATATGTTTTTTATGGTACTTATAGTTGGGAGACTTTCTTTCGAAATCAAGACGTTTCATCTTTGCTTCAATAATAAATTAAGTCCCTGGCTGGCTTGATAAAATAATATCATCGTAAGGATAAATTAGATGTTATATGTTAGGGTTTCAAGGGTTAACACTTTTTAAGGTGTTTTTAGCGGTTATTAAAGCCCTAAACACAGTAACACTGATCAGCATCAAATTTCTCCTAGTAATATCATCCAATGCTTATTCAACCCTTGAGGTCATTAGAATTAACTATGTTACCAACAAGGTCAATTTTCTTGACATTTTAATAACTTCTCCCCAGTACTTTTACAAGGAAAGTATGGGGACAAGATAGGAGAATTTGTTCTTTGCAGATATTTTGGGTTAAAGCAGGGCTGTCAACCTCACACCTTAGACTTGCTTAAAAGTCGAGCTTAGAGAGCGCGAAGCGCGATCGTCAGAGCTCGAGCGAGCGAGCGAGCGCGGAGCGAGAGCGAGAAGCGAGCGAGCGAGCGAGCGACTTTGAGAAAGTCTACCTCACACGTCTTCAAATATGGAGAATATGACTTCCCCGGCCAGCAATAACAAAGTGCCTTACAGAGGCGTCGCATCAAGGCCAAATTCACAGTTTCAGTTAAGGGGGGGGGGGGGGGGTACATTAAACAGTACAAGAAACAACGGTCAACGTCATTTCAAATTTTCTTGTCTGCAGAAAGTCGAGTATATGACAAACAGCAAACTCCGTCAACCGGGAGATACGGTTCAAAATCTGGAGACTCCCGGATAAACCGGGAAAGTTGACAGCCCTATTAATTAATTAAAGGGTTGTTTTAGTCAGTTTTGTCGATTTGCATCAATTTGGTGAATCTTGTAAATATAAATTATAAAAAAAGACGCTGTAATAATAATAATAATATTTAATGAGAGGGTCGGAACTCGCCAAGGCGGTTTTCAGTGGAGCCCTCCCATTCATACTTTTCTTTAAAGCGTTTTTGAGAAAGCTACAAATTATCTGGGTTAAATATTTTAGAAACACCCCTCTCCCCCACTCAATGTTGACTTAATGTTGTTTAATTGTAACTGTTGTTAGAATGGAACATGTTTTGTTGTAAAGTGTTGAAACAACACTGAAAAGGGGAAATGGGATGAGCTCTGACTATTTAAAATGTTTCACGTTTTTTTTTTTTTTTTTTTTTTTTTTTTGCGAGGATTGTAACTAAATAAGCAGCACTTCTTAATAATTGGAATTCCCAGTTTACTGTCGCATCAGTTTTTTCAATTTCTGCCAAAACCTGTGGTAGAATTCCATGCGTAATCTCTGGCCGCCATTCTGTGGTCTGGTCATGGCCTGTGTTCCCTGTGGTCCAAGATATTCTCTATATCTCTATATAATTTAACAATTAATAAGTACATGTACATGTTGCCGTAGACATAATTTACAGTTTTAAATCTTAGAAGGTGAGAATTCAGCATAATTTTTCTAAAACGGTTACACTGATTACCACTTGGTGAAAAAGTTAAAAGAGAGTTTGCTTTAATTTTGCTTTGCAGCTGCAAGACCTGGCTGTGAGTCCAGGGATTCGCGATCCAAAATTGAACACTGCAAAGTGTATAACTGAGGGACATGAGCCCAGCATGGATGCAGCAGGACTTTACCTCAGAATTTGTGTTTTATGGCTTTCCCTGGGTTTTGTTTTAGTCAGTAGCCCTGTCTTAAGTAGATGTCTCGTGGGAATGAAAAACCAGGTCAAACCAAGAAAGAAACACAGCCTATTGCAAGAAGGAGAGATGGCAGCCAAGAAGAGTCTGGAAGAAGGAAAAAAGGAAAACATATTAAAGGCTTTATGTATTCTTTGTTATGTGTTGTCTGTGCTAGGTGGCATATTGTTAATTCTTGCTCTTGTCTTTTCAATTCATCATTGGAAAAATCGTAAGGAATCCTTTGATATCCCTTTAATTCTTTTCCTCATCATTCTTTACATATTCAGCCTTCCTTACATACTGAAATGTTTTGATAGTGATCTTTCAATTTGCGTGTGTGGGGAAAATTACTTTTTTTTCCCCATTGTGGTAACGAGTACAATTGTGATAAGTTATCATTTTTGCTGGCTGATGTTAGGCATAATGCTTAATCCAACATGGGGATTAACTGTTGCCCTATTAGCCTCTGTTATACTTGCTGCCTTCATGTATGCAGTTTACCTCTATCTACATACACTCACTGAAAAAGAAAAAGAAGACACTAGCCATAATAAATTATGGCAGCCCCGTTTGTTTTTTGGTGCTGGTTTTTTGGCTGTCTTGTTTCTTGTTGTTATCATAGTTTTTGCAGGGCAGTCGCACAGCAGCAATGAAACAGCAGATGAGGTGCTGAAAACCAGTTTGTTGTATATTTTTATTGGTGCCTTTGTCTCATGGATCTCCTGGAAAAAGCAGGATTCTCATAGTTGCTTAGCCTGCAAACAGGCTTCCCAGGTGTGCTCAAATGGTACAAATGCTGAGACAAGGGAAGCTAACGGGGCATCCTCAGATGGCAGATATGCAGAGACATCTTTCAGTAAATCACAAATGCCCACATCCGAAATTCGGACACAACGGTGCTAATTGGTGGATATATCGTTATTCATCTGTCGATGTCTTTGCCCATTTCCGATACAGAAAAGAAACAAAATTGTGGAAAGCACATTCATACTCATTGTGTTCTTTATGTGGCTTGCAAATATTTATGCAAGTTATTTTAAATTTAGCGTAGAACTGAAGCCTGAACAACAGAAAGCGTTTCATACTTATATGCTTGGAGGAAATTATGTCCTTGCAGTTCTATAGCTACAGAAACATGGCACTCGCAGGCTTCAAGCGCACTCCAATTCATGTGTATTATTTGTTTACATGATTAACTTTACTTCCAGTACATGCTGATTGGTAAAATTTGACAGTTGACAAGCAAATTTGTCAGCGAGGTTCTTAGGGGTGGCATTGGCAATTCTCAGTTATTCCAGCAGGCTTCCTTTCTCTCAGCGTTTCTGCTATCTCAGCAAGCTCAGGAAGCCTGTTTGCAGTCTTTAGTCTTCCTCCACAGGAACTGCAAGCAGAAGAATTAATTAATCACATAGTTCATTCCCAATCCCCAAAAGTTACATGAGATTAAGAAAACATGGCAACCTTGATTTTTTTGAATGAAAGTATTATGCTTCTGTTTGTGATTCGCACTGGGTCTGAAGATTCTTCTGACTCCAGCTCCAATCGAGGCCTAGCCTGTTAGAGATTTTTTAGCTTGATAATTTTTTTATTGTAGTTATGATTTTTTTATCCAGTTTTTTTTAAATCTTGTTCTATTTCTGGTCACTTGTTTATAAACCAGTATTATTGTAATAACTATCATGATTATTATTTTTGAATGACTTATTAAAGCAATAAAAGTAAATAATATTTTGGCAGTTTCAAACTTGGCAATGTTAATGCGGAGGTTGAGTTCTTTGTTCTCAGTTTCACTACTTGTTTTGACAGCTTATTATTTTTTATATATGTGATACGAAATTATTAGTTGACATATATTCAAGGACGGGTAAAATGTAATCTGCGATCATAGCCTCTGTTTTTTCATCAAAAAAAAAAAAGAAGAAGAAGAAGACACCTGATCACAGGTGAAGTAAAATGGGACCTGGGATTTGCCCTTTTTGGTGGGAAAATTGGATTCCATCATTATAACGTTGTAAATTTTGGGCACTGGGTTTGAGATCAGGGTGTAATTTTGGTTCGAAGCTCACACGGATCAGAGCTAAAATTTGAGCTGGAAAATGGGATTTGTATCCCACCCCCCAACTTTCTTTGGACCCTCATATTTTATATTAAGTATAACTTTGCAGTTGTTCTAGGAGTTAACATGTACATTGTAATAATTTTTATAAAACAATTCGCAATGCATGTTGCTGTAGAAAATAATGATAATAGTAAGCTTTATCTCAATTTAATTAATTCTTAGTTGTTGAACCATTACTAGAGTAAATCATATAGTTGCATGTATCAGTATGTAGAAGTGCAATATACAGAGAAAACTTTCAGTGTATTCAACAGCTACACTCTAAAAGTAATAAAGCCAAATATATAACCATGGAAGCTTTTGTTTTTCTTGTGTTGTGGACTGGAGACAGGTAATAACAAACATTACACCACATTAAAGCTGCTTAATAAGCCTTATTTAATTAAGCAGTTGGTTTATCATAATTTGGTCCTCAGGGACAGATACCTTTTTCAGCTTATGCTTACAGCTTTTTCAATAAACGTCGTCGGATCAAAGCTTAAAGCTTCAAGGCATCTTCAAAGAGGCTGCCACCTCATCCAGTTGATATCCTAGCATTTCTTGCATCCAAATGGCTCGCCATCGTATATCTTCACTGGACGGACGAGGCGTAGCTGATTCTGATGAACTTATTCATAAAAAATCCACAGAATCTTGAGGTCTTGTCCAGGGCTGTCAACCTCACACGTCTTCAAATATTGAGAACATGACTTCCCCGGCAAATCGCCGTACAGAGGCGTCGCATCAAGGCCAAATTCATGGGGGGGCGTACATTAAACAGTACCAGAAACAACGCTTCACATTTCAGATTTTCTTGTCAGAAAGTCGAGTCTACGACAAATAGCAAACTTTGTCAATTATCCGGGAGATTATAGACAAAAATCTGGAGACCAGGAGACATGGCTCAAAATCTGGAGATTACATACATAAATCTGGAGACCGGGAGATACGGTTCAAAATCTGGAGACTCGCGGATTATCCGGGAGAGTTGACAGTCCCGGAATGGTATATACTTACAAAATTTGGGAAGTAAAATGAAGCATTCAAAAGCAAGCTTTAACGATTCTAAGTAATAACATAGCGCGTGTGCATCCTAATCTAATAGGCCTTAGTATAAATCTACTAGTGTTCTATCACGAATGCCGTTCTCTGATTGGCTACGCTACTCGCTATCTATTTAACAATTAGATTATGAGCTCGAGATTTCTATCGCGTGATAGTTGATGAGGGCGAAGCCCGAATCAACTATCACGCATAGAAATCGAGAGCGAATAATCTAATTGTTTTAGTATAAATCTACTAGTCGTTCAAAACTAAACAAGTAAATTATCTATTTCCTCATCGTAGACACCTCGAAAACGCGACGAAGCGGCCGCCATTTTGTTGAAAACCGCTACTCACTATCTATCACAGAATAGATAGCGAGTAGCGTAGCCAATCAGAGAACGGCATTCGTGATAGAACACTAGTAGATTTATACTAATCTGTGATAGATAGTGAGTAGCGATTTTCAACAAAATGGCGGCCACTTCGTCGCGTTTTCGTAGCATCTGCGACGAGGATATAGATAATTTACTTGCTTAGTTTTGCACGACTAGAAGATTTATACTAAAACAATTAGATTATTCGCTCTCGATTTCTATGCGTGATAGAAATCTCGAGCTCATAATCTAATTGTTAATTATCACGGTTTTCGACGCCATTTTGACGGGTAGGCAAACACGTCTGAAATAACAGTGTTTGTATGGGAATCCGATGTCAAATAATTTTCATAAAACGTCGCTTCTGAAAAATTCGTGAATTGGAAACTTTTGGAACTAGGGAAAGGATTTAAAGAAAAAAATTGGAGGGATCTAGCTGTGCCAGAAAGCGTCCAGTCGTGTTTTGAACTTTCCATACATTTCCCTGTATTTTTTTCCCGCGAACTATTTTTAGTAGCAGTTCACGGCTGGTCGCTATACAGACAAATGTATGGAAAGTTCAAAACACGACTGGACGCTTTCTGGCACAGCTACATCCCTCAAATTCTTTTACTTAAAATCGTTTTCCTAGTGCCAAAAGTTTCCAATTCATGAATTTTTCAGATGCGAAGTTTTTTGAAAATTATTTGACATCGGATTTCCATACAAACACTGTTATTTCAGACGTGTTGGCCTACTCGTCAAAATGGCGTCGAAAACCGTGATAAGGCCTATTCCTATTGGCGTTATCATGGTATATTTCTCAACATACGCACGGCCGTGCGTCCATCCGATGACGTGTGCAAGTCAGAGAAGCTTAAGCATGCGCGCACTATGTCCGTTATAAAAAGCATTTTACAGAGAGACAACAACATAAGTAATGTATATTTATAAGAGCTTGTCGAAGTTTGATGAAACGCTAAGATTACTCACACTGTAAACCGACATGACCAAATACTTTTATCTTTGTGTTTTTGTATAGCACATTTAGAAATTTTGTAATTAATCAGGAACAAAACCTGTTTTCCACGAAAATTTTACTTTATTTTCACTATGTTATAAAAAAAATTGGTTCATACTTTTAGCTAAAAACGTATCTCGACTGAGTTATGGCTGCACTTATGAAGTTTGGAGAGCACCCAAAAAGCTTCTCTCGTGCTCTCCAAACTTCTCGCGTGCATCCATAACCCGATATACGCACGCTAAGCATGAACCAATTCTTAACTGCAACATTTTATGCCAGTAACTAACGGCCGATTTTGGATCCGCTTACATTACATACAGTTAAACCTCTCCACAACGGCCACCTTGGGGACAGAAGAAAGTGGCGGTTGTGGAGTGGTGGCCGTTATGGGGAGGTGGGGTGTAATATGACACCTTTTTTTCGTGAAGTACAACATGTTCATTGTGCCAAGTTCATGCTTACTGTAGCCTATAATGACAATCTAATCTTAAATAATATATATAAATAAAAAACACTAAAACGTAAATAATGTTTTGAATCAAAATGTTAACCAGAAAGACGAAACGAGCAAGGTTCGTTTTTACACATGAAAAAGAACTGTATACTGGCCGTTGTCGAGAGGTTATTTTGGCAGTTGGGGACGCGCTTTAGTGGCCGTTGCCGTTGTAGAGAGGTGGCCGTTGTGGAGAGGTTTAAACAAGAGCTAATGTATGGACTGTCCGCCGGGACAAAAAAAAAGTGGCCGTTATAGAGAGGTGGCCGTTAGTGGAGGTTCGACTGTACTGCAACATTTTAGGCCAGTAACTAACGGCCAATTTTGGATCCGCTTACATTACATACTGCAACATTTTAGGCCAGTGACTAACGTCCGATTTTGGATCCGCTTACATTACATACTGCAACATTTTAGGCCAGTAACTAACGGCCGAATTTGGAACCGCTACATTACATACTGCAACATTTTAGGCCTGAGTAACTGACGGCCAAATTTGGAACCGGCTACATTACATACTGCAACATTTTAAGCCGATAACTAACGGCCGAATTTGGAACCGCTTACATTACATACTGCAACATTTTAGGCCAGTAACTAACGGCCGATTTTGGATCCGCTTACATTATATAATGCAACATTTTAGGCCAGTAACTAATTATAACGGCCGAATTTGGAACCGCTATACATACTGTAACATTTGCCGATAACTTACGGCCGAATTTGGAACCGCTTACACTACATACTGCAACATTTTAAGCCGATTACTAACGGTTGATTTTGGATCCGCTTACATTACATACTGCAACATTTTACGCCAGTTTTAAACTACTGGCTTATTTTCCGTATGTATATTTACATTTATTACATACTGTGACATTTTAGGCCAGTAACTACTGGCTTATTTTCCGTCGGTACATTAATACTGTGACATTTTAAGCCGATAACTACTGGCTTAATTTCGGGTAGGTATATTAACTATATACTAAAACACCGACGAAAGTTAGTCGCTTAAAATGTTACACCAGTATAAAGACCGTGTTAATCGCATATTATGTCATAATATGTATTCCCGCCCGGTCAAAGGGGTTCAAGAGATCCTGAGCAAACTCTGATGAGCTTTTTGGAGGAGAAGATCCCCGCTTAATTCACACCGAGCAAGATTTCTTCACGACCTTTAAGTCAGACTCTACTCAATAATTTTACTCGCTGTTTGTGTAAGAGAGTTAGCTAGTATGGCAGTGATGCATTTATTTGTATAATTAATGTAAGCAGATTATATGACAAAATTAATATTCTAAGCACAAGTACAACTTCGGGTGGAAGAAATAATAACAGAATGATACAAAATACAAAAAGTGGCCTAGGGCATGTTTGAATTTGGTATAAAAGCGTGAATTACTTAATAATATTATTGAATAGTTCATTTTAGTGTAATATTTAGTGTTCTTTACACTAAAATAATATGCTAACATATTGTTTTAAATTTTTGTTGTAGCCATAATACATTACTTGGGAAAAATTTCTAACCAGCTAATTCAGGAAAAAGTTGCAACATGTACGTGGTTGTTTACTTTATTTTCGTTCCCATTGTGCTGAGTTTTGGTCAACATAACTCCCAGGCTCAGCCTGATATCATCAACAAGTGCATCAACTCCACCAATTCAACTTCATGCAGTCTTACTTATGAGCAAGTATACCAAAACTTATCAAAGTCTGAGAACAATTTTAACATCTCTAATGCACTGTATCCTGGGAGATCAAAGCCATCATCACTTCATGTGTTGGTTAACGTGTATGGACCCAACAAAACCAAGGATTCTGTACCAGCTCAGTATGCCTGGAGTGTGTCCTGTCTTTATGCTGCTGTCCCTGCTAGTGTCCTTGGATTTTTATCCCTGGGATCGATTCTGGTGTCTCATCGCACTCAGCATCTCAATTTACATATTCCACTGTTTTGTTGCAATGTGTCAGAAAGCAAGGAAGAAAGAGAAGAAAAAATCAAAGGATTTCTAACCAGAGTATTGGGTGAGGTATGTGATACTGTGATGTTCGAGGTTGATATTGATGCCTGTCCCATGCACGGATGATTTCATTTTTTGGTATGAATCCACCTCCCATCTATGAATTTCAATTTAGCTAAACCGGTGTTCTAGACAACTTGTCAAAGCCAGAGAGTAATTGAAGAATTTTGAGGGGTCAATATAATAGCTGGTTCAATCAGTTCTCTCCAAATCTTAATGAAAGGCTCTTTAAATACCTAAATGACAGATCTCCCTATCCTTTCATATACTTCGACTTATGAAATCCCTACCCTTTCATATACCTGAAGCGTGAAAAAGGTACCCCTAGCCTTTCGGGCAGAGCCTCCCCGTACAGGCCATTTCTTTTTCCTGGAACACTGGCTTTAGACTTTAAACCCTGACATCAAAATACAAATTATCCTCACTGTTCTCTAGATCTCTTAGTTCATGTATATGTTTTTTATGGTACTTATAGCTGGGACAATTTCTTTCAAAATCAAGACGTTTTTATCTTTGCTCCAATAATACTGAAATTATTTCCCTGGCTGGCTTGATAAAATAATAATATGGTAAGGATAAATTAGATGTTATATGTTAGGGGTTTCAAGGGCTAACACTTTTTAAGGTGTTGTTAGGGGTTATTAAAGCCCTAAACACAGTAACAGTGATCAGCATCAAATTTCTCCTGGTAATATCATCCAATGCTTATTCAACCCTTGAGGTCATTAGAATCAACTATGATACCAACAAGGTCAATTTTCTTGACATTTTAATAACTTCTCCCCAGTACTTTTACAAGGAAAGTATGGGGACAAGATAGGAGAATTTGTTCTTTGCAGATATTTTGGGTTAAAGCAGGGCTGTCAACCTCACACGTCTTCAAATATGGAGAATATGACTTCCCCGGCCAGCAATAACAAAGCGCCTTACAGAGGCGTCGCATCAAGGCCAAATTCACAGTTTCAGTTGGGGGGGGGGGGGGGGGTACATTAAACAGTACCAGAAACAACGGTCAACGTCATTTCAAATTTTCTTGTCTGCAGAAAGTCGAGTCTAAGACAAACAGCAAACTCCGTCAACCGGGAGATACGGTTCAAAATCTGGAGACTCCCGGATAAACCGGGAAAGTTGACAGCCCTATTAAAGGGTTATTTTAGTCAGTTTGTCGATTTGCATCAATTTGGTGAATCTTGTAAAAATAAATTATAAAAAAAGACGCTGTAATAATAATAATAATATTTAATGAGAGGGTCGGAACTCGCCAAGGCGGTTTTCAGTGGAGCCCTCCCATTCATACTTTTCTTTAAAGCGTTTTTGAGAAAGCTACAAATTATCTGGGTTAAATATTTTGGAAACACCCCTCTCCCCCACTCAATGTTGACTTAATGTTGTTTAATTGTAACTGTTGTTAGAATGGAACATGTTTTGTTGTAAAGTGTTGAAGCAACACTGAAAAGGGGAAGTGGGATGAGCTCTGACTATTTTTTGAAAGGATTGTAACTTAATGTGCAGCACTCCTTAATAATTGGAATTCCCAGTTCACTGTCACATCAGTTTTTTCAATTTCTGCCAAAACCTGTGGTAGAATTCCATGCGTAATCTCTGGCCGCCATACTGTGGTCTGGTCATGGCCTGTGGTCCAAGATATTCTCTATATCTCTATATAATTGAACAATTAATAAGTACATGCACATGTTGCCGTAGACATAATTTACAGTTTTAAATCTTAGAAGGTGAGAATTCAGCATAATTTTTCTAAAACGGTAACACTGATTACCACTTGGTGAAAAAGTTAAAAGAGAGTTTGCTTTAATTTTGCTTTGCAGCTGCAAGACCTGGCTGTGAGTCCAGGGATTCGCGATCCAAAATTGAACACTGCAAAGTGTATAACTGAGGGACATGAGCCCAGCATGGATGCAGCAGGACTTTACCTCAGAATTTGTGTTTTATGGCTTTCCCTGGGTTTTGTTTTTGTCAGTAGCCCTGTCTTAAGTAGATGTCTCGTGGGAATGAAAAGCCAGGTCAAACCAAGAAAGAAACACAGCCTATTGCACGAAGGAGAGATGGCAGCCAAGAAGAGTCTGGAAGAAGGAAAAAAGGAAAACATATTATAGGCTCTATGTATTCTTTGTTATGTATTGTCTGTGCTAGGTGGCATATTGTTAATTCTTGCTCTTGTCTTTTCAATTCATCATTGGAAAAATCTTAAGGAATCCTTTGATATCCCTTTAATTCTTATCCTCATCATTCTTTACATTTTCAGCCTTCCTTACATCCTGAAATGTTTTGATAGTGATCTTTCAATTTGCGTGTGTGGGGAAAATTACTTTTTTTTCCCCATTGTGGTAACGAGTACAATTGTGATAAGTTATCATTTTTGCTGGCTGATGTTAGGTATAATGCTTAATCCAACATGGAGATTAACTGTTGCCCTATTAGCCTCTGTTATACTTGCTGCCTTCATGTATGCAGTTTACCTCTATCTACATACACTCACTGAAAAAGAAAAAGAAGACACTAGCCATAATAAATTATGGCAGCCCCGTTTGTTTTTTGGTGCTGGTTTTTTGGCTGTCTTGTTTCTTGTTGTTATCATAGTTTTTGCAGGGCAGTCATACAGCAGCAATGAAACAGCAGATGAGGTGCTGAAAACCAGTTTGTTGTATATTTTTATTGGTGCCTTTGTCTCATGGATCTCCTGGAAAAAGCAGGATTCTCATAGTTGCTTAGCCTGCAAACAGGCTTCCCAGGTGTGCTCAAATGGTACAAATGCTGAGACAAGGGAAGCTAACGGGGCATCCTCAGATGGCAGATTTGCAGAGACATCTTTCATTGAATCACCAATGCCCACATCCACAAAACGGTCCTAATTGGTGGATATATCATTATTCATGACGTCAACGACGTTCTTTTGCCCATTTCCGGTACAGAAAAGAAACAAAATTGTGGAAAGCACATTCATACTCAATGTGTTCCTTGTGTGGCTTGCAAATATTTATCAAGTTTTTTTTAAATTTAGCGTATAACAGAAACCGTTTCATTCTTATACTTGGAGGAAATTATGTCCTTGCAGTTCTTACAGCTAGCTTGATTTTCCAACTTTTGTATAGAACTAATTATGAATGCCTTCAGTTCGTCGTGGACATTTACCATGACAAACTTTGGATTTATGCCATTTATCATGTCTACAAAAAATGAAAATCCTTCGCCTGTCAAGATTTCTATTAATAATAAGCTTCACGGCACAGGATTTGCAGAGTCTCTCTAACAGGCCTGAGTACTTGCAATAAAATGACACCTTCAATCCTCTCCAGTTTTTTGAAGGTTTAATCAAATTTTCAGACAAAATTGATTTCCAAGAATTGTCATACTGCAATTTCAGAGATATAGCTTGCAGTATCTCTCAAGGCACTCTCAAGGCAAAGTAGATAAATTAATGCAAAGATTTGATTTCTATACTCTACAGTCTCTGCAAATTAGCGCATTAACAACTTGTGATCCATCGTTAATATGCTAATTTGTAGAGACTGTAGAGAATAGAAATTGACTCTTCAAATCGGCTATTAACTTTAATTTTCGCTTGATAATTTTTTTATTGTAGTTATGAATTTTTTATTTCTGGTCATTTGTTTATATACCAGCATTACTGTAAAAACTATCATGATAATCATTTTTTACTGACTTATTATAAAAGAATTAAAAGTAAATAATATTTTGGTAGTTTCATTTTCACTCAAACTTTGCAGTAATGAGGATGTTGAGTTCTTTGTTCTTGTTTCACTACTTTTTTTGACACCTTATTATTTTTTATATAATTTTTTAATTATAAAATTAATGTGATAGGAAGTTATCAATATTGACATATATTCAAGGAGGGGTAAAATGTAACCTGCGATCATACCCTCCCTCCCTTCATAAAAAAAAAAAGAAGAAGACACCTGATCACAGGTGAAGTAAAATGGGACCTGGGATTTGCCCTTTTTTCTGACATAATTTAGGATTTCATAATGATTATATTGTAAATTTTAGGCACTGGGTTTGAGATCGGGGTGTAATTTTGGTTAGAAGCTCACAAGAATCAGGCAAAATTTAAGCTGGAAAATGGGTTGTACCTCCCCCCCCCCCCCCCCCTTTCTTTGGACCCTTATATTCCCATATTAAGAATAACATTGCAGTTGTTCTAGAAGTTAACAAGTACATGTAATTCACAATACATGTTGCCTTAAAAATATAATGATAATAGTAAGCTTTATATCAATTTAATTAAATCTCAGTTGTTTTAACCATTACTAAAGTAAATCATAGTTGCAGTAAATCATAGTTGTATGTATCAGTATGTAGAAGTGCAATATGCAGACACGAACCTTCAGTGTATTCAGCAACCACACTCTAAAAGTAATAAAGCTAAATATATAATCATGGAAGTTTTTGTTTTTCTTGTGTGGTGGCCTGGACTGGAGACAGATAATAACAAACATTACTCCACATTAAAGCTGCTAGCCTTATTTAAAGCAGTTGGTTGGTTATTTTTAAGGGGGGATTAAGTATCATAATCTGGTCCTAAGGGACAGACACCTTTTTCAGCTTGTGTTTATATACCTCTGTGTGAAAAGCTTGAAGGTTGATCAAGAGCTGGGAAAAAAAAAACTTTGCTCTTGCTGGCCATGGTACAGCAATGTTTTTGTAAAATGCTTGTCATCCACTCCCATTTTTGAACATGATTTGAAGTTAACAATTGAAAGAAAAAACTATGCCCATTTATGTCCATCAATAAACCATCTAATACATTCTTCTCATTAATGACTGGAGGGTAATGGTACTCCCTGTAAACCCAAGCCTGTCTTTGAAAATTTGTAAATAGTTTGAAGGCCCCCTGTATGCCAGACATACCTCCTGTATGACCTGTGAGCTTCAAAGTTATGTTTTTGTCACACACTTGTCTTTGTAAATCAACTTAATCATTCACTTCAAGTACGATAATGTCTCTGTTAAGGCTACATTTTCTGGAACTTTTTACAGCTTCCTAAAGCCTCTGGCAAATGTACTGTTTGGTTTCACCAAATTCAAAACAGACAGAAAAAAGTGAGAACATGATTGCAGCCTCTTTAAAGTTGTTTGAATGCCTGTACCACTTAGCTTCCCCCGGCCTCTGAATTACAAGTAATTTGCAATAGTGGATGCAGAAATTTGTGTAACAAGAGAGCCCATGGGTACAGAGTGAATTAAGTGTTTCAACAGAGTTCAAAAGCTTTTGGCCCTCTGGGCCTCATCCCTCTCAACCAGTCACTGATCTGCCACCAATAGTACCTATTTAGTATGTGCCTATTATTACTAGCCTGATCACTCAAATTAATAACTTGGTTGTCTCACAATTGTGTAGCATAGGTGTTGATTGAGACATTTCAACTGCTATTTAACTGCTGGTATTCATCAGGCAATGGTGTGGACTGGCTGTGTATCAAATAAGTAGCTCCATGGTTGATGATGATTGGTGCATTTATTTATTTAGCTTCACCCAACTAAAATACAGATACAGCTCTATATGCCTGAATACGTAACAAAAAATTATTAGGCAGGGAGACCACTACAGCCTAGCCAATTACAATCATCATTTTGGTTTTTATTGGAGGATTTGAGATTATCATTATTCATACTAATTAAACTGACACTGTTACCTCAGGGGTCTGCTGTGGCACCAATCGGCTGTTTTCCTTTCATCATAGGCATCCAAGCTTCTGGAATTTCAATTCCATTATCCCTGTTTATGTTGTCAGGGTAAAATCTTTTGCAATGGCCTCTTTAACCCTACTGGTGTACCAGTGTGGGTCACAATCAATAACCTTCAACTTGTCCCAGAGCACTGGATAGTGTTCGGTTTCATTAGCATGTTCTGAAACTGCTGAGGTCTAATTATGAGTAAACCGTGTGTCTATCATGTATTTCTCTAGCCTGTTATTAGTACCGCAGCCTTATGTACCTTGTGGCGCTGAGTAATGATGATGATGACGATGATGATGATGATGATGATGATGATGATATTAGCACCAGCTTCAGAGCTCTCTTCACACCACATCGGTTCATGACAATGGAAGCACTTGATGCATAACTGACCTATTGTGCATTTTACAGTGCAACGCGCCTTACTGTGGCCACCCAACAAACTTTTTTTACAAGTTAGCCAACCAGGATACGCAAATTTGATTAACGGTCATGCCTCCTTGCAAAGTCCAACAGGCAAGTGACGCAACAACGAATTATTAATAAAAACATTTCGTTTTGTATTTCATGGCTAACTTGTAGAAAAAAATTGGTTGGGTGGCCAAGGTAAGGCACGTTGCACTGTAATGTGTTTCTTTTTGTTTTTTCTGGCTCAGATTTGCTGCATGTTTGCATAATTCCTCAAATCCAAATTTTTTGTGTGTAAGCTGAGGAGATAGACTTGCTCCTAGAACACAGCCTTGCAACAAGTCACTGGAGCCTGCCTCTGTATGTAAACACTACAAGAGAACACTATCCCCTGGGCCATGGTCAACCCTCAGGACTGATCTCTTTATGAATGCTGACTTGAGACACCAAAAATAGTTTGCAGTACACTGTGCAAAAGCTAAGCGGGAGTTACATAGGTCTGTGACTTACATGTAAATGATAAGAAATCACAGAAATTCAGTCATATAAAATCTGGAGTTCAAGTTTCAATTAGAATTTGTTTTATTTCCTCACAGTAAACTAATATAATCAGAAGCCAATTTTGTATAATTTAAATATTATTTTTGTCTAGATGAGTTGGTGAAGCACAATTAAACAGTCAAAAACTCCTGCCAGTTCAGTAATTTCAAAACAAAAACTAAAAAAAAAATAAAACAAATTGGGTAAGGTATTGAAAGAAATCCGAATCGCTTGTTTTTGAGTGGGGTGTGGTAACAGCTGGCTCCAGTATCTTAAATAACACAGTTTCCTGGAAAATCATGTAACTTCATTTTCTCAGAAATAATTTCCCTATGGGAAATTCCAGTTTAAGTTTCATACTATGCAATAACTTCCAACAGTTACATGAGCAGTTACATCACAGACAATGTTAAGAGTGTTGGTCCTAAGTCACTACCCTGGTTTTAAAGCGGGCAACTTTTTCCAGAATTCGCAAGATGTCAACAATTTCTCAACATTTGACAAACATGTCCCAAAGAATTCCCAAGATTATAAAACACACATATCAGTAAGAGTTTTAATTAATTTTGGGGTCTATACAACTTGTGGCATTGTTTGTGACTATTTTTTTTTAAGTGAACTGACTTAATTTACATGTCATTAAATTGAGGAACTATTAGCAGTCCAGATTTGTGAGTTGGATTGGAATGTTTGTATGAGATGTTTTTTATCTCCAGTCCCCAATGCATGATAGTTGGCAGGTTTATGGTATATCCTGTATGTGCCATCTAATAATTTATATAAAATTCATCTTCTTGACTAGTAACCTTCATTAGAGAATGTAATACTTCCATAGTCTGGATAAGCTTTCTTTAGTTTCTCCACTGTGATGGAATGATCTGCTCGACCAAATCCCTAGAAACAAGGGCAACAATTTTTTTGCAAGTTTTTTTTGACTAGATATCCGTATCCCCCATACTGATACAGAGTGTTACTGAAAATTTAGAGTGTTGGCAGGGAAGGGGGGAAGGGGGGGGGGTTAAGGTTACCCAGGACGTTCAGAGGTGTCTCGGGTCCAAACAGTGTAGCGCATCCAGTTTAAACTGTAGATACCCAAACCCCTATATCAAATTAAAGCTTATAGAGCTGGCTATCAAACGATACCAAGAATTTTGAAATAAAAAGAATTGTCGAATTTTCCACGACCTCTAAATGCGAGCGTCCGAATCACCTTTCAGAAGATACAAGTCAAAGCGAATTTTGTTTTTCGCTAATTTAATTTGCTCCTCAGTTTCCGCACCCAAAGCGCTAAAAAAACATGTCTACGTTTTGGCATATTCAATTCCAGTGAAAAGTTACAGAACATTTTCGAAATAGGTTTTAAAAAATGTGGAGTAATCATACAAAAATCGCTCTTGGAGAAAAAATATTTCGAAATAAAAAATTCGCAGACATGTTTTTGTTGTTCATATGTTAAACTAGCTGCTGTCCAAATTTGAAGGCAAACGAACAAATTCCTTTTGAGTTTTAGCTCTTTGATATGGCTCAATCCTCCAAGTGAAAAAATTTATTCGAGAAAACAGCACTAAAAATTCGGCAATTCATTTTATTTCAAAATTCTTGGTTTAGTTGGATAGCCAGCTCTATAAGCTTTAATTTGATATAAGGGTTCAGGTATCTACAGTTTAAACCGGACGCGCTACATCCCTTGGACGCGAGACACCTCTGAAGACACCTCTGAAGGTACCGGGTAACCTTACAACTATAAATGGGGGATGGGAGATAGACAAAGAATATCTTTTAGGAGGGTTTCAGTGATATTGTGCAAATAATACCCTTCAAAATTATTAACCTATAAGGCAACAGTTTTGCCTTGGTTTTTTTCCTGATCAAATCACAGCTTGGCAAACAACATTCTCGAAATTTATGGTGCAAAAAATATGTCAAACCCTTTCTGCTCCCCCATAAATAACTTAAATTAAAGCAGCAATCATTTCATATGGTAACATGGCCAAACAGTCCCAAAGCAAGTGTCCTTAACATTTGTTTGCAATAAATATGAAATATGTCTTGCGAACGCCTTCTTAGTTCAAAGAGAGGACGGGGGTGGTTATTTTCCGAAACCACACATTGGTAAAACTTTAAAATGAATAGCTATGATCCCCAAAATATATTCTTTCTGGTAATATTAGTTGCATTTATAAGGAATTTAGCTCACCATAGAGTAGCCATACACCAGAATTTTATTGTTACTTCTGTCATGTTCTATTCTTCCTCCTCCAACACAATCAGACTTCAGTCCCATCTGATGAAGTTCAGTCTCCACCTTTTCATAAATATCGGCTGATGGTTTGACAAGAACAGAACATATAAAGCTAAAGTAACGGGAAAATATAAGTTACAGCTGATTCGATCTATCACAAAACTAAGTGAAACTATCAGGTCAGCCCAGGTATTAAAGGCAATATACTTTAAATGTGACACAATTAAACCCTTTCTATAAATCAATGTGAAACAGTGACTTCTCGAGTTTTTGATGTAGAGAGCACTTTCAGTAGATACCCGTGACCAACATCACGTAACAAGACCTTTAGTCTGTTTTATATCGGTAACCTACCGTGAAAATGAGCCCAGGAAAATCCTCTCACTATATACTTATAAACAGCATCCTCTGAATTATCAATGACTTTGATGAGAACATATTTAAAGCGTCCATTGGCATCTATTTCAACATCAGCAACGTTCGACAACTTCGGCGATGTTCCTTCCGCCATGTTGGCCGAGAATCGTGACTGGGGACTGGCGACTGGCGAAGAGTCAAACCATTGCGCCTCCCGGCGTCCGCGTCCCCCACCCCCTCCGGGGTTGGGCCAGTATCCGATTAAACACCCTCCCCCACAGGAAGCGCAAGCTCGCGGCATCCACGGAAAAATACATGAACAGGTTACCTTTTCAGTCAAAAATGTTATATAAAAAGGAACAGGTTCATCCCACCCAACCCCCCCCCCCCCCTCCCCTTTCCCACTCTAGGAGGAGGAGACTCCCCTATAAAAGTATATAAGTGATATGTATATAGGCATGTTCGGCACCAAAGGGTATGGTTTATGAGCCGTTTTGGTCTGAAATTAATTGGGTATAGATTTTACCGTTTTGTCCTGAAAGTCTGAAAACAATTATTATGGATTCTACACATAGAAACCAGGTCTGAAAATTGGTAGGAATTTTACAGGCCAGGTCTGAAAAGGGAACCAAAAAATGACATATTTTGGTCTGAAATAAGGTCAGGGTTTGGAGAACTGAGCCGCACACCCACCAAAACTACCAAGGAGTACCACCACCCCCCCCCCCCCCCCCAGAAAAAAAGAAGTTACACCAAACCTTTGTGCTGGGCTTTACTGGTAAATTGGAATGAATTTGGCAAGGCATCAACAACACCCTCAAAAAGTTTTAATATATTTTAAGTTTTTGGACAGGGCTTCTGATAATTCGTGGAAAAAAAAGTCAAATTTTGTGGGATTTGAAATCAATATAAGAATAAATAAATTTGCTGAAAATCACTTTATTTTAGTTGACTCAGTTTTCCTTTTGTGGCATCACAAAAAAGCACCTATGATTTGAGTAGCAAAAAATATGCTACGGGAAAGTAATAAATTTATGACATAGAGCTGGTAATAAGATTAAATCCTGTTCCCATCTGTCCACTTGATCATTTTTCAGAATAGTTAGACACACTCCCTTCCTCGTTGTCCTCTAAATACTGAGCTGTCTTCCTTAAAAATGGGATCTCAATGTTTTCAGCATGGAAGGCCTGTACTCGCTCCTCACTGAATGGACCATCCACAGCTTGAATGGCAACGTCGACCAGTTCCCGGACAAAAGATTCCACAAAGCACTCCACATGGACATCTGAGTGCCTCTCAAACGTCCAACAAAACCGCCTCATTGTCTGTAGCGCGGCAGGGTTCCTTTCATCTTCCTGATCCACACCAATACGAATCCATTTCTGGAAAGCCTTGTAAGTTTTCATACGCTGCTCTCGGGTATTCTCGTCTCTCAGTTGCAATAAAATGGCGGAATTGTATCGCTGTGCATACAGCAACACCTGCATCCCCTTGCACGTGCTAGACACTTGAACTTTTGATGTAGGTGGGATCTGGCCTTTCTTGACATTAAGATGACATCCCACCCAACCAGGCTCTGATTTAGCCATGACTTCATTTCCTGTTGTCAAAGAAATCGCTATTACACTGCTGTTTATATTTGCCACAATGTACTCACTTCCTGTGGCATCTACAGCCCGCGAGAGTCCAAAAGAGCATGCCCCATCATGCAGGCACTTCACAAAATCATTCTTCTTGATGGGAACTTGAATGTAATTCTTGTTGACCGTCACTGCGGGTTCTTCAAGGTTCAAAATGACAAATGACACTTGAGCTTCTTGTTGCTCCACTTCAGGAAATAGCAGCATAAACACAAGCTTTGTTCCTGAGGAGTTTACCTTGCATGAGATGAACCGTGAGCATGGCACTTCAATGGGTCTGTACAACTTTGTAGTATAGGATGCCAACAGGCCTGACGTAGAGTGATAAGTAACACAGTGAAAGTTGGCTCCAGATTCAGGTACGTTCTTTGGTGCATATATGTGGGTGACTTTTTCGTCCATCTCTTCTGTCTTCCATGGTTGTTCCAGATGAAGAGAGTTGATGTACCTCTGAACCTTCCTCCGCTTTTGAGAAACTTCTTGCCTGCAAAGAAATAAAATTTAAAAAGGGGAAAAAATCAAGGGAGGGCAAGATGCCACTCATTATAGGGTATGGAATTTTCTGGAATCACCCAATGTAAAGCCATCCCTCTCCAAAGAAGGGATTTTATTGTCACTACATGCTCAAACAAAAAGATTCAAATCATCCCAACACATAAAGGTGGATTATGATGGATTTGACCCAAATGCTGAGCACCAAGAGGAAGGAGTTTGTGCACAAGCTTTTCACAGAGGTCCAATTATCCTTGCCTATCTCACCTCTTCTTTTGGGTTATAATAAAAATATAATAATTTACTATAATAATAATATACTTAAATTATTTTCCTCTCACCTTGAGGGGCTTTTCAGGGATAATAAAACGAACTGTTAATAATTCCAGTCAGCAGGAGGCAGACCAGCTGGCTATTTACAAGCATGGCCAAGGAGTTGAATCAACTCCAGCTAGCGGTCAGAACAGAAATTGAACACAGGACCACCGGATTACAACTCCAACTCCCCAACCACTTGGCCATGCTCAACATTAACAGCTGATCCAACACCTGACACTGCAATGCCCTCCACCCTCCCTTCCCCCATTTATTCATTAAAGTAAATATGGAAATCACATTACCCAAGCCGATGCAGTTTCCGATTTGGACCTTTCACTGCATCAGTAAATTCTATTTTCTCTTGTGCCCCCACAGCAGGCTGATATGTCACTGTTGACATTTTCAATCGGTACTTAATGCTTGGAACAAACCAGCCAAATCCTGATAATGATTCATTCGAATATTCCCACAAGTTGATAAATCCCATATCGTCTACTGTTACCATGGGAGAAATGTTGTTTACAAAACTTATCAGCACAATGCGATGCTGGTGTGATTTGAAAAGTTCTGCCTCAACATCTTTGCCAATGAAATGAGTTGTCCCATTAGTTGGTTGGACTTGCGGGATGGACAAGATGGATGATGTATCCTTGATGTACTTGAGTCTCAGAATGTTACCATTCCTTAAACCAACTATTAAATAGCTTTGTTTCCCAAGAAGTGAAGCAGAAGGATGGAATGCCACAGCTGATGGTTCGCTCGTTAAATCTTTGGAATCTGTAAAAGGACCTTGGGTAAAGAAGAAGTCACTTGGCTGAAGAGTCAGCAAAGAAATTAAAGCAGAAGGTTTAAAACCAAGATTCTGCTCAACAGGTTCGAACGACTTGACTTCATAAGGCACAGAAACAGTGTCAGCTAGCGACCAGATATTAACAGTTCCATGTTCATTAACACTGACCACTTGAGAAGAGTCCAAACTCCATTGAAGTTGTGCGATAACTGTATTTTTCCCTTGGCTGGTTCGCAATATGCGTGGTGGATAGAGTGATAAATCCCATATGACAATGTCCCCTTGAACAGTACCTAGTGCTATGAGGGATTCATTTGGTGACAATGCACTACAAGAGATACCTTTGTATCGTCTTGGCAGTGGAAGAGTGGAGAGGTCAATGGTATTACCCATCCAGAATTCAGATTCCTTGTTTATGAAATCTACTTGCTCTGGTGGCAGGCTTTCGTCAGGGATTTGATTGAACGGTGAGATGCCGTGAAAGGACAGAAATGTGCCATCAAAAGTGTCCTCTTCATCAGCCACTGCTATCTCAGGGGCCTGTAAGCCATCCTTTGCATGGAAAGCTTGGCTGTGAGCCCATACATTCCCTTTCCTCTGTGCCTCTTTCTTCATCTGTGACAGAGCATTGCCAAGTAATGCACCTCTATTCTGGCCATATGATTGTGACTGTAAATCAAACGATTCCAGCATTATACCATCTAACATGTTCCTAGTTTGAGCTCCAAACTCCATTATTTCATTCGCTGTTTCTTTAGCAGCTTCAAAAATAACATCAGAGAGAAGGCTTCGTTCGATGTCTAAACTCAGCTGAACAAGTTCATCATTTTTTCTGCCAACTTCCAGTTCCTCGAAAAAGTTCTCAGCAATATTCTTGGCTTCGTGTTCTGCTATACTCCTGGGGCGATCTCTTATGATAAAATCCAACACCTCATCTATCCAGGACGCCACAAACTCGCGAACAAAATAAACATCTTCAAGTTGCCATGGTTCATACGAGCCTATACCCAATTCGCCATTGTACGGTTTTCTCAGCAAGTTCACTCTTGCTTGGTCCTTTTCTCTCAGATTTTGAACTTTTCTTTCAAATGCAGGGATTTTGTCCTTCGTACTTTGAATTGCCGCGCTCAATCCTGAAGGAGATCGCGAAGTTTCAGAAGTTCTTTTTGACTCTCTCCCGCCATCTATCTCATTCTTCAGAGAAAGCAGCCTTGCTCTTTCCAGAAGAATTTCCTCCCGTTTTTTTTCAAGTTGAAGTTTTTTTGTCAAGTGGGCTTCTCGTCTTTGGCGAGCCTCTTCCATTATTCAACAAAAAACAGTCCAAAGAAACAAAGTTGTCAAGTGTCGGCTGCCATTTTGTTTTTAGCGCCCAGGAACACTCGGTGCTTGGTACACGCATCTCGCGTGTCTCACTCGCGCGAGTGCGAGAAAGGAGTGCGTTCGATTGACCCTATTCCGGAGTAGGAAATCATACAATGCTGCTGTCATGAAATTCCTCATAAGACGTTTTTTAAATTCCTCGGTTACAAAGTGGCCTTTAAATTGCCATATGTCAGCCAAAGTTTGCAGAAATGTCTTCCCAGATTTACTTAAAAAGAGAAATCTAACAGCTAAATTCTGCTTATTTTTATTCCGGAATACGGTCAATCGAACGCAACCCTAGATAGCTACTAGGGGCGCAATTTTTCTAAAAAATAGATTTTTTTGTACAACACACGAGGACAAGCCCATAAATCTAAATGACATCTCGTTACAGTCTCCATCCCTGCAACGACGACGGCAACGACAACGCCGCAAAACAATAGGTTTAATGAGCAAACACAATCGCTCTGCAAGTGCGTTTTACATTTTGGTACATTGCTTTGCCGTCCTCTGCAAAACAACAACATGAAATGACCACATTTAAGGTCTTGTGGAGAAAGTGAACGCACGACGGTGAATTTTTCATTTTCTTTCTGAACTTGTACGTCACTCCTACCAATTTGGTTCCTGGATAGTTCGCCATTTTTGTAAATCAGTGTTGAGAGATTTGAAATAATCGCGAAGTAGCACAAATGAAATAAAGATATATTTTCGGGTGACGTTTTCGTTGCCATTGCCGTCGTCGTTGCTTAAGCTCCCTATTATGGCTCCTGCTCGCGACATGTGACGATTTGCCGCATGAGACTTGCCATTTACCCAGTGCAACTCAGTTACGGGTCAAAGAAGATCCTGTCCAATTTTATTTTCGCCGCGCTCTCGGGCTAAAGGCCCATGCCCAGCCGGATGACCAGTTGCTTGGTCGCTCGGAATGGTTTATCCAGCGAAACGAAAATAGAACCTGATCGAACGTTAGTGACATGCCGTTATCCCTTGCCGTTGTATTGCTGGCATTATCCAGGTCCCAGAGGTTTTATTTTTTCACCTTCTTCTTTTTCTTTTCCCAAATACATGTGTTCGTCTAAGTTTTTTCCCAGGGATTTTTTCCTCAATCGATTTTTCCAGTTTAAATAACTTTTATGTCAATATATGTCATTAATTATTCGCTTATCAATTTGTAGTTTTGCACCTGTAAATGCTTGTTCGTTTCTACGTATATCGGCCATGGCATTTTGGCCGGTTCTCCAATATGTCTTTCGGTTACAATTTATAACGTTACATGGTGTCGCTGAGTGGCTTGATCGATGGCTTTTCTTCACTTGCTACCGGCACCGAACTGAATTAATGACTCCAACGTCGCCAAAAAATGGAGTGAGTGGAAGGAGATGTGGGAACATTACAGTGTCGCTTCAGAAGTGAACAAAGAAGAAGGTGACGTTTAAGTCAGTAAGTAGCCGCGCTTTTAAATCAGCTGTGAATCATTTGATCGCTGCGCGGGCGTAACTGCACTTCGCCAAATCGCTAATAAATGCGCTTTTCAGTTAATGCTATCATGCCTGATGATATTCTAAGAGATAGGATTATCGTCAGCATTGCGGACATTAAAGTGGCTTCTGCGTGAAATAATAAATAAAGTTCTACTGAAGTTCTACTGAAAGACGAACTTTAACTTACAAAGACTCTGGATGCATGTAGTGCTCCAGAGATGTCTCAAGCACAGATTAAGGCAGTGAACGAACTCAACCCGTCCAACGTTCACTTAGTCGAAGAAAACAAGTCTTCAGAAAAAATTCGTCGGACTTACCACCATCTGCAAATCAACTTCGTTATCCTTGTCGATTCTGAGAACAAAGCGCAAGGGTAAACGTGAGGCATGCCTTGCGTGGACCATTTTGTAAAGAATTGTCCCCTTTCTACTACCTCTGATATAGTTTCATTACTTGAGGAAGAGGATGCTGAGGATGAGTTGCCAGTTTTCAAACTTTTCGAACATTCAGCCAACCAGAGTCATTGATTTAAATCTTGTGACACTGAAAGTTCCAAGTGCGTTGTAACGTTTTGCCTGTGCATATTTATAAGAAGTCGACCGGTGATTTTGAGCTCAAGCATCTTACTCCAGCCAAGTCCTGATGGTGAAACTCCAAGTTTGGAGAGGATCATTTACTTGTCTGCTGTTGTGCCTTCTGGTGCAGAGCAAGTGCTGTCGTCCTATTTTGGGCAAATCAGCATACGAAGTAATAGTTGTAGTTGAAATGAAAGATCCCGACGCTATTCAGCAGCCTGACCCAAGTGATGGTCAAGTCTCTTCTGTGCTAATCTCGTACCCAGAGTCCTCTGGCTTTTTGGTCGAGTCTGGGTACGAGAGCCTCTTACCAAGAAGCATGTGGTAGGGATGTTTCCCGATGTTTTAGATGAGGGCCTCAGTTTACTGGAGGTTGAGTATCACAACCGACCTAGCGATTCCACCAAACTATTCAGCACGCTCCCTGGCAAGGTCAAGTTGCACTTCGTGCTAAAAGAATGGTTCGGAGGTCATTGAACCAACGTCGTGGTTTTCATCTATACTATCCACATAGGAAGATAAGAATATGTCTAGACCCAAAGGATTTAAACAAGGTTATTCTTCGGGAGAACTATCATATGCCTATGAAGTGCAAAAGAAAGCATGGAGTGATATCAAGGATGCCACCACACAAGCACCGGTTCTTTCCGTTTTTTAAGTCTACGATATGCGGTTACCCTCCAATGCGATGCTTCTGACACAGGGCTGGGATCGGAGCCGCTTTGTTTCATCTTCAGCAGCCAGTAAGTTTTGCAACTAGATCCCTTACTCAAACTGAGACCAGAGGGAGTGGCGAAAATCGAGCTTAAGCAATGGGCCATCTCCGAGTTGCTTTAAACTCACTACTAAAGCGAGGCTTCGTGTATAGTGCATAGTGCCGTCAAAATTGGATTTCACTCATGTATGCAAACACTTATCCTCGCTTTCGTAATTAGGGTCAAAGCAACTCGGGAATGCAATGGCCCATTCTTGGCATTGTGAGGATGACGCGCTTGCAAGCATTCCAGAGGAGGAGGATCATTATCATAAACTCAATTTAAAGGGTGATAGGCTTATGGCAGAGATACATAATCAATTGAGATATTGTTCCTAACAAATTTTTATGCTCCCCCCCTCCTCAACATCCATTTCCCTCTCCTCCTAGCTGGCTGGATATGCTAATGAGTGCATAAGAAAAATTATCATAAATCTATAAATATTTATAGCAAAACAGGACTGAACTGAGTTAATTGGAAGACTTGAACAACGTATTTTAGAACGCTTTATTTCCTCATTGCTGACCAATCTTTACAATAATAATTTGACGCCAAAAAACGCTCATTGGGAAAATATTATTAACCCCTAGAAAAATATTTGAGGAGTGAAAACTGTGAGGACGCATTACACAGAGCATACGATTTCAGTGCTACACGATACGATTTGTTGGTGTATTTTGACAGCCGATTCCGTTTTAAATTTCGATTGGGCTGGCGGTTGCTTTGAGAGGGGCGGTTTGACTGAATCTGAATCGGGCCAAATTTCATTTCACGAATCGACCCGGCGTAAATCAGGTGTCAAAATAAACGTACGATTTGTGTTCCGTTGCCATCAGGCCGAGAAATCACAGCGTGTAAACCGACGTTAAGTTGCGACATTTAGGATGCGTTCGATTGACCTTATTCCGGAATAACTGTTAAATTTCTCTTTTTAAGAAATTTGAGAAGCCAATTCTGCAAACTATCGCTGACACAAGAGAATTTAACAGCCGTCTCGTACTCTAGTAACTCCTAAAACCTTTTATGAGGGACTTCTTGTTCTTGTCATCGTTGTATGTATTCCTATTCCGGAATAGGGTCAATCGAACGCACCCTTATATTGCATAATGGAAAGATTCTGTATCAAATTTGCATCAATTGGCCCTTAGTGGCTGGGCATGTTGGAAAAATAACGTGATTTGGCCTAGCTAGAAAACTATCACACAACTTATGCTGGCAAATTAAAGTTCACTACACAACTAATACAATCTGAGTACAGCACTATATACACATGTAATAACATGCTGATTATCAAATGTACAAGAATATGCTATAAATAAGCCCTTTAAGGACTAAATCATATTCTACTGGTCCAGGATTACCTAATATAAATTAATGTACATGAATTCATGTATCTGCAATTTAACACAATATAATTTTCTGTGCAAACAGTGTGTTGAGGAATTTGAAAAATCTCACATTTTACACAACCACAATTTGACTCCACATTCTTCACATTTACAACGTTTGTATCCCACTCCACCCCACCCCCCTCCCCCCCCCCCCACCACACACACACACACACTTTCTCCCATCCACGCTCAACAATTTGATTGGCTGTGCTTACCATTTACAGGGCTAGCCAATATGAGTATAGTTAATCGAGGGACTGGTTGTGAAACCTTGTCGTCTTTAAAGTTGATAACAATAGTGTTGTAATTTATGTTGGAAGGGCCGTGACCGTGCAGAATCCTTTCATTTAACGTTCACAAAACGGCTGAATATCTTAGCAGGAATGTTTCTATTGGTCAGTTGCTCCAACACATTTCAAAATCTATTGTGGTCAAGGCAGGGGTTCTAATAGGCCATTTTCATGATGGCATCAATTTACTACAACAAGAGAATTCATTTCGTTTTCGTTTTCAAATTCAAATTTTGTAATCCCAGTGGACAGCAAACAACAATAGCTCTAATTAGCACAAGAAAACAAAATCCAGAAGGATTCTGGTAGTTGTAGTAAAATGGCGTCATAGTGAAAATGTCCTATTACCAGCCAAAGTCTAATACAGTGGGATTGTCATGATCCATGGCCAGCCACAAAAACTGGCTCTTTGATGCCTGCTCATATTTTGGAGTGACCCAAATGTTTCTACAAAAATAAGTCAGTGGTATAAAGGTTCATTATTGCATGCTGTACTCGTCACGTTATTGGTACAGGCTGATTTAGATGGAAAAAAGTGTTGTCCTAATTTCGGCGCTGCCTGCTATTGCAAGGATGATAACATGTCTTGATATAAGACAGTGTAAACCTGCCCATAGCTCAGTGATTAATAAGGGAGGGTTTCAATAAGTTTGTTTTGGTACTGGAAAATCAAACGCGAAGATCCCATCTTGTAGCCTGCACGCAGACATCTTCCATCTTCTTTCAAGGCATCTTCACCCAGGCTAATAACTTGAAGTCTTAATTGATGGTGCAAATAATAAATATCACCCTCTACAAAAGGCTACTAGACTTGAAAAGGATGGGCGGACCCCACAAGAGGAATCAAAGACCATTAATTTCTCAAGAGAGAGGTAGACATCCAGAGGGTAATTATGAGCACCTTTTGGCCCCCTTAACAGGAAATGGATTAATATCTAGTAAGATAGTTTTCATACAAATACCTGGATCAAGGTCATTTTTCGAAAACAGAAGAAAAAGTCTTCTTAACCCCTGTTTTACAAACAAACTAGAAGAAAGAGCATGATTGTGTAGTTTGAATAGGCTTGTCCCGTCGCATTTTACTTCCTTCTAGGAGAGTTAATCAACACTAGATGTTTCCTCATCTGGTTGATCCTCCACTGGTGCAAGAAGATTGTTTTCCTCTAATATCTTATCAATGTCATCACCTGAAGTGAAGAAAAAATGGGACAGTTCAATTTAGATACTGCTACCAAAACAAAAATGACTTGAGCAAGCCCAATTTTAAAAAATCCAGCTAGATTTATTTCATCTTTTTTGCGCAACTGACAAAAAAAATTGCCAGTGATGTTCAAAGGTGTACTGCAATTTCAGACAACCTGACAAGAAGTTCAGAACGTGCCAGATATAATCTGACATGCCAGCCCAGATTTTAACCCTTTCCTGCCCGAGGGAAATGTCGAATTTTTCTAAATCGTTAACTATGAACTGGGAGACCACATGTGATATACCATTTAAAAGGTATTTTCTGGGGTGTGCTATAAATCACACCAACAGAGATGGAGGAGGTCACATATTAGAGTGAGAAAAGTCCAAAACGAAAGAAGAAAAACATTGAAAATTTTCCTATTCGTTGTACATATTGGGCATCCCCCTAAACTATAGCTTAATGTACAGCTTTTAGTGCATTGCTTGTTGTAAGATATCAACTGGACCCTTAACGTACAAAGGAAAAAAAATCCAAAAGTTTGAGGGGTGGTAAATCAAGTCTCATATAGGAGGGGGGCATGATTTTATGCCTTCAATTTGTAGATCTTTCCAAGATCTTTTGGTCGTGCAAATTTCACACAAATTGACCAAATACTGAGCTCATAATTATTGTGTCTTGTGCCATATGGCACTCTTGGGCAGGAAAGGGTTAAGACAGCCCATCAGGTCTGTCTTGCCTATAAATGTTTATTGTAATGTTGAATGAATGAATTTCTAGCCAAAAAAATACAATGATATCACACAGATTCTCTCTTACCCTCCATATCATGCAACAACAAAAACTCATAAACAAACCCTTGTACAAAAAGGCCAACCAAGTAGTGCATTGATCTATAAAATGAATCATGTAACAAAACTTTGTAAACATAGAGGACAAAATGTCAACTTACTTGAAAAATATTTCTGAAGGACATCCAGGACATCTTGCCTTTTCATAGCCACCAGTGCTAGAACAAGTTCCTCAAATGTCAAATCAGGCTCGCAATTCTCAATACTTCTAAACAGCAATTTTGTTGGACTTTCTTCAGTGGGTTCAAAGATCTTGCCAAATTTTTCCTGGGGAATTTTGAGTTCTCTGGCCAAATGCCTCCAGTTAGGTGCAGGAGAGTCTTCATTTAACAGACCAGTTATTTGATCCAGCAGGTCTGAATGATCAAGGATGTCTTTCACAGGTTCATCTCCTTTAAACAGTTAAACAAAATTGAGTGTTAAGTAATCAAAATAAATGGTTAGATGTTGTGCATGAGCCAAGGATTGTGGATTTTTTTTTAATTCTTTACCCAAACACGACACAGAACAATCAAATTAGCACTAACACAACACAACACAACACAAGAAAGTAATATTAATAAATAAATAAATAAATAAATAAACAAATACTGAAAACTGGTATAAAAATAAAATAATACAAGGGGGGATTTGTTAAATAAAGTTTACTAGAGAGTTACCAGAGTATATCATAGAACTAGGGCTCATAATCAAGCTTGTGGAGTTACAGAACAATTTTCAATTTTCTGTTTCAGTTTGATTCTATTTTATTGTAACATTTCCAAGCATTGTGGAGGTTGTGGATCCCTAGGCCACTATCATTCTTTTCTTGTCTATTTATCATATTCTGACTTACGAACATGTTCTTGCACATCTGATAAAGATAATAAGAAATAAATAAACAATGTCACAGAATAATACCTGGAATTCCAGCTTTTTCCAGAATGGTAAGAGCATCTTGTCTGCCAATGGAAGCCAAGGAACCTTTTAACTGATCCAAGGTCAACTCAGGGTCAAATATCGGGATATACTTCAACAGCATCAAGGATGAATTATGCCGTTGATGAGAACCAAAATTCTTTAACACACGGTGTGGAACGTTTAGCTGCAGTGCTAGATGCTTCCAGTTGTGTGTCTTCTTTCTGTCAAGTTTCAGCGCCATCCTTCCAAGGATGTCTGTATCATCTCGTTCAACAAGACTGGCAACAACACTTTCATTGCTGATAATTCCACCTAAAGAATACAAGAAACTTGTGTAACGGCTGAAATTTTCCTATCGACAATACAGAAACTGCATTACAGATAGATGATTTGAACAAATGGCTGACCCACTGTCCTGACTATTTGATTGACATTCATTCGGTTGATTGCATCATGGATTGACTCATTATTTGATAATTGACTGACTGACTGACTGACTGACTGACTGACTGACTGACATCCATCTGGATCAAGCAAAACTGTAGTCTGGCTAATACTCAGTGTTAGAAAAATATTCATTGCATATGGAACTCTAACAAATGTAACAGTAGTTTTATTTCCTTGCAAACCTGTGATTTTCCTGTCAAGTAGATGAGCTACATCAAGCCTGTGAATTTCCTTGAGGGCCTCCTTAATTTCTTCAATGGTTAGCTGAGGTTTTGTTGCTGACAAGAATACAAACAAATCTTCAGTGGGACTTGTCGCTGAGAAGGTACCGCAATGTTCATATGCCTCTGGGGGTATGGCAAGTAATTCCGCCAGATCTCTCCAACAAGGCACTCTACCATACTGGTATTCAGTGTCCAAGCACATTCCAAGATCTCTCAGAATATAGGGGTTGTTGGTCACTGTCTCAGTAAGAAGGGCATCTGTCAAAAGAAATCAGTAGAAATATCAGCACAATCAACAGAATTAAGTAAGGTCAATACCTCACACCCTGGTTTGTAAATCATCTAAATCTATTTAAAAGCTACACTCTGTCTGAAAAGATCAGCTTTTAGAGAAACTTTTAACAAAAGCATCCAGTGATGTTATGCTGTATATGGCTGTGAGATGAACATTCCAGAGACTTAGTGGTGCTAGCTGGAATGCATGAGAAAACAAAAGTTAAGAGACAGCTGAGTAGCAAATTACAGTAAACAGCATCTACGGGAGATGAGTTAATCTCCAAGGTCCATGATAGCCAGTCACTGCTGGGAATAGTAGAGTGTCTAATGTACCATCATACATGTAGCTGAAGGGCGGGGTCCAGGCAGGGGAGGGGTAAACTCCTACATAGATGTATGGTACCAGAGGAAATGGCTCTTAAGTTGTTTTTTGGTTTTAAGTAAAGTACAGCCTTTGGGTAAAGGTATATTTTCCGTGAACAACCAAACCCACAACTACATGTATAACATCAGGCATGCATTTTTTTTCTTTTCACTTACCTTACTGTAGAAAAAAAAGGGCAATATTATGTTTCCTGTATCGAGGTTTTAAATTTTCCGATTCTGGGTTAACTAGTGCTTCATCTCTTACAAGTTGGCTTTACTAGTGCTTCATCTACTACAAGTTATTAATTTTTTTTTCAGTTGTTGTCTGAAGTTTTCCCTTTACATGCTTTCTTTCTCTCTTTTTTCCTCTGTTTTCTCTGTGAGCTTTTTCTTCTTTCTTTCTCTCTTTTACCAGTTTTCTCTTTTAGCACTTAAATTAGTACATTCAATCCAGTAATTTGTGAGGGAATTTCTCAGAATTTCTCAAAGGATGATTTCAACCACATGTAAACGTCTGCTGTACATTTGTTATCTGCATTCGTTGCTACACTACACTTAAACGAATGAAGCATGATTACAACACAACTTTTCATTACTGATACCTGCATCAACTCGCTGCAGAACAATAGTGTTCTCAAGTAATAACTGATCCTCAGGTTGCACTTCTTTATTATACAGTATGTCAGCTTCATTTTGTACAGAATCAACGGCAGTGTCCACCACAGTTCCTAAATCCTGTCCAGTTGTCATTTCCAAGGTATCAGCATTTCTGAAATCAGTGTTCTCAGGGGAAAGGTCGCCAATGTGTGTTCCTGCATCGTTCTCGTAAATTTCTGCAGTCTTCTCTTCTAACGAAACATCAGAATTCTCCTTTATTTCAGCTACAGTAGTTTCATTTTCAACTCTTTCTTCAAATTCGTTCTGTGATATAACAGTTTCAGCTTCAGTTGGTTTTGAAGAACATTGTTCTTCATGTGCTGCAATGCTGTCAACACGAAAATCAGTTTTAGCATATTTGTCAAAATCTTTTATTTCATTGCATGGAACTTCCACATTGTTGTTCGCCTCAGTTTTTTCCAAATTTAACGGAATATAAACAGCACTTTTTTCTTCTTCTTTAGCTTCATTTTCAATTTCTGGATTCATTTCTAGATTATCTTTGCCAACAGATGTTTCTGAGCTTGCTGAAACTTCAAATGAAGAATCTCTTAGAGGATGCTTGTCAGACATATCTTCACCGCTATATTGGTGTTTGTTCAAATGTCCATCATCGCTGGCCTCAGTTACAATGGCATCGTCAACTGGAGGACTAATACAAATAGAAATATCACAATTGTTGTGTCTTAAGCTATTGTCCGTCCTTTCAGAAAATGTACACGTTTCCTGATCATCTTGGATAACTACAGATTTGTTGCCTTGCGAAATCTCCTCATAGGTTTCCATGGTAGCGTGGACAAAATCCGTTTCATTTCCAAATTCTGGCTTTGCTCCAGTAAGATCAGTCTCTTCACTCTCTGTATATGCACACGCATCAACATTGTCTGAGACAGCAAATTCTTGATCTACCACAGAGTCACCTGTGCTTGCTTCCGTCATCTTCTCATCTTCCTTATCTGATAAACATGCAACAGATAAATCCCCAGTGTCCTGTTGATTTGTTGTGGTCAAGTCCTGCCTTTCACATGGCTCATTTTCTGTGACTTGTATCTCAGAGTCATTACGCTCTATGCATATAAGGTCTTTGCCACCAGTAATTTCCATAGGTGCAGGAGTAACACCCCCTAGAAAGAAATTTTGAATGATAAATAATCTGTAAAAAATTTCTTAGATGGGGGCAATGTGCAATTCCAGAAAAAATCCATACCCACCTCATGGGAGGTCATTGGAATTTCCTAGGGGGAGGGGGGTCTTAAAAGTAAAAAATTTACAAGCAAAGTACATATGAAGCTAAACTGGAATTTCTTGGGGGGAAGAGAGGGGGGTGCAAAACAAATAACCTTCCATAGGGGGAGTATGGATATTTTCTGGAACTGCACAATGTTAAAATATTGATTTGCATAAATTACATAAAGTGGTAAATATCGAAACAATGCTGCAGTTTTCTTATCAATATTCAATCAATATTCTATGTCTTATAGAGGTCCAGTTTTGTGGAATCATTTGCCAATTGAATGTCGTATGGCGAATAGTGTGAAAAGTTTCTCCAGGATGATTAACAAACTTACTTTGGTCAGAGACATGGACTTTTCTAACTTATTCTGTAGAAGATAGATCCCCCTTGAAAGGAGTTTTTAGGTCTATGATTTTAGCAGTTATACAATACCATCAATAAAATTATTGAATACTTGTTTATTGTAAATAGTAAATTTCAATGTTATGTTTATACATATAAGAAGGCATAAGTCTTATTTTACTTTACAATTTTATTACAGTTATTGTTTATGTATCTTTTATATTATTTACACGACCCCACAAGCTGTATAGCTTAAATACTCATCGTGTCAAAATAAAGGTTTTACTTACTTACTTACTAATAATGCAAAAGCACAGTTATGTTCTTGAGGTAAAGGTTGGGGGAGCTTATCTATTATCAGGCCTCAAGAAGGTGGGGGTGGGGGAGAGCTTGTCTGTCTAGTATATTCATTTAAGTGACATCATCTCCTGTTTCAGTACACATGAAACATGGCTTGTCTTTCTATGAGTCTGACCCAAAAGCTACACTATCAGGACTTTTGTAGACCCAGCTTACAGGGAGCTTCTTCGACCTCACCTGGGCTTTCTTCCACCTGAGATGAAACTTCCTCTGTACTACAAGGAGCTTCTTCTCCTCTAACATCAGGACCCTCTCCCATTACACCAGGTTCTCCTGCTTTGTTATGCTCTGATGCCAGCTCTGGACTGTCTTCCTCAACAGAGTCAGTCTCATTGGCTTCTTTTTCAGTCTCGCTGGCACCTATTCCTGCCTCATCAAGCCTGCCATTATGATTGCCCAGGCCTTCTGTTTCATCTGGACCTTCTTCTGTTCTGTCTGCAGGACTTCCACCTGTCTTATGGATCCCTTGTGTCTTACTGGATCCCTCTCCTGTCACATCAGGATGTTCATCAGCCTCTTTGGAACATATTTCCTCCCCCTGACTTTCTCCTACTTCATGAGGACTTCCCCCTGTCTTTTCAGGAAAGTTTGACCCCCCTTCTTCAAAATCACACTCACCGTTAGTGGTGCTATCTGAAGACATCAGGAGATTTTCAGTTTCAACTTTCTCAACTCTGTTACTGTCCGGATATTGTTTGATGTGATGAATTGCATTACTGCCATCTTGTGTTATGTTTGTTTTATCACTTTCCTTCTGTTTTACCTCACCATGGACATGGTACAAACTGTCACTCTCAATAAAAGGAGTTTCAGGTGGTGTAGGGTTTGTGAATTCAGACTCACTGGGGAAATACTCTGAAGATGGCAGTATGTTATTTCCTTGCAAAATGAGATCTTCTGAATTTACTTCAACTTTGTTAAGATTATCAGTTGACTCAATCTCATGAAGGGCATCACCATTGGCATGTCTTTCTTCTCCCAAGTCAACTTCTGGTTCTGTAAAACCTTCGTCATCTGCAGCATGGACATCATCTCTATTATTTAACAAAGGTACCACGTCTCCTTGGCCATTCTCTTAAAAATAAGACAAGATAAAAATTACTTTACACTCCAGACAAAACTCTGGACACAATTTACAGTAAAATTTAAAAGTTGTTAAGTATACTGATCCTTTGAAAGGGTTGAGAACATATGATAACACTATAAATATTTTGGAATGTTTAATGTGGTGTGGAAAGAAAACCAATCAGATGCGAGAGGAAGAAACTGCAAGCTGTAGCAGGAGCTTTATTATAATAATTAGTTGTTTTTGTGATTTGTGATCTTTTTTGTGGTTTGATTTTACCTCTGCTCGGTCACAGAACAATAAACATTCCAGAAATAACAATTCTTAGTGTTCACAGTTTTTGTAGTTGGATATTAATCAGTACACAGAAGTGAGCCTAAAATAATAAACTTGTTTGCTTATATTATAATAGGTTACTCTTCTTGTGGCACTGGCTTCTGCATAGCAAAGACCTGACCTTAAAGCCGGGGACCAGGTCAGCTATTTTCAGTAACATTTTAAAAAGCCAAAAATCCAAACAATGGGAAGCTAAAAATAGTACTGTCTCCAAATTTTTTTTGGTTAAAAATTACCATTCTTGTTCTGTAAAACATTTTAAGCCAGGATTTTATATTTCAGGAAAGTTTCAGACGACAGACAATTTGACTGTTTCCTGAAAGTCGCAGATGTTGTCATTACTGGACTGTTAGTGAAACAGGGAAAAGACTTGCCATTTTGTCATTCCCTTGGAAACAGTTAGAATCTACATTTTCACATGTCAGGAATAATCGGCAGGCACTGAAGAAATCTAAGATGTGTTGGGGAAATAGTTCTAAGTGATCCCGATTTTTCCGATTTATGTCCAGCCCCCGACCATCTCAGAAGATCGCAGAAAGTAAAGTTCAGTAAAATTTGGAACAGTCTGAATAGCCTGCGAAGCAGTCGTTTCCATTTCCTTCAAGCCAAGCGGGGCAAGCGCGCGAGGGCATTCGGCAAAAAGGAGCAAAAAAAGTAGGAGCGGGGGGGAGGGGCGGGGAAGGGAAGGAAACGCCTGCCGCTGCACCCAGACTTTTTACCGAACGCCCCCAAATGGCTTGGCTCCCTTGGGGCCTACACTGTCAATTCAAATGTCACATGAGAACCAATCATTTTTAACTTCTGGTAAATCTGAGCGAAAACATGCAGAATCGCAGCGGGCAACTTGTTTACTTCAAGTTGTGGTATTTTAGAAGATTTTCTCGAACTGCGACGCTCGAACAAAGCGTAGATAAATTACCCAAGACAAATTTTACTTATGTTTTAGAACATCAAATCATTTGTTTACAGCTGGAATTAAAGACAGAATGAGCTTGTCCCACATGACTAAAATACTTCCTCGCGTTTCCAGGAAAATTTTGTACTTCGCGTAGCTTGTAATACAGAGTCATTCTAAATATTGAAAACTTCCTTTTCAGACCGTGGTTAGAACTGAAATTTTCTTGCAAAGTATTTACTTGAGCCCTCTTCAATCTATTTATGATTACAGAGTTTGGCTAAAAATTTCTTTGTTCGTACGCGAAACAAGCTTTCAGACTAGCCAATTTTGCTTTCAGCTTTTCGTGTCTTTGAGACCGCCGACAGCCAGAACAAATTTTCTTGAATTTTTAAAAATTCCGGCAGGATTTCGAAAAACGAATGACACCATGTTTGTTGAGATGATAATACCTACCAACAAACCAAAGCGCAATGAAAACTATATTTTGAGTGTGACCGAGAATTTTGATTTTGTTTGATGTTATTAATAGACATTCGCTCTCGCTTTCCGGTTTCAACTGAATTAACGTATCTCCCTGCGAAAGTAGTTTAGCCGTTTCCAAAGCAAAGCAAACTCAAAATCGAAAGGACACTCAAGAGAGAGTTCTTTTCCACCTCGGCCGTAACTTCATCTTTGATAAACGGTTAACCAGATGTCGTTTTGGTCTATGAGTTTGATTGACAGACGATTGGTCAATGGTAATGCATCATTGCCTCCCGTTCGCTGACAAACGGTGTTCGGTAAAATGTCTGGGCTCAGCGGCAGGCGTTTCCTTTCCTTCCCCCCCCCCCCCCCCCTCGCTCCTACTTTTTTTGCTCCTTTTTGCCAAATGCCCTCGCGCACTTGCCCCGCTTGGCTTGAAGGAAACGGAAACGACTGCTACGCAGGCTACAGTCTGAACAAAGCAAAATCCCAGATCACCAAGGGGTTTTTCCGGCATAAGAATTTAACCATGCCATATAACTATTAATTAAGGCCTGTTCTTTCCTCGAGAATTCACAAAAAACCTTGTTTTTGGTGTTGGGTGAGCATCTTGCTCATGATAAAGTGTATATATTCCTCAATATCAGAGTAATTTTGATGAAACAGCAGCAAAATCCCCATGTCCTAATTAAATAGCTTTAATTAATCCTAGTCAGGAAATGATTTAAAAGTGTTACAGCATTATATAAAAAACTTTTTGCAAAAACAGATTAATACTAAAACTCAAGTTTTCCCTTGTTAATTTTTAAATGTATCAAAACCTTTTGAAATGTTTTTACATTTCACAAAAAATAATCTTTGCTAGTATAGAGAACCACATGATTTTCAGTGAAGTTTGGAATAAATGAGCATGAGTAAATTTTTCAACGGCAAAAAAAAAATTGCACAAGCCCGCAGGGTGAGTGATTTGTAGCCTTTGAAAAATTTCTGAGTGCTTATTTATGCCAAATTGTACTACAGTGGAACCTAGATTTTACGATATGGCAAGGGGACAGCAAAATCATATCGTTAAATCGGGATATCGTTGAAAACGAACTCCTGATTTATAAATAACTTTTGCCGGGACACAGAATGTTGCTCGTTAAATCGGGAATATCGTTAGATTGACGATCATAAAATCAGGGTTCCACTGTAAAAAAATCATGTGATTAGTTGTTAATAAGTTACAAATTTCAACAAATTAGATCTGCACTGGAAATGTCATCGTTTGCACCAGAAAACTTCACTTTTTTTCACAGTTTGGGATAAATTGACATACTTGTAGCCAATCATAATACAGAAATTCTTGTATGTAAATTATTATAAGCTAAACAAAGCATTTTCCTTATATTGTTTAACTGAAATCAAACAAAGGATGAATGTATCTGCCGCATATACACAGTTGTCCTATTTTCCCCACAAGGCAGCTATTATCTTTTAGCAACCAAACAAGGAAAAAATAGGCACACATGCAGACTAGCAAATTCAACAGCTGAACTAGTTTTTACTTCAAAAATAGTGCAAAAAAGCCACCAAATGTTACCCGTAATTATGAGAGAAGTGGTATAACCAGAACGAACACAAATCGACAGATAACAACCAACATTACCTCAGCTAATTTGAAAACATGTATATTTAATGCATGCATAGGCAGGAATATTTACATAGTCCCATGCAAACACAAAAGAAAATTGAAACTTTGAAAATTTCTGTGACCCGATGACAGAGCCACAATAATAAAACTCAATTATGATGCATCATGCTGTGTACACATTAAACCACAATTACAGAAGAAATATCCAGCAATAAGAAAACATGTTTACAAAGCGTCATGTACAAATTCACTGTCACCCAATCAGAGAATACTATAGATGTGCACCTGTACATTGGATACACAAAATTCAGTTTAGGAAAGAAATTTTGTTCCATCTCCCAATTTAAAGTTTTCCATAATTTTTACGCACTGATAACCAGTTTAACTGATCATGCACAACGAAGAAGTGATTAATGATATTGCTTCAAGGCTCACCTCATATAGTCATTTAATTAAGCTTACGCTTTAAGCTTATATTACTCCCAAAACAAGTAATTAAAATTGGAAGAGGTTTTAAAAATTGTTGGGAAAATTAGGGGCAATTTAACTTGGAATATATTCCCGTGATGCCCAAATGAAAGTAACAGTAATCTGCGCTTAAATTAAAATTTAAGCCGATCTCAAATGAAATGCTAATCTTACCCGTTACCGAGGTTTCTGGCAAAAAGACAGGCGTCACACAAGTGTCCGCAAAATTTCGAAGAAGTCCAGCGAATTCGCCTTTGTTGGTAAATATTACTGCACCAATTGGAGGTATTTCTTGGTTGAAACTCTTCACAAATCCACTAAAATCCTGCAAAGTAAACCCCCTTGTCTCTGACTCGTACACCAGTTTGAAAGTTTGAGTTGAAAATGCGGAGTTCGTCGACTCGCTGAATAAATCGCGAATAACATGGCAGTACAAACCGTCGGTTAGCTCTTCAGTAGATTTATTTTCACTATCATAGCAGTCTAGCGGTCGAAATGTTTGCAGACTGCCTTTCTTGACCATTTTCTTCAGAAATCCGCGCTTGTCGAGTGGCTCAACAGATACAAAGGTCAGATAAAGATCTTGGTCAAGATCATCAAATCGCCGACCAACAACGTCCTTGACTTCGGTCATTTGCTTCATCTCAAATGTTTCTAATCCACGTTTGTCTTTGCTCAAAAATTCCGCTACGAAGATCTTGTCTGAAGCCAAATCGTCTCGACACAGCACCACACTGGGAGCTACAATGAAATAACTGCATTTCCAACCCCACGAAGATGTGAGCCTTTCACAGTGGACCACACAGCCACTGCCCTTTGTAGCAAAACCCTGATTCCCGGGAAGCTTTTCTTTGATTCTGCAAACAGCAAAGTCTGCTTTGTTCATGGCTGTATAAATGACCAGCCAAGCTTTCCAGGTAAATAACTATTCATGAAACGACGTCAACAAGAATCCTCAAAGCAGGAATGTTTTGCCACTTGAGAATGAGACAGCCATTTTTATAATTGCCCCTCCTACTTATTACCAGTCTTTCACGGGAGTATCTATTTTTTGCGTCATTTTGTCGCACTTTTATTGTCGCGTTCAAACTTTGTGTTTGCGGTAAACTCAATCGAAGGTGTAATCAGAGCATTTTGGGAGCCTCTGGGGAGCGATTTGTTGCAAATTCCCCAAATCGCCGCCAAATTGCACGAAGGTTCGAATTTGTTCACATCTCTGTGATTTCGCGGTGACAAATCGCGCTAAAATCGCACTAAAATACTCCCGAAATCGAGCGCGACGTAGTCGACATAAGTTGCTACAAGTACGAAAAAAAATTGCACAAAAAGCCACATGTGTAGACAGCAGTAGATGCTGTTGTCTATCGTTCAAGAACTTCCCTTTTCAGTCGTTTTTGACTTCAACAAATAAACCATAAACTGCCCCATATTCAAAATTCCCCATTTTGACTGACTTTTTTTTTCTTTTCTTTTTTTTTTTAATCTTTGTTTTCAGGACGCGTTATATAAGTGCCGCACTATAAATTTTTTAGCCATTTTAGTCTGAAAATTGGGAGACATTTTAACCTGTTTGGTGAAAGCAAGATTTTAGAGGCCACAGGGTTTGGGGAACCGGGAGGAACACTCTGCCAAAACTAAGTACTCGGAGGCATACTCCTCCGGCGTTACTGTAAGCTCCATTTGTCCTATTAAAAATATGTAGTGCAAGTTTTAATCACGATGTGGCGCGGTATGTATTGTAAACGGGGTTGCGTTAAGTGGTTGCGCCTCGCATGGATCTCGTTGCCCCGCTTTGAGCAATACCCCTTGGACCACCCATTTGTTTCTTGTATTTCTATTTTGATCTTTGTTTTGTTGTTGTTGTTGTTGTTGTTGTTGTGTCCAATAAAGCTGATAAAATAAAATAAAACTGGTCACATTATTCGCACGACAAGACCACGGGTGATTATCTGCAGTAGAATGGGCAGGGGGAGGGGAGGGAATGGGACGGGGCGTAAGGTATTGAGGGGACTTCGTGATTCATCCTCTTTTGTGTTCAGTGAACCGTTATTTGTTGAAGTGCATGATATGTGTGCATATATTGTCAGATCATTCGGAAATAACGGTCCATCTCAGAAGACCACAGCCGGCCCTAAGCCCATTGATTTTCCCTCATGTGCCAAGATCATAAGCGCGGCTGGAGTAAAGGATCGATTAAACATGGCTGCCGATAAAGAAGAGGGGTTCAGTAAGCGACTCGATGACCATGCAATGTGACATAGGCCAGCTGTAGGCAGTGACCATCAAGATGTACTATCCGCCGGGGAGGGGAGGGTATCCTTGAAATTTTAGAACACGGCTTATTACAACTTTTAATTTTTCTAGCTGAAAACTGTAACTGTACTTGTAAAATAAATTTACATGTAAAATTAAAAACGGATTTCCACGCAGATACCACTGAGCTAACTCGTTTACAGCGTGAAGACTGTTTAGTTTCTATTTTAATTTTTACCTTTTAAAATCACCCTAGTTCACCGCACGCATGTCCGTTCTTAGAACTTCTTTCTTTTCTCCTTTCATTTGTTGTTTTATTCGTATGTTCCTATATACCATAGTTAGTAGAGGAAACTATGTATATACAATTTAAATACTATATCCAAGTGCAAATAAACTGAAACTGAACTGAAACTGATAGTACCTGCGATATATTTGGACTGAGGATTGCCGCTCAAACATCGCGTCATATTCCACGATTCTCGCATGACGCAACCACTATCTTTGACGAAAAATACAGACTGATGGCAAAATTAGCAAATTGTCACTTAAGAGTGAGGCTCCTCAGAGGACCAAGCGTGCTTTAACGCCTTTCCCCATTTTACCAGAAGAGTCGGAAGAGTTTTGAGGAGTCAGATGGTATTCGAGAAAAACTGGAAACAAGCAAACTAAAAACAGGATGGTTGTTCCCAGAATGGATACACCAAAACAAGGCTGGACACCTTATGATGTTTACACAATGCAGTATTCTCAATCGTGATAAGCCCTGCTGAAGGAGTGGATATATAGAAGAGAACAGAAGCCCAGTTGTTGGGAAGAGAACTGAGAAAATAGAGCTTCATTTAGGCGGGGAACATCCATTTTGGGGGTTTAGCATCGATCTACACTATTTAGCTATCGGTCTATTAAGCTTTAAAGCACTGTTTTATAAACGGTTAGCTGTCATTTGTTGTCACGGCAATTCTCTGAAATATTTTAAAAATTACCATTTTATCAGCTAGCCATCTTTGGTCCAGTGGATGTGAATAGGAGATATGAAGCTAATAAACCGGGTTCGAGGCGTACACGAATTTGATCTTTTTAGCAAACTTCTTTTACCGTTTGAAATAAGATTTCTGTTGTGTAAGAATCGTAAGGTGTACAACCTTGCTTTGGATGGTGGGGGACATCTTCCTTTATATTTTGGCAGTGTACTTCTCTCAAGTTCTACCCTTATTTAATACTGTTTTCTTGCACCTTCAATTTTCTTTTGCTTTCGTTATTTTTTTGTTACTTCTTATCTATACTCTTTGCTCGGACGGAACAAAGAAATATCATCTATTCTGCACACATTACTTGCCTATGTCAAATTTGGAAGCGAAATTTGATTGTAGTTAACATTAAAAACGCGTCCAGTGCCAATTTTAAAATCCTTCTAACATTGTGTCTAATGTTGTGTCCCTCACTTCGTGTTTCCCATGGGAACGGATATAACAGGCTTAATAGGCTATTTTAGACCGGAACTCCAATATACTATGTTTTAGTTATTCTCATATTTCCACATCACATACTTTCGTGAACAATCATTTAGTAAACATTTGCACGCCTTGCGTGCCTTGAAAAATTTGTATCACCTGGGCGTGACCCAGCCTCGTCCCCAGTCACCCTCAGCGCCCGGTTGAATGTGACGTCACTCATTCAGCTCAACGGCCACCAAGACCCTAAATAATGAAGAATGTTTGGTTTTATCAACATAATTAATAGTTAAATTAACTTTTTTGGTAAAACCAAACATTTGTTTCTGCTCCCCATCGACGCAGCACCACAGTTTCTTTACAAACTAACCGCCTTATCTAAAAGCACCTCAAGGTCTGGGAAAGAGACTGGGAGTTACCCTATCTTTCCTTGTTCTGTTAGATGAGGCTTTAACTGAAAGTACAAATTTTAGAGTGATAACAAAAAAGGCATTTCGGATGACCTTTAAACGACTTCAATTCATGTTACATATGACATACAAATCTGCATACACCATGATAATTTGGTTCCCAATGTCACTTTTTTCGTCCAACTTCTTTTGCGATTTCATGATACTCCAGTTCTTCTGCGTCATTTGCTTGAATGTGTGCGCCTATTCCTGGAAAGAGCTTTTTTAAGGCATCTGCAGTGCTGGCTTGAACCATTTTCTTGTCAATCAAGCACTTGTCAGAACACCTAAAAATGCGATATATAAAAAAAGAAAACATCATAATCTCTGACTAATGTGATTTCAGCGAAGACCTGCCTCACGGTCACCCAACTTTAAATAAAGCTATATACAGCTATTAGCACAGTCAGCCGTGTTATTTTGATCCAAAAAATAAGTAAGCTATTTTCTCCAGAAGTACTAGCCTGTGAACAGGCTCCCAAGTGGGGTCTAGGGCGAAGACAAAAATCGAGCTCGGAGAGTACCGCTTTCTTTCTTCCTCGCCCCATACCGCGCTCCGCTCGCCCGGCTCGCCGATTTTTCTTTTCGCCCTATACCCCACCTGGGACCCTGTTCACAGGCCTACGGAAGTACTCAAAAGCATTCATAGTTTCGCCTGCACGCTCAAGCGCTCAACGATGTTATGCATCCTCGGAGGGCCGCTTGTAGCGGCAGTTAGTAGAGTCCTATAAAAAGAGACGGGATGAAATTAAACATAAAAAAAGCTAGCGCGCTACAAGCTTTTCCAAGAGGACTGATCCAGAAAAGGGCTCTTTCGTTCGCTTTTTCAAACTCTTATCACGCTCATGTTTGCCGGGTTATCCTTCGTCCAAACCGAACAACTGGCCCGTGGGTCTCCAACAATGCGATCTTTGCTTCAACTGAGAGACATGATAATATCTCCAGTAAATTTAGCTATACGGCTCTAAGCTGTCCCCTGTTAACAGAATGCAAGCTGAAGAGTTGATTAAGAAGAAACTGCACAAATATACACCATCAGTTCACAAATATAGATTTAACTGCCTCCCTGTTAACTCAGTAAGTAAAGCACCGTGCAGACTGTTGAGCGGGGAGGTCGCGGGATCGAATAGCCTGCGTGGCAGTCGTTTCTGTTTCCTTTAAGCACGAAAGACGCGCGAGGGCATTGGGGCAAAAAGAAGCACAAAAGTAGGAGCGCTCCTACTTTTTGGCTCCTTTTGACCCTCCCCACCGCTCCTACTTTTTTGCTCCTTTTTGCGCCAATGCCCTCGCGCGTCTTTCGTGCTTGAAGGAAACAGAAACGACTGCTACGGCTAGGGATCGAACTCCGGCCGGACCAACACTTAGAATGTTTAAGTGTTTGAAACTTCCTTTTAATGTTACTATCCTAGAATATTTTATTTATTTATTTATTTATTTATTTAATTCAATATTTATCCAGGGGCATAGCTAGAGCTTTTATTTTATTTTTTTTCAACAGGACCTGCATTGATAGCAGTTTTCCTCTTAAAACTGATGCAGCCATCCTGTATAAATATGTTTGAATTATTATTATTAATATTATTATTATTATTATTTATTAATAATAATAATTTTTTTAATATTTTTAGAATAAATAATATAATTCTTTATTAAAATATTCCACACAAATTGCTATTTACAAGTTAAAAGTATATAAAAAAAGCTATTAAGAAACCTATTCACAATTCATTTCGATTAAAAAGAAAGATAATATTTCCAAGCAATAATGTTTTTGTAAAGAAAAAGAAAAAAAACCAAATGTCATGAAGTTTTTAAAAAAAATGAAATTCGGCATTTTAAAATCAGTTCCACTTGATAAAAAGAAAAGAAAAAAAAAATAAACAAAATACGCATCTCTCAAATGGCCCCTTCTGCAGTTTCAATGTCCATGTCCGCGTTCTTGATGTCACGTTGAATTCTTCGTAATGTCCTAGAACCTTTAAGACAGACGAGTGCAGATCTTAACAGTGCGAATGAAATTCGGCTTCTGACCCATGACATGGTTTTGGCATATTGCTCCCCTTTCTTGATAGCAATAAGCTCCGCTAATCGATTATGGTATCTCAACCATTCATTGCCCATTCCGCCGGTTGAAGTGAAGACCAAAGGTGTAAATGTTCCATGCTAAATGTCGAGAACTCTCCTTGAGTACAGGCGCTTTTTCTCATTCTCATGCGTACGATAGATCTGTTGCGGCTCCAGGTCCTTATACGATTCAGCATTGGGGTGGCAAACCCTTACATCAAAGAATGCCGATCGTCGTTGCTCCCAGAACCCACGAGCATGGATATTCAATCTTGCATCTTGTGCTTTGTTGGATCCTCTTCTTAACTGTTCTCCAGAGATGTCTAGGAGGACTGGCTCAGTCTCAACGTCACTGCAAACTGTACTCAGGAGTTCAGCCTCCAGATCTCTGAGCTCATTGTGACGCTGAATGACGAAACCTCCTAGTTTACAGATCATGGAGTTGTCAACTGTAAAAACTTCCCCACAGGCACATGTGGAAGGGATGTTAAAATGTCAAATTATAAAACCCCAAAATTACTTTTGGACTAAAATGCTTTGAAAACGTCTAACAGAAAATCCAAACTTCTAATGTTTTCTTAAAATGATCCTACGCAATAAGGCGTCAAAATGGATTCATTCATGGAGACTTCTTTTATATTTATAGGTCGCTCAATCGAGGTTCCACTGTCTGCTGATTTTACTTTGCAAGAACAACCAGAAGACAATTTAATGGTTGCTATTTCTCGGGCATGGTATAATGGCTCATATACCACGGCCACTAAGCCAATCAATTCCGTGGAGTTAATTATTAAAAAAACTGGATCATTGTATATAATTCAACTCAGGGACTTGATTGGCGTAGCGGCCATGGTATATGAAATAGCGGTCATTAAATTGTTTTCAGGTTGTTTTTGCAAAGTGGAATCAACAAGATCTTGCAATATTTCTTGATTGTTTTTAATAAAACAATTATTCCACTCGCGCTTGTTGGACATGAGATGGTTAAAGTCTCGTTGGCCACCAATCATCTCATATCCAACAAGCGCAAGAGGAATAATTGTTAAATATTCTTCTGCTAACAATAAAGCTTCAGTAACTCACCATTTTTGACCCGTTATTCCAAGGAATGTTCCCCCTAAAATATTAAACAGGCTTTTACATTCAAAATATTAAACATCAAATAACAAATAAAACATGTTTTATAATGAAGGTTCTTAGCAGAAGTATTCTAAACGAGTGTTTTACTTAATTATTGACAGTAGAAGTATTATTCACCATTGCTCAGTTGCTTTTGCCGGATTCTCGGTTTTCACAAAAATTTTCTCATGATTCACGAATCACGGTTCACAAAACAAGACGATCAGGGATCACGACTACAACTGGGCTCGTTTTACTGTCACGAGCTTTTTTTTATTTTATTTATTTTTTATTTTTACTTTTGCTCAAATCACGCGTCACGCATAACCCCTTTATCACCCTGTTACATAGCGCTCCTTGAACCGGCCGACGCGCGCGACTGCATGCAACGCGCTTATTCAAGCGTAATGTATCAGTCAATTCCAAGCGCGATCATCCCCCCCCCGGGCAACCCCCGGGCATTTGACCCCTGTTCGGCTCCACATAGTGGGGCAAGAGGAGGTTGGACACCGATCACGTGTCAATTTTGACCAATCACGTTCGTCGCTCAGCGAGGTCATGGCGGATAGCGTGAAAAATATTCCAAAGCTCGGAACGTGGTATTAATTTCGCTTTTTTCCCCGTTTTTTGGAAAATTATCGGTTGCAAACGACAGCACTGGGTAGCTGAAAGCATTAGCTTCATGATGGTGTAGAAATTTTAAAGGTGAGTTGATTTTCAGTATTATTTTCATCATGTGTTGACGAGGCTGCGAACTGTGGTTGCTCATTTACGTCGTTTTAAGTGTCACATTTTCAAATAGCTCTCTTTCGCGTTTCACTCAGTTACTGGCTTTACTTTTTACATTTCTTGTAAGATCGATATCTGGGCTTTATTTCTAAGTGCTCGCCCCCCCTCGCCCCCGTAACCGTTTCTGAGATATTTCTAGTTGAAATTCGTGAAATTAATTAGTAGATTGCTCGAGGTGTGATATTTTAACAGCAGACACGTGGAAAGCAGTACGCGCTTTGTTCAGAGGAATATTAGCTGTATTATTTTATTGTTATGTTTTTTGTGTTCGTTGTTATTTTGATGAAAGATTTTTGTTTATTATGCATAGATTTTGTCATGGATAACCGCTCAAAGCGGGGACATGCACCACCAAGTGGCCAGACACCAGGGAAGCCACCAACAAAACAAAGAGCGAAAGTGCCTTCAAGTTCAAGGAAAACCTTGTTCCAATCAGGATCAAAACCACCGGTGAGTAGTAACACACCAATAAAAGTGATTATTATTTCAGTGACTGCATTACAAAAAATGGTTTGTCATAATTTCTAATTACAACTTTTTATTTAATTTATCTTTTTTAGCCACTGCATGATAGTAAGTGGAGTGACACTGAGGTCCGTGCTTTGGTCGAATTTGTTGCATTGTATCATACACCCAGTGAGGATGGAGGAAATACTGATGTTTGGCCAGTGCACAAGAGGCAAGACTTCTGGGACAATTGTGCAGATGCCATAGTGCAGCGCAGTGGTGGATGTAGGCGAAGTTGTAAGTATGAAATCCGCATTTAGTGTTGTTGGGATGTCACTATACATTTATAGCAGTGTTCCATAAGTGTTAAAATTTGCATGTCAGAATTAATTTATGATACTGCTGATATTGCATACCTGAAAAACAATATTGATTTGACAATATAAGCATGTACAGGTTAAACTTCACTATTATTTTAGACAGGTCTCTGTAGTACCTGTTCCATGCCTACACTCACAGGCATTATTTTTATATACTCCTATATAAAACAAAACATTACTGGAAACAATGTCTAGAGTGTTATTGATGAGCAGTTTTCTCCAAATTACTAATGTTGAAAAACTCATTTCATTTTAAGGGAATGCCTGTAGGGACAAGGTGCGTCGCTACCTGAAAGCAAAGTTTGTCAGTATAAGTGATGCAGAGGAAGTGTATGGAGTCAATTACTTTGATGACGAATTGTGTCCCGCAGATGTAACCACAGGTACACCAAGACAGCAAGGTGCTACTTTGCCAACTGCAGATTCACCTTTATTGGCCTTCTCTCCACTAAGGAACATACAGGAGCGGAGACTCCCTGGCTCTGTGATGGATGTCATCTCTTCAGGTTTCACTGAATTGACTGTGAGACAGCGACAACAACTCATGGTGCATCTGTTCAAAAAATGGTTAATTCTAGATTTTCATCCAGAACTTAACAGCTCCTATGTACCATCTGATTTATTGCCCCTCCTTGGAAATGCCATGAAAGTTCTTTTTATCAATGGAAAGAACAATGTCATGTATCATGCTTCACGTTGTTTTGGGGAGTTGCGGCCTGGTGAAAACACTCCTCGGATGCCCCTATCCCGTATGCCTTTTGGGTTGATTGCACACAACCTGAGGTTTTTTGCCTCTGACAACACCGCCAATTTGGAAGCACCAGCTGATTACAAATCTTGGTATCAGACGATGTATACCTTGTTTGGAAACAAGTGGGCTGCACTACATAGCGGGCCAATGTGGTCATATACTGACATTGAAGATGACTTGCCCCAGTTGACCCAAACCACAGATATTTTAACAGCAGCATTGCAGCAGACATTTGGATCTGACTGCAGTGACTTGCTGCAGCCAACAACAAGCACTCCAGAACAGATGCCACTCACTGTTGCTGTGGAGACACCAACAACAAGCACTCCAGAGCAGATGCCACCCACTGTTGCTGTGGAGACTCCAACAACAAGCACTACAAAACAGATGTCACCCACTGTTGCTGTGGAGACACCAACAACAAGCACTCCAGAGCAGATGCCACCCGCTGTTGCTGTGGAGACTCCAACAACAAGCACTACAGAACAGATGCCATTGGCTGTTGCTGTGGAGACTCCAGATCTGACATCAAGAAATGTGACATCTCATTTGTGGACTTCAATGAATGACGCAGACAGAAGAGAACAGGAAGGAGCTTCCTTGACCTTACCAGAGCTGGAAGAGATGCATGGTATTCGCCCCAGCTCTTGTAATATGTCAAGTAGAGACAGGAATCCTCTAAATGTAAGATTTTTGTTGCTGTAAATGTATATAATAATATGCGTGTCCAGCCCCAGTTTTAACACAATATTCTCCCTGCTAGTGTTCATTTCATCATGGATTTCAGGATAATTGAGACAGTAATTCAATTTTTTTTAATCAGGGCATAAATTGTTATTGTTGTGGGAAATATGTGGCATAGAACTAATGTTGAATTCCAGAAAGTACACTTATGCCTCCCATGAAAGTTTTTTTGGTTTGACCCCCTCCCCTCCTGCCTCTACAGAAATTGCTGTTTATCTTCATACTTTTCATTTTTAAGGTTTTTGGATTTTGAGCCTCCCCCATACTCCACCTCAGAATTTCCCGAGACCTTCCTTGTTGTGGGTACTGATTGATATTTTCTGGAACTACACAATCTTAAGATTCTCATTCTTCTTTTCTGATGGCCTACAAAACAGTTTTAAACATACCCTTAAATAAAAGTAGTACTGATATGAATGCTACTCACCCGTCTGGTATGATTAATCATTTTAGGCCAAAGTCAATATTGCTGGACCATCCGCAAGGACCATACGAAGAATGGTAGAAAAAACCAGTTACTCTAAGGACTGTGAAATTCAGGTAAAAGTTGCATGAATGTTTATTTTCACAGATCCATTTAATACAAAGATTTGAATCATTGTTTTAGTTCAATTTTGAGTGTTGGACTTAAAAATAACTTGATAAAAATTGAGCAAAACATGGAGAATATTAATTAATGTGCTGCATATAATGGTTCAGCTTAGCAATGCAAAAATTATACTAATAACTAATACTACAAATGTGTGGTCTCAGGAAATATCCATACTCACCCCACAGGGGGTCACTGGAGAAGAAGGACGCTTGAAAAGCCATAGGACAGCATGAAGCTAAACTGGAATTTCCAGAGGAGTGTGTGATTAACAAACCAAAAACCCCTCTGTAGGGGGAGTATGGATATTTTCTGGAACAACACAATCAAAATATACAACCCGGCTTATTCCTACTGGTCATAAACAAATTGCGTTCTGCATAAAAGCTGATTTGATGATAAGGAAACTTAGTACTTATTCACAGTAAAATGTTGAACTTTATTGTAGATGGCAGCATTAAAGCACTTAAAAGAAATCCACCCAAGTGCTCGTTGGTGGATAAAAGCTGACGGAACAGATATCCAAGTTGGGCTCCGTGAATCAATGAGGAACGAGTGGTCTGGTGATGTGGACTGGGGTGATGGAGACCTTAAGAGGAGACATGATGAATATATTCAGTACCTGCAGTTTGTACGTGGTATAGCAGTAAAACAAAGAAAGTCATATGCATCAATTAAAGCTGATTTAGAGAAGCAGGCAGAGAAGATGGTGGGTGAAAGAGCATTTCTTGTTGAGGGACACAACAAAGCCAAACAAACATACGAGTCCAAGAGAAGGCTGCTGAATGTTGCAGAAGATTCCCTCTTTGCCTTAGCGTGGGATGTAGAAGGCTACGCCAAATTGCTGGAGAAAAGTGATGAAATCCAAACATCTATCCATGCGATTTCAGAAAGGATCGATGGCCATGGCGAGAGAGGGAATATTCAGGCTGATGTGGCGGCACTCAAGAAAGAAATGGAACCGTACATCAAAGGCTTGAGCACAAAGAAACGGGAAGCTGCATCACACCTTCTGCTATTCATGCTGAGTGATGAATTAAGGAACTTTAAGCCATATGCCATACCAGTTCGTGTAGTCAAGTACAAGAGTATCACCGATGCCAAGGCACGGGAATTAAAAGAAGAGCTGCGAAATGCAATGAAAGAATGTGGGATGACGACTGTTGGTATGTGTCATATATATAAATTATTAGATTTTATGCATATAAGAAAGTCTACTGATGTACACCTAAATCAAAAAAGGTTGTTGCTGTCAATTGGTGTTTGGTCACTCATTACTCACAGTGCATTCTTAGGGAAGAATAGTGCTTGGCGGCGCTGTGTGTGCGACAGCTGTCATGGATCGCAGTATGCCCACATCATACTCCCAAGATCTAAGATGGCATGTTTTGTGGTTTGTGTTGAACCTCGGGCTATTAGTAGAAGAGGCTACAGGTGTAATGAATGACCAAACACCAATTATTGACAGCAACCTTTTTCGATTTAGGTGTCTATTTATATATGTAGCTATCTGTGTATTAACCAATCCCTGTAAGGCAATGTGAGATTAATTCAGGACATCAATGCTTTGAATTCAGCTTCTTAAAAAGAGTTCTGCTATTAAAATGATGACACTAACTATACATTTTGCACCCTCTAGATGACAGGTTTGTAGTTGGGAAGGTCAAAATTTTTGTGAAGCTCTATATCCTGCTTTTCGCATGTTAATGTGTAACCAGAATTTAACTTGTTGGTAGGATTTGTGACAGATGGTGAGTTCAACTCTCTGCGGACTCAAGGTACTCACAGGCCAGTGTCAGTGATACAGCTGATTATGGATTCTAAAGCTGAGGCACGGTCGACACCATCAAGACAAATACAGTCATTTTTGACACCAATCCGTACAGGTGTGTAGAATACTTATATCCTGATGTCTATAGATACTTGATCATTAATTCATTAAAACATAATACTTTGTGATGTTTTATTAAATTGTTTCCAGTGATTAATATTTATGATGTTACTCTGCTATTACAATTCCAGGAAATGAAATTTACCCAACCAGGCACCATCCAGCAGTCCCATTGGAAGATGTGGTTTGGATTGCAGATTCCATGGAAAGTGATGGTTGCACATTTGAAGAAGCTTTAAAACGTCTGCGCAAAAATAAGTTTCCAGATGATTATGATCCTTGTTCATGGGTACCAGGTATGAACTTAGCCTAAATTGCATTTAGCCACATGTAACACCTCCCATGTAGGGAAACTAAATCTGAAACTAAGCTTCAACACCAAAATGAGCAACTTTGGCCACACATTCAGTTTACTTGGGCACACAGACTTGAAACAGCTTCCCCCCCTCCTCAGCCCTGATTTAAATTATTAACAGGTTCACATTCCATGGGGCATTTGCATGCAATTGATGGGATTCTAATTTGAGAAAATACATGTGAGAACCTAATCTATGCTACTTTTGCCTGAATAATTTTTAGTTTGCTAAATATATTGAATTTTAGAATGTTTCTAATTTTTAGGGAAAACCGAGACAAAGTCAGATTGTTTGAAATCGTTGATGGCTATATACCTCTTCAGAAAGAAGGTTGCTGATTTCATGGCAACAGGGGTGAACTTCAAGGAACATTTATATGTTCCAGAGGAGGATGAGTCTGGCGAGCCACAGCACGAGCGAGAAGACCACAACCATGTTCTCAAGAGGATCGCCGCCTGCTTTAGGATGGGAAACATACCAAATGTTGACATGACAGCATTTGTTGGGGCCATGAATGACCAACACACTGGTCTAACCTATACAGCCTTGACTGGCAAAAGGAAACAAAGTGTTTCTGATGCTGAAAAGTTGTTGTCAACAGCCGTAGCTGACTGGTGTAAGAACAATGGCCACCCAGAGGAGGGGCGGGTTATTGAAGTAATTGCAAACTGGCACAAAGCAAGTGATGGCCGGGGACTAGATGAAGAAACAAGAAAGAAGTACAACATTGCTATGTTGGACTTTATCCTGGAAGACTGGATGCCATGGTACAAAGAAAACAAGGACTATTCAACTTTGGATCCCAACAGGTTCATTAACGTTTCCTGAGAAATTTTACATTGAGATCAAAAGTATGCAGTATAAGCAAATAAGCGCCTGAGGAATTATTAATTACAACCGGAGTTTTAATACACTATCAGTATCCATTTTCCGGTCCTACAGCCCTTTGTTTTGTTAAAATGAAGTGTACAAATAATTTTTGTTCTCCTTACTTCATTGTGAAAACAATTTGCAGATATCAAGTTGTGGATACATTTATATTTTGTTAAGTTTTTTATTTTGCTGTAGGAGGGGAGGGGACAGTTTGTGTCTTGCATTAAGGATTGAATCAGAAGCTTCTGTTCATGATAAGCATGTGATTGATAGTCTATCCTTTTAGCTGAACATGCAAGTGTGAGGATGGAGCACAAGGGGAGTGGTAAGAACAACCCCTCTCTCACCCCTTGCATTCCCGCTGGTTTATCTCTGGGGTTTTTATTTTCGCTTGCGTGCTTCATGATTGTAAGAGAAAATACAGGGTCTGTGAGCAGACTTACTTTGACAGTAATTGTTGATGAACTTTTAATAAATTAGTGTTTTTTGTCGTAGGCCTATCAAAAGAATCCAGGGGTTGACAAGAGAGGTGATTGTGGCATTAACCACAAACATAGAGAGCCAGGAATTCAGACGGCGCTATGGGCAGGAGAAAGGGCTTCCACCAGAACATCCCAGAGCTGGCTCTACCGATGATGTTGAGGGGATTTTTGCTTTTTTGCATGAGCTTCTGGGCCTAATCTTCGATGAAAAGGCTTTTCATGATGCATTCCCAAAAGTTATGTTGGAGTACACCAAGAAGTGTGATCCAGATTTGCCCTTTTATCACTACACTGGGGTGAACGAGCGGTACAATCCTGGATTTCAGCCATCTTTCAACCGACCATCTGCAGGTGGAGAACGCCTTGACCGGGTTCTGATTTCTAGGAGAGCAGACCCAGGCGTGTTTGTTGCCAACAGAGCAATAATTCCCCAAAGAGGCCAGCTGACAGTCCGTTCAGCCTACTTTAAGGCAGCAGAGGATTTGCCACCACCACCAGAACCTTAGTTGAACCCCAAAAAGGTCCCAAAGTTGTTCTTTCTTTTGGTCATGTATGTGAGACATAAGGACCCAGTTAACCGCTTAATAAGAGTTTGACTGTAGTGTATAAAAGTGGCATGTATATATTAGATATAATTGTTAACTCATAAGAGTTAAAATTTTATTCCAAGACTGATCAATATTCACCAAGTATTCATTTAAATATTTTCAAATATTTACATTTTAAAATATTGCAAAATCATGTGACAACATTTTCATTCCCAAAGCCCATGTATGTTTTAAGATGAGAGATGAAATCTAGTTGTTGTATTCTTTTAAATTGGCATCAAAAGGGATGTCAATGATCGTTCCCCTTCAATGAAATGTTCGTTAGAGAGAGAGATTTTTTAAAAATATTCTTAAAATATTTATTTTTATTTCGGAATATTAATTAAAATAGTCTAGACACAAGTATATTAGTTAAGGTGGCTCACTGTAGTTTTCATGTTTTATAGCACTGTATACTTTGGAGAGTTAACTACACAAGTCAGCAAGTATTGGTTACTAAATTTTCGAAACATTTGTTTGCCTGTGTTTGTAGTGACCCAAAATATTGTGCTATGATGTCATCCATAGCAATGGTATATCAAAGTATACGAGGCCTATTTTTGAGCTTCGGATGCTTATGTAGCAAAATTTAGCTCTAAATTTGGGAAGCTTTAGAAGAGACTTTGTTCAAAAGTAAAAAAATTCTTGGGATGTAATTGTCGAATAACAGAAAAATATACACTCCCAATAATTTTTTTAAACTTTGCACATAGCTTCCTCTTAACATGAAAATAATATTTTGTAATTGCGGATCACCAAGCTAAATTTCATGATATAAGCATCAGGAGTTCCAAACTAGGCCTTGTTTACTTAGATATACTATTGCCATGGTAATGGGAGATGATGTCATAGCAGAATTTTTTACTTTGCCAATGGTAGGGCAAATGAATGTTACCAAAATTGGTCACAAATTTCCTTTGACTTATTTCATTGACTATTCAACGCATATACATGTAGTGATTTAAAACTTGAAAACTGTTATGAGCCACCTTAAGAGTTACAAAGGTAGGTTCAATAAACCACTTATAGAAGCAATCTACATGTGTAATCTCTTTTAAGTTAAAGGGTTCCATGAGCATACATGTCCAGTTTGCACATGAAGAGATAGTCGGCTTTACAAGGCACGTATAATTTGTAGTACAAGTGAGAACCATAACTCGGATGCTAGGTAGTATTGCTAGTGCTCATGGTAAAACATTGCCAATGCTGGAGAGAGGCAGTCAGACATTGAGAAGGCTGTCTGGTGCCCTCTTCAGAATTGCCGACTTTGTTTTAATTGCCCACAATAAAGAGAAAAGCTTTGACAACTTGAACATAACTATATGGAACTAGCCTGCACAACTGGTGCTCAAGCAGTGCTTTTGAATTTTTTTTTGTTTCCATGCGTGGCCCTGTGCTTGTAATCATGCTTTGCGCTCACGCACTGCTCAAGCGCTTGCTACACAGGCTAGGGACTACTAGTAGTCTAGAAAATTCTAGGAAGAAATTCTTTTTTTTACATTAATTCTTTTAAACTATTGCTCATATTGCACTGCGGCACCGATGCACAACATATTTCTCCCATTGCCCTCTCCTTGTAATTGAAATTAAAGGGTAATATCCTATCTTTGCAAAAAACACTCTGAAATAGATGTGCTCAACTGAAACATCTAAAATTTTTCCTTTTTCTAAAAGTGGATGAAGGAACTTTGTCAGTTCGCTGGCAATATATCCGATGTGAAACCAGCCAGTGCCAAAATCCATGTCAATTGCTATTGCGTTGTTGTCTCTTTCATTTGTTGGTTCTGGGCGTAATTTCACTTGGACTAGACACTTGTCTTTGTGCAGTTTTCTTTCTGCTACTTTCAGAAAGGCTTGACGTGGCTTCTCATGTGCAGCACCAATACACTTAAATCCCAATTTGTGCTGCACACTTTCATCATCACTTCCACCACTTTCGCTGCCACCATATGAGCTTTGACTTGACTCGAAGTCACTGCATGGAGGACTGCTTGTAGTTTGTTCGTCTGGGCCTAAAAGTTTACAAAATTTTATTAATTGATATGCAAATCAATACAAATTATTATGAGTTAGGAGATGTACAAACCAAATTTGTTTGAATATATGTGGAATTTTTTATCGGCTGTTGCTCTGTAAATGACCAATTTATACTAACCCAGCCGGTGACTGACAAAAGAGCCTGAGAACTCTGGTCTAAAGACTAAAGGTGTACAAAATTTAAACATAGTCCCATATAAAGTTTATGTGAAGGATTGATTTGTAATTTGGTTGCAAGGATTTCTGTATTTGCATGTACAGTATACACAGGGAGACAACATTTGTGGGTAAATATCCCATTGATTAGTTTCAGTTTCAATTGATGAAAATTAGTACTACTGGTGACTATTACAGAAAGTGGCCCTTTACACATCCACAGTTAACTAACAATTTGTAACACACAACTGATGTACACTGTAATTGTCAGTGATACATTTACATGTGTATCAAACATCCTGTAGGCGGGGACCCTTAGGAGAGGTGTCCGCTTATGGGGTATTGAAACTACAGGGATTGCATTTGATTGGGACCTGGGACCATGACTGAGGCTATGTTTACATGGGACCAGACTGAAACCATTGCGAACCAGCTTTCGTTTCCATGGTACTGTTGGGAATTGTTTCAGGTGTTTATTAACAAGATCTTTCTGGAACCAATCCAGAATGGATCCAATACTCGACCTGTAAAACAACAGGCCTAGTTTTGGATTGGTTTTCCACCAGTTACAGAATGTCACATGTAATCAGAAGGCCTATCTGGTAAACATTGTCTGAGTGTCCGTTTGAGAGGGGTGTCTCCTTACAGGAGGTGTCTCTTAGCAGAGACTCAACTGTACTTGCCCATTTTCCATAAAAGACAAACCTTACCTTCATCCTGGCTTTCTTCATCGCATGCTTGACCGAAAAATATGCCATTTGTCTCCGGAAATGAGACACAGTTGCATTTAGCAGATAATTTCTCCAAATCCAACAATGGAGCCACTGGCAGGGTCTCTTCTGGTACCTTTGGAGGCTGTGAATTGGCAGTTTGAGACAAAACTTTGTCCACTTCAAAATTCCATATAAGCAACATATTTTCCTCGTCACTCTCCTCGGGGTCGAACTGGAAACGAAAAACAAAAGCTGACATAGGCATCTCAGCTTTAAACAATGCAATACAATGAAAGATTTCTAACACATATTCCTCGTATCTTGTTAGAAATCATGCAGCACAACAGGACTGGTTAAAAGTTCTAGATTATATTTTTAAAAACTTTGAATACTTACATTAATACGGAAATATATCAAGTTTACGGTTTATTTGAAACATATGAACACTACCGGAACAGACAAGACATCGAACAATACTAGCACAACGTCGACCTTGCGCGTGATAATGGCGGTACATCACAACATCTCGTAACCCGAAAATATGGCTTCCGCGAACAGAAACAAATAACTTACCTCGAAAATAACGCTAGATTTAACGTTCACAACTGCTGGCGACTTCAGCCCTTCTACTTTCCTAAGCAATGGTTCGCTTAATGGTACAATGCACATCCTTCTTTCCGATGGCGATTCAAAGAAGCTGAAATGCGCAAAAAGCCCATTGATTGTCAGAAATGGCAAACTTGGGACGGTTACAGTGAAGCAATTTCCCACGTCGCAGCAGTGCAGATAGATTTGGTTTGAATTGGCAAATAAATCGGCCTGTGCCTCTTGAGTTTCGATCGCGTCCATTTTCTCACTTGGCGGAGCTCTGACCTCTTCGGCATCTGGGCTCAAATGAATGCAACCAACGTTTCGTCCCATGATCACTTGCGCGCTGCTGTCCAACCTCCTCTTTAGTGGGGCATTTGACGCGAATAGAAACCCGACCCATCGGGCATTTGACCCATCGAAAAAATGCTGGTCAGCGGTCGCATAAATTGTCGGAATGCTTTATTCACAGCCAGAATTTACTCGTATATTTTGCGTCAAACAGTTTTTAATGTAGTAAGCCATTTAATACTACCATAGAGAAGCGTTCCAACAAATATATCTAAGATTGTTTTTGGCATGGCGGGGTTACATATTGCCCTTCGCTTCTCATTTTCAGTGGTATGCCCAAGCTTCGTTCTCCCTTTGCTCGGCGTTCGAAGCTCGACTTGTTGGCATGTCTAGGTTTCATAACATAGTGTTTTTTATCATTGTTCTTGTTATCACACGTATTAGCAAACTTCATGTACATTTAATATAAAAGAAAAGCGAGTATCGGTACATATATCGTTAAACTCTCTGTTAGTTGAGTTTCATATGTGATGTTATGCATTATCTTCAATAATAAATTGTTTTAAATTTATTAATGTATGAATTTCGTTAATTTTTATATAAACAGAGCTAGCGAATACAAAAAAAAAAACCAACACGATGACTTTTCAGCCCCAACCAGTGGGGCATTTGACCTAGAAATCGGCCCCTATGGAGGGGAATTTGATCAGGCATTTTTAAAAAAGTCAAATGCCCGGGGGTTTGCCCGGGGGGGGGGATGATCGCTTTTGGAATTGACCCAGACATAACAATGGCCGAGCTGTTGATAACATTTTTTAAAAATTAAATTAACTTTATAAAGAAAAACCTGGGAAGCCAGAGAATCTATTGCAATCCTAAAATTTTTCAGCTGGCGAGCTTCGATGTTGGTTTGTGTAGTTTTGTTCAATTTTTAAGGCTACAAAGATAATCCAGTGGATTACAGATGATACTGAGTGCAGCGTAAAATTGACGGTCAGTGCTCGAAGTCAGTATCACACGAACTGCTCGCCCTGGGAGCGCTGTTAGACGTTTTATAGCCTTCTTTTTGGTATGAGCACAACCAAATAATTTTCCTCAAGTACACAAAACTAGACAAACAACCAAACATAAGACCTAACCACTGTGCGATGCAACAGAAGGTTGGCTTATGTATTTCAATGCCAAATGGATCAGATGGATATGAAAATTAAAGTCCAAAAAAAAATTTGGGGAACAGAATCTTACCCCTCGAATTCTCAGCTGCTGTTGGCTGGCTTACAGCTAGCCGAAAATGCTAGCTTACTCCCAAAACAAAAAAAGTTGAATTTTCCAGTGTTGGGAAATTGAGAAACTTTGTGGTAACGCTCCGCGCCCATCAAAATTTTAAGTGTTTATAACAACTAAACGCGAGGCGATTGAGGTCTCAAACGAAATGATCCGTTGGATGCCCAGCTGAAAAGTTATTGTTCATGTAAACCATGATTTAAGGATGTGATTTTAACCAAACAAAATTCCCATTGAATTTGTGGATGATATCTAGGATGTTTTAAGTTTGTCAGCATGCGCAATCCAGTGCAAGCTTCAAGCGGAACAACTAGTTCTGTCTTGAAGCACAGTTTGTTTCTCTTTGTATACATCAGCCTATACAATGGTCAAGATTTCAATTATGATATCCTGCTAAGAGAACTGTATATTTGGTCCTGTTAAAAATAACACTGACTAAAACAAGAAAGGACTATATCTCTTACCGAAGTTAATTCGGCGACCGTACTGCCGTCTTTTGGCTGTTAGCTAGCGTGTCCACGGGCAGGCAAAGTAGAAGTGAGGCTCGGAATGCTGTCCAGAAGACTGAAGAAAAAACTACAGTGACCTCAAGGACCTTCAGAGAGCGAATGAATTAAAGATCCTTTGAAGTTTCTTTCCATAAAAATTTAACTAGATTGAGAACAGATTTCATTAGAAAATTAACCTGGCATTAAAAAAATCTGTCTCCAAAAACGAAAAGAAAAATTAAACAGGAACGTCCTGGAATCTGATTGATAAGGGGTGGTCGAGTGACGTAGCATCACAAATAAATAGTGATATTTTACCCACAACAGCGCCGCTCTCTAACATCTAACATGCCCTCTGTTTATTTATTGAATCGTCACAGAAGATAACATAACATAAATAACATAGTATAGAAAAAGCAACAACAGATGGAAGGCAAGTACCGTGTTTATTCGATTAACCGCTCATCTTCGAGCCCAAAAAGTTAATAAGCGCCCACCCTCACCCCATCCCAACACAGAACATTTCTGTACTAGCCCAGCGTGAAGTAAGATGATTGGCCAGTTTTGGATACGGTAGTCAGTGAACTTTTATATTGTTTATGGCTTCAGTTCATGTTATTTTTTTTTACTTTGTTTTGGCTTGTTGAAGCGAAATAAACTTATTTATTCCTTGTTTTGTTATTCTCTAAAAATGTCCTCGCTTGCTGAAAACGTTGGGAAAATAATAAGCGCCCATCCTCATGGGCCCAAAATTAAATAAGCGCCCAGGGCCCAGTTGCTCGAAGCATGGTTAGCGCTAACCCGGGTTAAATGCCATAACAACCTATAGGTTTTAATACCTCTTAACCAATGGTTAGCGCAAACCATGCCTCGAACAACTCAGCCCAGGGCGTTTAATCGAATAAATACGGTATAAAGGGGAAAGCGAATCTCGTACCCAGATCTCACTCTGCAGTTTTGGAAATGTGAAAATTCCGCCTGACCGTGGGAGATCTGACTTCAAGATTAGGGTAAACGGGGGGGGGGGGAGTACTTAATCTTGTACCCCGATCTCAGTCGGTTCGGGAATGTCGAAATGTGAGGTTTCTCCCTTCCGCCTGACCGTGGGGGATCTGGGTACGAGATTAGGGAGTACTAGGACGGAGTCCCACTTAATAACTGCCCCTTGATTGGTTTCCACGGTGGAGGAGTTGTTTGATTTTTTTGGTATAAGAAGGATTTGTTAGGCACACGGCATTTTTGATGGGTTTTCAAACCTTGTTTTTGTACCTGAAGAAGGCTGGTTTGGGCAATAAAATTACCTGCCCGATCAGCCTTGTATTTGGTTTTACGTTTCATTCAACATTGCTGATCCTGATCTACACAAAGATCCGGCTTCACTTTGCTACTGTTTGTACAAGTGGTCCTCCCTACTTGTTTTTGGTACCGACTGCCGAAGCGCAACTTCAGTACTTTCCCTTTCTTCCGTGTACTTTCGTTGATCTTCGAAATCCCAAGGGAGAAAAGTCGGTGTATTTTCGCGTAAGGTGTTGGTCCTTGCGCGCAGGGCAGGATGGATTGGTACGAGGACACTCTCGACCCCAGTTCTAATCTCGTTACCCTTTACGCGGACTCTGGGAACAAGATTGCCCCAGCAACGACCCCAGCGCCTCTGGGAAGAGACTGGTGGGAGATCTTCATGCAGGGCTCATGGTTGCTGATTATATCTGATTGCAACTCGGCAGCTATTTGTTTAAGTTGTAAGCCGTCGCAGGGGTAAGGGGTGGTAGGGTGGGAGCGTGTCCTGAACCGTACCTCAATACTACTGTGATGGGGGAGGGAGGGAGGGGCTAAAAGGGGATTGGATGGTACTTTATGAACTGTTTCCTTGAAGGATCATGTCTGTTGAGTATAACACAGTAACTTGCGAATTCAGCTGCTTTTCATCACTTCCGGTAGCAATTTTGGCACTCCAATGCCATTCGGAGCCAGGAACTCAGGTTTCTTTTATCAACGACTTCACCCTCAGCAATGTCCTCTACTTTTTGATAAAAGTAAAATGCAGTAGAGTTTGAATGAATATCAGTGAACTATGGTGAAGTGCTTGACGAAAAGGATTTTTACTTTTGTCTTGTTTTTGTTAAAGCGGGCCGTTTTCAGTAGAGTTCCATTTACTGACAGCTTGCACTATTTACATATTATTCATTGAAAGCCGAGCCAGTCACAACCACTTGTAATGTTACTTAACGTAGTCAAAGTCCCAGTATCTGGTAACGTGTCTCATAGCCTGTGTGCAGACGTTTTTCTTTGCTTCAGGCGTAATTGGGAAGGGAGAGAGAAAAAAAGCCCCCCATCCCTTCCCACGTAAGATCCACATACTTGCTATCAATACGGTCATAAAAGGTGTGAACAAGTGCGAGAAAATCGTTTGAAACCCTTTCCAACGAAAGATTTCATTGTTTATGCGTTTTTGGCCGACGTCGAAGCAATTTAAGTAGACTAAGAGCAGTCTATTTACGCTACGAAATTGTTTCCCTCGAGAAGTCGCGACACGCGGGAACTGCTCGTAGTCTCTAACCCGAGGTTTACACATGAAACACGTTTGCTTTCCTTCTTTTCTTCCACACAGGTCTATCCCTAATAAAAGCGTGCTAATTTTTTGTGTGGTAAAATACAGTCAACACGTAGTTCGTTAGGGCCTCTAATTTTGTTAGAACAGCTCAATTGTTTCAGCGCCAAGGCGTCTAATCCATCTCAGCAAGTAACTTTTAGGATCCCCATGATGATTGTTCATTGTTGTTCATTTTTTTTCAGCCAATCCTGTGGGTCGTTCTAAGATACTAGGTTCTGTGAAGTCTTCGCTCAACAACACATTCAAAATGGTAGGATTGCTATTGGTTGAATGTATGGTCACGCGATCCACTCTCTAATCTCGCATTTTCCTACTATGGAATGTGACCTGCAAAAACGACCTGTCCAGATTTTGAGGCCTTTAATTTATTTGCAATTTTATGACAATATCTCTAAACATGGTTACCACAACACCAATTCCCAACCACAGAAGCCTTAGGAAGACATGCCTCTCTAAATCCAAAGTAACACAAAGTGCATTGCATGTTGTCATTTATTCAAAATACATGTAAATTGTAATCCTATTGTCCAGTCACCTATTAATCACTCAATTCATCTAATAACTTACAAGTCCTATCTAATTATCTGTGATATCTACTGATAAACTTGAAAAGAAAAATACACAATTGTCATCTATAGATTATTGAGATGGGTAAGGATAACAAGTTTGCAATAATGACTTCATAACAGAAGACACCAATAAAAAGAAACTGACGGAGTTAAAGGAAAGAAGTATAATCAGTGTCAAACACAATCAAACAGTAACTCCACACTTACTTTATAGCCAATCTCATACTCAGAGTTCTCAGGCTCTTTGGCCAGCGGTTAGTCGCCAGGAGAGACTCTGGGGACTTCGAATTTTGTTACCGCAGGATTCCTGCAGTGAATGGAAACCGTTCCGGAACAGCCAATCAAAAAATTTGAATTTTTTTGAAGTCCCCAGAGTCTCTCCTGGCACCCACCTGCTGACCAAAAAGCCTGAGGACTCTGGGTACGAGATCACTTTATAGCTGGTGTAACACTGTAAAAAAGATTTTGCCTCTTGTTTTATCACCAATCAATCTAATATGCTCTACAGGCATGCTACAGCAGCCAGGCCTCACAGGTGACTGAAAGAGGACTGGGACGAGACAGAAACATGCATACAGAGCATTGTTGCCAGGGAGATCAAAGCGAGTTTTAAATCATATTATGTTGAAAAAATTTTAAACTGTAGAAATCAATTCCATTCCACTTCCTGCAACTGTTGCAATACCTTGTTTCATATTTTATTTCATATTTCGCTAGCGTGAGTAAACAGTCACCGTTTGGCAGTGCCACCATGGTCTCCCAGAGAAAGCAATGTCCGAGTAATATCTGGAGACATGCCATACTGATGATGCAATTAATTCTGATTGGTTGAAATAAAATTCCCATGCGGTGCACATGTATTAAGACAACAACAACAATTCATTTTATAAATTCCGATTACATAAGGGGCTTGTCCCGCAAATAGCCACAAAGCTAGTCGAGGTGGGACAAGACGAGCACGAGAACATAATGGCAAAAAAATTACAGTCACCATTACAGCATTACATTACATTACATTAATTCCTGGTTTTCAATATCGCGGAAAAGAAAATCTTCGACAACTTCCTGTTATCTCATTGAAGATTCCTCAAAATAAACAACCCCTAAAAGACTAAATATGCCTTAAAGATTGGAATAAATAAAATACACTCCAGTTTCCTGAACCGAAGGTGTCAATCATTTGACGGTATTTTGAGAGAATTGGAGAATATTTCATTTTTTCCAATCTTCAAATATTATATTCGTCTAACGGTCACTCAACTTGAAGAATCTGATGACACAACAAAAATGTAGCTGTTTTACCTTTTCCACTATCTTGGAAAAGCAAACGGTCGTTACACAGCATGCTGTGAGGGAAATTTGTTTCAACCAATCAGAATCACTACCCAGATCTTGGAAGTAATTACATCATCAGTATGACATTTCTGCAGACATAACTCAGACGACGCTTTTGCAATGAGACCAGTGGTGGTACCATAAAGTGACGCCTGTTTACTCAGGCTATAATTTTGCTACACTACAGTACAATCCTTTTTGCGCCTTGCCTTTGCACCAAACATTACAGAGGTTATACACTGACAATGGTTTCAGGAGTATCTCGAGAACACATGCAAATGTCCAGTTACTAGGCCGCTACAGGTTACTACTTCTCTTCAACCTTTGCAGCTACTTCTTCGTAACTGCATTCATCCTTGTCATTCGCTTGAATATAAATATGGTAACCATTGGCAGCCTTTTTTAAATCCTCTACTGTACCAGAATGAACCATCTTTGCTTTAGCGGGAGCGTCATCAGAACACCTGTGGATTTATATTGAAGAGGATATCACCTAACCCATGCTGGAGAAATCCTGACCATTAACTCATCTGGTCATTCAACAAAATCAAGCGATATTTCAAGTTTGGTTTTAATATTCTACTCATGTTTGTTGGATATGGGATAATTACGGAAAACTCCATGCTATGTGTTTCACTGGCCATCTACCATTTCATATCCACCATGCACTAGTAATTGTACATTGTACTAAGACAGAGGAGCTGCAATCTTATATTAAAACATAAAATGGAACCTGAATAGAAGGAATGAGTAATTAAAGCTTGCAATGCAGTTTGTGTGAGTAGCCTCCAACGCAGTCAAAGTGAAATCGTTGTGCGGTTTATAGACATTTGAGAGAGAATGGGGCTAGCTGAGCAAAACAGGAAGGGAGGAGGGGAGGGGTTTAGAGAAACTGTTTTTATTTTATAACTGTCTGCTAATGACCCTTATATACTTTCTACTTATTGACTTAGAATCCAAAGGAAAATGAAAAACATAATTATATATATGAAAATCTCATAATAAAAACTAACACACTGTACAGCTGTAAAGCAATATTTCTGGAGGTGTGTTCTCATAAATCCAGGTATATTATACCTGGATTTATGAGAACACACCTCCACATCTGAGATGATTTCCCAGAAGGTGGCTACAGAAATTAAGCACATTCTGAGACTTTCTATGCTGAAGGAACATGCTAGTCATCAACAAGGCTTCAATTACGGTTCATCACAAGAAAGTAAGGTCAGAGAATACTATGGAGAAGAAAAGACGGGCTTCTCTTTGGAATTAGACATGACATTGACATCTGCATGAAACACGACCTGTGATCCGACAAAACAAGTGAAACATTTGGCAATTATTAATAGCGCCAACGTGAATTCGGAGTGCGCTCTGAGCGGGATGTTGAAATCCACATTTGGACGGGAAAGGTTAGCGCCCTTTTCAATCAGAAAAGTCTTTGGCCGGGTCAAAAATTCCCGATAATTTCATGCTGCACAACTAGAAATCACTCCTTAGACCTACTTTCTACGACCAAAGACTGTCACCTCCTCAAGCAAAGCTCACAATATGCAACCTGAGTAACTGAAAATTACCAGTTTAGCTCAAAAGAGAACTAGGTAGGGAGCATATTAGACGAGGCACATGTTACGCCCGTAAGACTTTTTCCCTCACAAGACTTAATGATGTCTTCAGCAAAACTTTGCTTCAGGGAGCCAAACAAAAAGCTAGGTCTAATGTTTTTCTTCTGAGCTAATAGCTCACCAAATTCAAAGCAAGTTCATTTTGCCGTTTGAAAAGTTTGAGAGAGAACAGGGCTAGCTGAGTAAAACAATTAAAGGAGTCCATATGGGGGAGGGGGGGGGGGAAGGGAGGGAGAAAAATATTTTCCATCTTACAAACGACTACTGGTGACCCTTGTATTGTACCCCCTGAAATTCAGTGGGAAATGCAAAAAAAAAAAAAAAAAAACTTATATGTCAAAGTTAAAAATAAGAGATTTTTGAGGGTATGTTCTTTTACATACATACATACATACATACATACATACATACATACATACATACATACATACATACATACATACATACATACATACATACATACATACATACATACATACATACATACATACATACATACATACATAATTATATAAATTTGTGATTTCAGTTTACATTCTTACCAGTTGATGAAAACTATTTTCTCCCTACGTGAACCATCTTTTTTTTTGTGCTGGAAGTCAAACAAAATGTACTTTGGGTCATTGCTTTGTGTTATCCTTTCCATGAGATCAAGGTACGCCTGTTTGTTCACTTCAATGGGTCCAGTATTTGTCACAAATGGAGCTCCCTCTTCCTCGATTTCAATCGATTTTCTGTCTTTAATGGCAAGGACCAGATAGCCAATTCTATGAGTTGTCTTCAAAGCCTCGAAACATGCAGCAAATTCATCGCATACCTTTATACCAGTATTGGACTGAAAACAAAAAAATGATAATAATTAATAATTCAAGACTGAAGAGTATGCTTTTAAGGGAGACATTACTGCACAGTACAGTTTGAAACTATTACGTTGTCAAAGCATGCGGTAAAACCTCTTATTATATGGTTGGCTCCGCAAGTGGGCAAGATGAGTCAAATCCTGCACTGTGATTGGTTACCCGGGCAGGCAAGATGGAGATATCTTGCCCACTCAAGATTACCCGTTGCCCGTCCGCTTGGCATCGAAAGTTTACTCCTGAGTAACAATGCAATTTTTTCTTTGATTTCCTCATTGTTCTGGGGGAAAACTCTCACTAAAATGTTGGGTAAATTCTCAACATTTACCTAAAAAAAGGAAAGAGAATGGAATCATCCTGGTGTAGTGAAAATTCTGTTTCAGCTACAATGAATGTGAGTTGAATTAGTGAGTTGCTCTCTTAGATAGATTGATTTTGTAAAACTTATTGTCTCAAGTCGAGTGCTAAATTGATTAGTTCGCTAGGTTTGCAGTGACTGTATTTAAATCATAGCGTAGCGAAAGTTGGATTCAGTGTTTAGAGCAGTTCAGAAGCGTTTTTCTCAAGTTCGCCAAAGAAGCTCACGTTTTTAATTTAGTTGCGTCTTGCTTGTTGTAAACAATCAAATCCTATAAAAGTTTCGCCCAGTTTTCTGATTTGCCCGCTCTATTTTCAGCTTATGTTTGCATATATTTTTAAAATATATTGTTTCATTCAAGAATTATCGATTGAAGGGCGAAAACTGTGTAAAAACGTTTATTATTTACGCCACCGCATGATCAGCTGAAAATGGCAAGTTTGCCAGATTCTGTTAAACTCTTCCCGCACTTTGTGAAAATCTTAATTTTTTGTACTCAATATTGGGATACTCCCTTTAAGCCATTATAAAGCTAGAACTCAAGATAATTTAGGCTTCCTTGTTTTCCATGATAACATGCTAATCCAAGAATGCACTGAAAATAACTCCTACATAGGCCGGCTATGAAGAATTTCTTACCAAGCAGAACAGTTTCATTTTCTGTTTTGTTTTGTTCTTGTAGTCTTAACTTGAAGGTAAAGCAATATAATAAATCCATGTTGACCAAGCTTGTTAGGTCAAGATGGCTGGATATTGGCCTCATTCTTTTTTTGCATTTTTATGGACAGAGAAGTAAACGCAAAAAAAGAACTTGACCAACATACAGCCATCTTGACCTCACACTTGGTCAATAACGCATATATCTTTGCCAATGTTGATTGCCGAGACTTCACTGCATTGGGGCAAAAACTGCAACCACTAGCCGACAAAGGAACAGAAAGCAGAGGCTGAATAGACACAGTAATGCCTCTCTAATGACATAGCAGTAATCAATTACCATTTTAAAACTAGTGTAGTAATCACAGATTATTGAAGTGCATTCAATTCCTAAAAATGGCACAAACTTAGCTATGGTGGGCCCTTTCCTTTTCATTTTAATTTGCCTAAATTTGTTTTTGTTTTTACTTTTTATGCATTTTTTCTTTATTGCAATACATGTACATCTTCACAGAACATTTGAAGTTTCCTTTCCAAATTAATAACCACAGTTCTTCTGCTGCTTACCCAGCCTGAATAAAAACAAAGTTTAAATGGGCAAACAAAAATCTCAATTTGGAGGGTTAACAAAAATCTGGAGCATGAGGGATTATTCCACTCTTTCACCCTAAAGCTGAGATTAGGGGTGAACCAAGTCCGTGAAGGGTCTGACAGAGAAAAATTGCAATAATTTATTGGTTGCGTGACATTTGCAAAATATTTTGGTAACGCTTTTAATCATTGAGGAACATTCTTTAATACAAGATGGAATACTTTTTATTTCTTCTTGCTACTACTGTTTACTAACAACAAGAAAGGTATTTATTTATACACCACAGTACCGGACAGAAGTAACCTATCAGGGAACGCATTACTAGAACGCTTAGGGAACACAAAGAGGAACACTTAAGAAATGCTAAGGGAACGCAAAGGGAACGCTAAAAGAAAGCTAGAAATTAAGTGTTCCGTTTTAAGGGGAACGTATTCTTGGGAAGACATTCTCGAGGCCCACAAAATCCAGCGGAACACAGCAAAACATGATGCGTTAAAATGGCGCATGATAATCCATACACTCCGTGAAAAAAATTATCGGAAAAAAAAACTCAAACAGACTCCGATAGATGAATCCTTCGTAAATTTTGACGCCAGTACTGCTTATATGAGAAAATCGCACAACGATTGGATCTTGTTAACAAGGTGTGGTTCGATGTGATGAAGGTGCTATTGTGGTTTGAATGCTCACTAATCTCCTTCTTCAGCTTCATTAAATATTTAAGCTGGCTTCAAACATCGGAAGAGATGAATTGATTTTCGTTCAGAAAAACCATTTAGGCTTCAGAACCTCATGGGAACCGAGCGAAGAGGCCTCGCGCACGCTACTGGTGTACACGACCGTAAATTCAGCTTTAAATTACTGTAGTTCAGCTATTCTAAATCAGACTGTGTTAAGATTTGTACACAACTTAAAAATATCAAAGATATTTCCTCTGGAAGTCTTATGTTCTGTTTACAGTGGTACTTTGAAGAAAATTAATGAAATAATACTTCCAAAATGGGCTTTTTTTTTAACGTCGCCCGTAACATTTACAGTCTAAGCGGCACACATTATAATTTCTCAACTCTGGTAAAGAATATAGCATTGAAACTTCCCAGAAAGAAATTAAAACTCATGTACATTCTGAACCTTGAAAAAAAAACTAACCTTAATAAATAACTGAAAGCAGTTTTTATGCCTACAACTTAAGCAACCAGTAAATGATTTCCCAGTTATCGTCGCGATGGGCATTTTATAAATCGCTTCCACTTTACATCCAATTTTTATTTTGCTTGAAAAATAACACATTTCAAATGTACATAAAATGAGCTTCTTGTCAGTCACAATCGTACCGAAATACCGTAATCTGTTTTTTAATTATACCAAATTTACGAGATTAGACCATCGTTTTCTAACCACATAAACGCTCTTTCCAGTGCAATGGCACGGAATGAAGATATCCTTGCGTGCCATGGCACGAAAACACTGTGCACAACCTGTGCCTAAACTGTGCACACTCCGCGCGTACACTGTGCCAGAACTGTGCCAAAACCGTGCAAAAACTGTGCTTAAGTTGTGCCAAAGTCGCCCTTACCAGTTTCGCTTTGTGGTTAACCTTTTTCTGCTTTCACAGTGTGTTCGTGTTGATTCATTCTACGATGCTACCTTTGTTAAAAGACTGATGAGGCATTTTCAAAAACCTTTTAATCTTTTTATCGTCGGAAGAAAACAACTTCTTTAAAAGAATAAGTGCGGAGAACCTTGCAAGAAGGCAATCAAAATAGTGTACTGTCGCTTGAGGAGCCGGTAAATTAAACCGCAACGCATGCGGGGCGGCCAACCATAATTTGTTTTAGCTGCACCAGCAAAACAACATTTAATTCCCATGAACACGAAAGAAAACATTTGGTGAGTATAACATTTTAGTTCAGTATAGATAATTTCAATTTTCAAGCGTAGAAGTTGACAATTTTAAGCGGTCCGGGAAGACGCATTAATCAACTATTCTTTTTTACAAGTGTCCGATTACATGTAACATGTAATGCGATTTGTCCTGTGAATAAACAAATTACAAGATATTTATACCGCTCGGGTTCATAGTATTTAAACTTCTTTTAGCTGTGTTTCGGACTCTAACAAAAATGTAAATTGTTTTTACTAATGGAGAAAGACAAATCCGATCGAGTTCCAAATCGCTGTTTCATCAAATTAAATTATCTATTCAAAACAAAATGTGCTGTTCATTTCATTGTACATGTACAATTTGTACTTGTGGCAACAAACTCGTGCTGAATAAATAACTCGGCCACTTTCCATTATTTAGGGTTAATTTTAAACCATAACTAAATCCCTGCAAATGTCAGAAAACTCGAGACCTGAATTTTTTTGCTTTCACTAAATGTAGTGCTAGGTACCGAAAATGTAAACAATTTAAAAACCACACGCGTTTTTATTTTCCGTAATTACAAGTTCTATTCTACACACAGCAAAAAAAAAAAAAAAAAAAAAAAAAAAAAATCCAATTCTTGTTTGTTTTTCTCGCTTCCATTTTTTTCTTCACTTTCCACAGTGATAAAAAAATATTAGCGGCAAATTAAAAGCGTCGGTCCCCGGTTCTTTATTGCTGGAAATTGTGCACAAAATGTGCCAAACTGTGCCTAAGCTTTCCGAAAGCTGTGCCACAACTGTGCCCGGAATGTGCCTAAACTGTGCATCAAAACGTGCTTGCGCACCAAAATCGTGCAATCACCAACGCACGAATTTCGTGCGTAAGCATCATGTTACGCTCGTGTACACCAGTAGCGTGCACAAGGCCAAGAGCCTGTGTCTCCTGATGTATGACGATACATTTTGCCATCACACAATGCATCTGAAGGTAGACAATCCACTTTGGATGTAAGTCAAGATTTATCGCTTCCTAAAAGATTCCGATTTACAGGAATATTAAAACAGGTTGTTGAAGTTTTTATTTGAAGAATAGTTTAGCATCTATCCTTTTTAATAGAAGCTCCTCGCAGTTAGTACGCAACTTAAGGATACTTCCTGGGTTCGCGGGTGTCCTTTCGAAAAAAATTCGTACGCGCGCAAGTTTTAATAAATCTCTAACAAACTATATATCATTATAAAGCTTAATAAATGTAGTTTCCTATAAAAAATATAATTTAGCGATCTTTTCCTCTTTTAAGTGCCAGGAGCCAGTAGAACCTCGAATCGACCGATGGTCGTTCCATTGAATTAATCGGTTATCGAATGCCGCGCGAAGAACGAAATTGCTGCACAGTGTTATTCACAAGGCATCAATCAACAAAAAGGTGCCAGGCTTTTTCGAAATTCTGATTGGTTATTTAGATATCCACGTCTAAAGTTTGAGTAGCAAAAGATATTTGAGGCGTGTTGCGTAAACAGTCGCCACGGGAAAAATATTTTGAAAATCAAAATTCCCTGACACCTTTTTCTTTGTCACTATTCCTCAAATCTTCTGGCCAAATTTCACGACAATCCGTCAAAACTACATACCCTATTAATTCGTTCAAAGTCGACATACTCTGCCAAAATTCAAGTGCGAGTTTTCGCTCGATAAAGGTTTGCAAGAAAAACAAGCCTCCACAGGAGATTATAACACCTCATTACGTGGCGAGCCAATCGAGCAACAGGACTCCATGGCGTCAACAACAATAGCACAGAATTTCGCGGAAAAAGTATCGCGTTGCAGACACGTTTTAGACTCCGCTGTTGTGATCGAGCGAGATGGGGAAAGTGGCGAAAGGAAAACGTAAAAATCAATCAGGAAAACGGGGGAAAACCAAGGCTAACGAAACCGAAAGCGCGTCAGCGGACAGTTTGAGGAGTGCACTGATATCAGAGATGAAATCTATTGGGTAGGTTGTTCGTTTTGATTGCGTGTAATGTAATTTACGCTTCAAGCTAAAGCGATTTTTCATTTCGTTTCAAAGGAAATGTATAATTGCATTTTTCCTGTTATTTAGGTACGATGGTGATTTCTTCGTAAGAAATCTTCAAGATAGCGTGGAGCGGAGCAAAAAGTATTACACGTGGGCTCATGCGTTTCTGGTGAGTTCTATTTCATCGGTCTAATTCTTGCTGATTTTATGACAATGTTTCATTACAAACGCGCAGTAAAACGTTATTTGGTTTTATCTCGCTGCAGAAAAAAGAAATCGGCCCAGAGGATGCAGAATATGATATTTGATATTTTCACAGGATGCTTGCAAAGTTACCCTGCAGGACTTTTGCACGGCAATCGACCTCTGTGTACTTGATCCAATAACAGTGGATAAATTTGAAGGCCGCTGCTCCATTTCTTGGTGATCACCTTCGACAGAACCTTTAACGTCGACTAGAGTTTCTTGGTCGAACCAAGAGCCTTTGTTGCTCTCTGCAAGATCACGTTTTCGATCTTCACTGAAACCTATCTTTCTCTTTTTCTTAGGCCCTGGCTTCTTCCGGGATTTTATCCACAGGATCTTTTCGTTTTTTGATGACTTTTCCATGTGGGAAGCACGAAGACTATAAAATTCGAAGTGAGAAATTTTCTGTGGGCGAGATGTAAACAAAATATGCTTATTTCTGAATTAAGAGCTCCCGGATGAAGCATTTTGCCGCGAAAATTCCTCTGGGGCATCTCGCACTAAGAAGATTATGACACCTTTTTTTATTTATTTACTTTTATATGGAAATACGTTTTCCTAAATATCTCGCGCTTTTTTTAATATTTTTCAATTTTTTTTTCAGTAAATGTTAGATAAAATCCCCAAATTTCATTCGGTCGAAAAAAATGTTTTTTCACTTTTTCACCCTATCGAACCCAGGAAGTACCCTTACGCAGTTGCGAAAAGAAAGCCTGAAAATTTTTTTTCAGGCTTTCATTTCGCAACTACTTAAGTTGCGTACTAATTAAGTTGCGTACTAACTGCAAGGATCTTTCTTCTATTTTTATTTCAGGATAACCTGAAGGTTAACATAGTTGAACCTATTTATGCCCTCAAACTGAATTAGTTATACAGTTGGATAGTTACGGGGTATTTCTTGGTGAGGCAAAAATGACAACTTTTTGGTTAGCTATTATGAATATTTTAAGAATGTTTTGTAATTAAGCCACACTGGTTTCCACAACACCAGGAAAGTGTCATGATAATATTACATCCTGAACTCACCATTATCAATGCAATCACTGAGCCTGCGGAGACTCTTCACAAGTATATCTCAGTATTTCTACAAGAAAACATAAATGAGTGCACAATTAAAAACAAATTAAGTGTACCGCATGATGAGCAATGAAGAGTGATAACAATCAACATGATATGCATTCCCTTCTCACCGCCCCAAGCCTGCAAACACACATTCATAGTGGTAAGCCCCAGGAATAGTTAGACCTTTCTCCACATTGTACTCGTAATTCTAGCTAATGTACCATTCTATGGCTATGCCAGACACACAATGCAACTTAGCTACATTGAACTCACAGATGTATAAGAGGGAAAACAGTCACACATAGAGTTCTAAAGTGTGACGTCACATATATTAGAATTTTTGAAATTGTGGGATTTGTTAGTATATTCGGAAAGAGCATGATGGAAAATGCCTACTTGCCAAAAATCAGCATCTTATTGCCATTTGGGAGCAAGATATTAGCTCTGTTATGCTGTGATGACTCCATACAAATCCTTATAATTTTGTCTCAGTTAGGTGTTTGGAATTGAGACAAAATTAGAAGGACTTGTATGGAGTCACCAGAGCATAACAGAGCTAATATCTCGCCCGCAAATTGCAATTAAGATGCTGATTTTTGGCAAGTAGGCATTTTTCATCATGCTCTTTCCGAATATACTAACAAGTCCTATAATTTCATAAATTTAGTTTTTGTGACATCATCACTTTAGAACTCTATTTCAAACAAGAAATGCACAAGGGTGCAGATGAATTTTTAAGAATACAACAGAGCATAGAAAAGTATGATCCACAGACAAGGGCTTTTTGTTCATCTTGGCTGCTCCTAAAAATTTTTAAAGTGCTTATAACATAACTCAGCAATACCCAAGGAACAAGTTTTTTTAATCCCTTTATAAAATGTCCCTGGGTTTTGTGTATGCTTTTAAACCCATACAATGTTGGTGAAACTTTTACCCCCAAATTTCCTATATTTCTTTTTTTATGGGTAATTCTAATTAGTGTTACTAATGCTATCCTTTGTCTTCAGTAGTTCCTTTATAATATCTTGCGATTTGCAGATGAACACACTACTAATTGATGTAGCGTAGGTGTGATATTTACGCTACATTATTATTCCATGAGCACGCATCGGATGTGAGATGACAGATGGCCAATGAGGCACATAGTGTCGAGTTAATGTAATAATAAGTATAGTTCTAGTTATTTTTTTCCATTCTAAGAACTGTATGAAAACTCATATTTTGAAGTTTTCAGAGCCAAATAGAATGCAACCAGTAATATAAAATTATTTGTGACATTGGTTGGTTGATAAGGTTGTACATGTTACTGTCAAACATGATGTCATATAATAAACTTCTTATTAACCTAGCATGCTTGGGAAGTTTTTTTTTGCATGGACTGAGTAACTGCCACAACCTTGGGCCAGTAGTCACCAGTATGACCTTGGTAGTAAGAAGTAAATAAATAAAAAAACATGCACAATACGGTGCATGCACAATATGGTGCATGTATCACACAGATATGATAAACTCAATTTGATCAATCACAGTGCGTAAATTTCTTGGAACATTTTACCCAGGGTGCATTTCATGTACATCCCGTGCCGAAAACATCAAAAGAGTTTCGAGGTTCCACGCCAAGGTGGCTGCTGAATTGCCTACACCAGGAAAATTATGCGCTGACCACTTATAAACTCTAATTTCTACACAGCAAGAGATATCCTTGATATTTTTGGACAAAAACAGTTTGTTTGAACAGTGCAAGTCTTCAAAAGCCCAGGTAATTTTTTGTCACACCAATGCCTATGAGGTAATCTAAAGCCATGCATTTCCTAAAGGTACATCTTATTCTTACACCGCTTTACGTCGAACACCATGATTGCATGCCAGTATGCCAAGCGATTTGAAAACCCACACCCAAGTTCTTTGGCATAACATATATACTATGCAGCCTGGTATTTTACAAAACAAAACAAATTGGACTTGAATATTATTGCTATCTACATTCAGCACACGTGCTAAAAAAAACACACTTGCCTTGCGAAATTGAATAATAATAATAATTATTATTATTAACACCACTGAAATACATCAAGCAGAGAGATGGATCCAGAAAGATGGAGGAATTATCACAACAGTTATCTAAATATAGTGTTATTTCAAGATCACAACAGAAACAAGTTGCGCGTGTAAGTGCTTTCATGGTTCATATTTTAGTATTAGGAATTATTTGCAATTGAAGACGAGATGCATGCAGAGAATGCGGATCACCAACCTCACCACAGAGATGACTCAAAATTTTCCCAATCCATCACAATGACTGAAAACTAAGCTTACTTCATTTTCCGTGGGCATGATTTTTTTTTTCACTAACTTCAGACTTATTGAAGCTTATTTATAACCAGAAAATCGATTCGAAATCGAAAATCGATTGAAGATTTATATGAACAAGCTCGCTGAGATCAGTCTAGGCCACTCAGCTGAAAAATTATTCACTGATAGTGTATCGTCTTCCGACCGCTAGGATTGTTAAATATGGATGTAGACTTCAAAGGTGATTCTTTGATGCAGAAACAAGGATCAAGGCGTTTGACTCAGTTTGCTGCGATTTCAGAGCAATCGTTCTATCCGCCCATGCACCCTTTGGCTTTGGCCGATCCGTTCAAACTCTTAACAAATTTCGCTTTCGCGAATGCCGCACTCGAAATTGTAAAATTGATAAATGAGGTTTCCCCTTCAGCGAAAATTTTTTGTATTCTTTCTAATCTCTAGTCTAAAATGTAGCCTGGTATGTTACCAATCTGCAAAATTGGCTAAACTGATGACTCTTGTTCAGATCGACTAAAGTGAACATGCACAACCAGTAACAATTTCAAGGTTTCGATGCTTATGTTAGCTACCCAACACATTGATTATGTGCAAACTAAGAGATCTTTACATCGGGCTGGAGTAGTTTTCCCCAGCCTAACAACAGGAGCAATGGAAATTGAAACACACTGACACTTACCTTCGATCGTGCTAGAAGTCTGCAACCCGGTACCTCTTGCGCGAAAGTGATTACTTTTACATTCCCGTATGTAGGCGCGGTATCAATGGAATGTGTGAACACGTCATCTTCGGATCACCGTGAGTGGAAATACCGGATTGGCGCTACACCTGGAGAAAGGAACTAAAAACGGGTGGATTTGCCTTTACGATCCTCTTCACGAGGTAGCAAGAAAAAGGAAGTAATAATTGAAGAAAGTAAGAAGTAGTAATTGATGAATTGATGTAAGTAAGAAAAATGGCAAAAATAAATAAAGTGAAAGTGAAATAAATAAAAAGAGAAGTAATGTTGATATCGTACTGTTTTTACTGTACATACGTTCTGCGCATCTCTAGATACTAGGGTTTCCTATCGGGGGTGCCTGCTAATACAGGAAAATTTTTGCGCAGTTTAAAACTATACGGAGAAAACGAAACATAGCATGTGCTCTTGGTATCCCAAAAGAAAATTGGGGATAACCATGCATTTTTCAGATAATTCAGCTTCAATTTAGAAAAAAAATCCCATACATTGCTTTATATTTTGGCACTTTTTAGAAATATTGTTGCTTAATTATCTCTGAAAAATGTGTGGTTACCCCCAATTTTCTCTTTGGATTCCAATGGGCCTTGCTAAGATCTGCTTTTCCCGCATAGTCATAAACCGCGCAAAAATACTTCTTTACTGATAAGGCACCGTCCATAGTTTTTCTAGAAGGATTGGTTAGATTAAGAGAAATAAGAAATATTGAAGAATTAGTGAAGTTTTAAAATAAGAATTTGTAGTTAATAATTAATAGACGGATACCAAGTTAGTCCACTAGCAACCTGGGGTGCTCTTGCGTGGGTATCAACTGTCTGTTAGTGTTCCAAAAATCATTTTCTTTCTTTTATCCCTTCTTAAAACCACTTCAAATTTCATTCAAATTTAGGTTAAGTCCCCCCTTAAACACCGTCCAAACCGAAAAACTGACTAAATTGACCCTAAGTATCTGCCGTTTAATAACAAGTTGCAAGCTACGATGAGCGTAGAGAAAAAATAATAATTTTCATTAATTCGTATTAAAATACTATAACGTTTAAATATGAGCTGAACTGTCATTCAAAATGAGGTAAAGTGTGAAAACGTTCGCAGAATTTTTACTGAAAGGCATATAAGTTACAATGTAATTTTCTCCGATAAATTCAAATAGATATGCATTTGGTCAAGGATTTTTTTTAACCGATAACAATACTCTAAAACAGAGATTCGGCGGAAGCCAGCTAAATTTTTAAAATATCGTTTTTTCGTAGCCTTGTTTCTTTGGGTTTTTTCTGACAACAGTCACATTTTTTCATGTTTTGGAAATGATATAGTGTTTAGTTTTCGATAGTACAGTCCACTCTCGCCTTGCAGACACCTCGCTATTAAGCTTCCCTGTATGCGGACATCTAGCAAGAAGCATGGAAACGGAATTCACCATGGACTCTAGGGCAAACAAAACGCTCTCCAAAACGCGGAGAGAAATACTGAACAATTTTTTTGACGTTTGTTTACGTGTTTACCCAAGAAGACGGTTCAATGAAATGCTTATTTCCTAAGCGATAAAGCGCGATTAATAAGCGAAAATTTCGATGAAAAGTCTGGAGCACTTACTGTTTTTCTGCTTTTCGGTTAGACGGCGTTGTGCCAATCCAGTGTTTTATTGTACGATGACGACGAGTTCACACCGAATTTCATTGATACTATGACCGCACCACAAACGGGAACTCGGCAGCAAATTTCCATGCCGAGAGAGCAGCCTTAGCTCGATCGAAAGTAAGTTCACAGAGTTCAGTGTGTTTCAATTCCATTCCCCCTGTTGTCAGGCTAAGCCAGAAGAACTGTACTAAGTCTGATGTAAAGATCTTTTAATTTACTCATAATCCTGAATGTTTCAGTCAAGTCGCATAAATCGGACAACAAGTGTGGACGTACTGAGAATCTTGGATTACCAAAAGCCCTAGCCCTGCGTAAGTGTTACCGCCTCAGTGGATTTCTATTGACATTCGGGCGAGGCTATGGTTTAAACTAGCAATGCAAGCACAGGCGCAAGCTCAAGCACAAGCATAAGAGCCGTTTACGTCAAGTGAAAACGAACGCGACGCAAGCACAAGCACAAGAAAAAGAAAAATTTTGATCCTTGTGCTTGTGCTTGTGCTTGCGCTTGTACTTATGCTTGCGTCGAGGCCGTTTTCACGGTGAAAAATGCATTCTTAGTAGTCAAAGTACACTTATGCTTGCGTCGCTAGTGAAAAACTTACAGGGGCGTGTTTATCGGCTACAGAAGCGTCCTTCATTTTTCCTCATGGCCGTGGAGCCTCGTTACAAGGGCGCTTTCAATTTGCATAACCATCAATCTTTACACAATAGTCGGCACTCCTGATACAAATTCTTATAGTTTTCAATGTAATTGATATGTAAATTTCAGCAAATATTATGCTTGAGAAACTTGCGGCTGAACTGCTTCTCAATGGCATACTCGTGATCGAAGCAGGGCAAGACACTTCCTCCTACCTCGCCTCTAGAACTGTTCAGACAAAAACTTCTTTAGGGACCGAAACCGGTCTTGCATAAATAAGCCCTTTATCGTTGCAGTGAAGCAAGCCTCAGATTTCTAGTCACCAAACAAACAACAACAATCTTTATTTGGGATTAGAACAGCAGACCTAGAAAACAAAGGCTTCGAAAACAAAGACCCACAAAGCAAATAGATAACAACTAAATTATGTTTCTTTTCTTTGTATGTTCATTTCTCTAGAAAAAAAGTAAAAACCAAACGCAATCGTAAAAAGAGAAAATGTGCGATTGTTCATTTAAAGTAGACAAATAAGTGCCGATAGAAATACACAAAACGGCGATAGTCATTGTAGCTGACCGGACAGATAC